>NC_080052.1:13431204-13561204 GCF_026212465.1 Amaranthus tricolor
GAAATTAGAAGTTAAGTTGCGATTTTATGCGTTTTAAAGCGTTTTTGTCAATTTCGCGCGTAAAGTACTCAAACTTGGTTTGTTATGCACGAAACTTGGCACACAACACTATTTGGCATATATTATTGTGTTGAAATGGTTAGAATTGTTAATAATAGTCATATGCCTAGAAATTAGAAGTTAAGTTGCGATTTTATGCGTTTTTAAGCTTTTTGTCAATTCCGCGCGTAAAGTAGCTCAAACTTGGTTTTGATGCGAAACCGGGGCTGATTAAGGCCTTGGTTATGCAAGGATTAATGTTGTGCGTAAGCTTTGATTAATGACACAGTGAAAAACTACAAATGATCATGAAAAGAACACGAAACAACCACAAACACTTAAACAAAATTCTGATCTGGCAAACTGTCGACCAGCCCTCCTTCGGCTCAGCTTCTAGGAGTCCACGGGGATTTTTAGAATGGTTTTAGGACCTTGATAGCTAGATCCAAGTACCAAGATTCCATTTCCACTTTAGCCTAGGTCCTGGATGAATAGGTTTGGTCTCCACGTGTCGTGCAAGGTGGTCTGGTCACTAGTATGATGCTGTCAATTTCGCGTTTTTATTTGTCAAATTCGCGCGTAAAGTAGGTCAAACATGGTTTGTTATGCACGAAACTTGGCACACAACACTATTTGGCATATATTATTGTGTTGAAATGGTTAGAATTGAATAATAATAGTCATATGCTAGAAATTAGAAGTTAAGTTGCGATTTTATGCGTTTTTAAGCGTTTTTGTCAATTCCGCGCGTAAAGTAGCTCAAACTTGGTTTTGATGCGAAACCGGGCCTGATTAAGGCCTTGGTTATGCAAGGATTAATGTTGTGCATAAGCTTTGATTAATGACACAGTGAAAACTACAAATGATCATGAAAAAGAACACGAAACAACCACAAACACTTAAACAAAATTCTGATCTGGCAAAACTGTCGACCAGCCCTCCTTCGGCTCAGAGTCTAGGAGTCCACGGGGATTGTTTGAATGGTTTTAGGACCTTGATAGCTAGATCCAAGTACCAAGATTCCATTTCCACTTTAGCCTAGGTCCTGGATGAATAGGTTTGGTCTCCACGTGTCGTGCAAGGGGTAGTGTGGTCACTAGTTTGATGCTGTCAAATTCGCGTTTTTATTTGTCAAATTCGCGCGTAAAGTAGGTCAAACATGGTTTGTTATGCACTAACTTGGCACACAACACTATTTGGCATATATTATTGTGTTGAAATGGTTAGAATTGATAATAATAGTCATATGCTAGAAATTAGAAGTTAAGTTGCGATTTTATGCGTTTTTAAGCGTTTTTTGTCAATTTCGCGCGTAAAGTAGGTCAAACATGGTTTCTTTTGCACGAAACTTCGCACACAACACTATTTGGCATATATTATTGTTTTGAAATGGTTATACTTGATAATAATATAGCATATGCTAGAAATTAGAAGTTAAGTTGCGATTTTATGGGTTTTTTAAGCATTTTTGTCAATTTCGCGCGTAAAGTAGGTCAAACATGGTTTGTTATGCACGAAACTTGGCACACAACACTATTTGGCATATATTATTGTGTTGAAATGGTTAGAATTGATAATAATAGTCATATGCTAGAAATTAGAAGTTAAGTTGCGATTTTATGCGTTTTAAAGCGTTTTTGTCAATTTCGCGCGTAAAGTACTCAAACTTGGTTTGTTATGCACGAAACTTGGCACACAACACTATTTGGCATATATTATTGTGTTGAAATGGTTAGAATTGTTAATAATAGTCATATGCTAGAAATTAGAAGTTAAGTTGCGATTTTATGCATTTTTAAGCGTTTTTGTCAATTCCGCGCGTAAAGTAGCTCAAACTTGGTTTTGATGCGAAACCGGGGCTAATTAAGGCCTTGGTTAAGCAAGGATTAATGTTGTGCGTAAGCTTTGATTAATGACACAGTGAAAAACTACAAATGATCATGAAAAGAACACGAAACAACCACAAACACTTAAACAAAATTCTGATCTGGCAAACTGTCGACCAGCCCTCCTTCGGCTCAGCTTCTAGGAGTCCACGGGGATTTTTAGAATGGTTTTAGGACCTTGATAGCTAGATCCAAGTACCAAGATTCCATTTCCACTTTAGCCTAGGTCCTGGATGAATAGGTTTGGTCTCCACGTGTCGTGCAAGGTGGTCTGGGTCACTAGTATGATGCTGTCAATTTCGCGTTTTTATTTGTCAAATTCGCGCGTAAAGTAGGTCAAACATGGTTTGTTATGCACGAAACTTGGCACACAACACTATTTGGCATATATTATTGTGTTGAAATGGTTAGAATTGATAATAATAGTCATATGCTAGAAATTAGAAGTTAAGTTGCGATTTTATGCGTTTTTAAGCGTTTTTGTCAATTCCGCGCGTAAAGTAGCTCAAACTTGGTTTTGATGCGAAACCGGGGCTGATTAAGGCCTTGGTTATGCAAGGATTAATGTTGTGCATAAGCTTTGATTAATGACACAGTGAAAAACTACAAATGATCATGAAAAGAACACGAAACAACCACAAACACTTAAACAAAATTCTGATCTGGCAAACTGTCGACCAGCCCTCCTTCGGCTCAGAGTCTAGGAGTCCACGGGGATTGTTAGAATGGTTTTAGGACCTTGATAGCTAGATCCAAGTACCAAGATTCCATTTCCACTTTAGCCTAGGTCCTGGATGAATAGGTTTGGTCTCCACGTGTCGTGCAAGGTAGTGTGGTCACTAGTTTGATGCTGTCAAATTCGCGTTTTTATTTGTCAAATTCGCGCGTAAAGTAGGTCAAACATGGTTTGTTATGCACGAAACTTGGCACACAACACTATTTGGCATATATTATTGTGTTGAAATGGTTAGAATTGATAATAATAGTCATATGCTAGAAATTAGAAGTTAAGTTGCGATTTTATGCGTTTTTAAGCGTTTTTGTCAATTTCGCGCGTAAAGTAGGTCAAACATGGTTTCTTTTGCACGAAACTTCGCACACAACACTATTTGGCATATATTATTGTTTTGAAATGGTTATACTTGATAATAATAGTCATATGCTAGAAATTAGAAGTTAAGTTGCGATTTTATGGGTTTTTAAGCATTTTTGTCAATTTCGCGCGTAAAGTAGGTCAAACATGGTTTGTTATACACGAAACTTGGCACACAACACTATTTGGCATATATTATTGTGTTGAAATGGTTAGAATTGATAATAATAGTCATATGCTAGAAATTAGAAGTTAAGTTGCGATTTTATGCGTTTTAAAGCGTTTTTGTCAATTTCGCGCGTAAAGTACTCAAACTTGGTTTGTTATGCACGAAACTTGGCACACAACACTATTTGGCATATATTATTGTGTTGAAATGGTTAGAATTGTTAATAATAGTCATATGCTAGAAATTAGAAGTTAAGTTGCGATTTTATGCATTTTTAAGCGTTTTTGTCAATTCCGCGCGTAAAGTAGCTCAAACTTGGTTTTGATGCGAAACCGGGGCTAATTAAGGCCTTGGTTAAGCAAGGATTAATGTTGTGCGTAAGCTTTGATTAATGACACAGTGAAAAACTACAAATGATCATGAAAAGAACACGAAACAACCACAAACACTTAAACAAAATTCTGATCTGGCAAACTGTCGACCAGCCCTCCTTCGGCTCAGCTTCTAGGAGTCCACGGGGATTTTTAGAATGGTTTTAGGACCTTGATAGCTAGATCCAAGTACCAAGATTCCATTTCCACTTTAGCCTAGGTCCTGGATGAATAGGTTTGGTCTCCACGTGTCGTGCAAGGTGGTCTGGTCACTAGTATGATGCTGTCAATTTCGCGTTTTTATTTGTCAAATTCGCGCGTAAAGTAGGTCAAACATGGTTTGTTATGCACGAAACTTGGCACACAACACTATTTGGCATATATTATTGTGTTGAAATGGTTAGAATTGATAATAATAGTCATATGCTAGAAATTAGAAGTTAAGTTGCGATTTTATGCGTTTTTTAAGCGTTTTTGTCAATTCCGCGCGTAAAGTAGCTCAAACTTGGTTTTGATGCGAAACCGGGGCTGATTAAGGCCTTGGTTATGCAAGGATTAATGTTGTGCATAAGCTTTGATTAATGACACAGTGAAAAACTACAAATGATCATGAAAAGAACACGAAACAACCACAAACACTTAAACAAAATTCTGATCTGGCAAACTGTCGACCAGCCCTCCTTCGGCTCAGAGTCTAGGAGTCCACGGGGATTGTTAGAATGGTTTTAGGACCTTGATAGCTAGATCCAAGTACCAAGATTCCATTTCCACTTTAGCCTAGGTCCTGGATGAATAGGTTTGGTCTCCACGTGTCGTGCAAGGTAGTGTGGTCACTAGTTTGATGCTGTCAAATTCGCGTTTTTATTTGTCAAATTCGCGCGTAAAGTAGGTCAAACATGGTTTGTTATGCACGAAACTTGGCACACAACACTATTTGGCATATATTATTGTGTTGAAATGGTTAGAATTGATAATAATAGTCATATGCTAGAAATTAGAAGTTAAGTTGCGATTTTATGCGTTTTTAAGCGTTTTTGTCAATTTCGCGCGTAAAGTAGGTCAAACATGGTTTCTTTTGCACGAAACTTCGCACACAACACTATTTGGCATATATTATTGTTTTGAAATGGTTATACTTGATAATAATAGTCATATGCTAGAAATTAGAAGTTAAGTTGCGATTTTATGGGTTTTTAAGCATTTTTGTCAATTTCGCGCGTAAAGTAGGTCAAACATGGTTTGTTATACACGAAACTTGGCACACAACACTATTTGGCATATATTATTGTGTTGAAATGGTTAGAATTGATAATAATAGTCATATGCTAGAAATTAGAAGTTAAGTTGCGATTTTATGCGTTTTAAAGCGTTTTTGTCAATTTCGCGCGTAAAGTACTCAAACTTGGTTTGTTATGCACGAAACTTGGCACACAACACTATTTGGCATATATTATTGTGTTGAAATGGTTAGAATTGTTAATAATAGTCATATGCTAGAAATTAGAAGTTAAGTTGCGATTTTATGCGTTTTTAAGCTTTTTGTCAATTCCGCGCGTAAAGTAGCTCAAACTTGGTTTTGATGCGAAACCGGGGCTGATTAAGGCCTTGGTTATGCAAGGATTAATGTTGTGCGTAAGCTTTGATTAATGACACAGTGAAAAACTACAAATGATCATGAAAAGAACACGAAACAACCACAAACACTTAAACAAAATTCTGATCTGGCAAACTGTCGACCAGCCCTCCTTCGGCTCAGCTTCTAGGAGTCCACGGGGATTTTTAGAATGGTTTTAGGACCTTGATAGCTAGATCCAAGTACCAAGATTCCATTTCCACTTTAGCCTAGGTCCTGGATGAATAGGTTTGGTCTCCACGTGTCGTGCAAGGTGGTCTGGTCACTAGTATGATGCTGTCAATTTCGCGTTTTTATTTGTCAAATTCGCGCGTAAAGTAGGTCAAACATGGTTTGTTATGCACGAAACTTGGCACACAACACTATTTGGCATATATTATTGTGTTGAAATGGTTAGAATTGATAATAATAGTCATATGCTAGAAATTAGAAGTTAAGTTGCGATTTTATGCGTTTTTAAGCGTTTTTGTCAATTCCGCGCGTAAAGTAGCTCAAACTTGGTTTTGATGCGAAACCGGGGCTGATTAAGGCCTTGGTTATGCAAGGATTAATGTTGTGCATAAGCTTTGATTAATGACACAGTGAAAAACTACAAATGATCATGAAAAGAACACGAAACAACCACAAACACTTAAACAAAATTCTGATCTGGCAAACTGTCGACCAGCCCTCCTTCGGCTCAGAGTCTAGGAGTCCACGGGGATTGTTAGAATGGTTTTAGGACCTTGATAGCTAGATCCAAGTACCAAGATTCCATTTCCACTTTAGCCTAGGTCCTGGATGAATAGGTTTGGTCTCCACGTGTCGTGCAAGGTAGTGTGGTCACTAGTTTGATGCTGTCAAATTCGCGTTTTTATTTGTCAAATTCGCGCGTAAAGTAGGTCAAACATGGTTTGTTATGCACTAACTTGGCACACAACACTATTTGGCATATATTATTGTGTTGAAATGGTTAGAATTGATAATAATAGTCATATGCTAGAAATTAGAAGTTAAGTTGCGATTTTATGCGTTTTTAAGCGTTTTTGTCAATTTCGCGCGTAAAGTAGGTCAAACATGGTTTCTTTTGCACGAAACTTCGCACACAACACTATTTGGCATATATTATTGTTTTGAAATGGTTATACTTGATAATAATAGTCATATGCTAGAAATTAGAAGTTAAGTTGCGATTTTATGGGTTTTTAAGCATTTTTGTCAATTTCGCGCGTAAAGTAGGTCAAACATGGTTTGTTATGCACGAAACTTGGCACACAACACTATTTGGCATATATTATTGTGTTGAAATGGTTAGAATTGATAATAATAGTCATATGCTAGAAATTAGAAGTTAAGTTGCGATTTTATGCGTTTTAAAGCGTTTTTGTCAATTTCGCGCGTAAAGTACTCAAACTTGGTTTGTTATGCACGAAACTTGGCACACAACACTATTTGGCATATATTATTGTGTTGAAATGGTTAGAATTGTTAATAATAGTCATATGCTAGAAATTAGAAGTTAAGTTGCGATTTTATGCATTTTTAAGCGTTTTTGTCAATTCCGCGCGTAAAGTAGCTCAAACTTGGTTTTGATGCGAAACCGGGGCTAATTAAGGCCTTGGTTATGCAAGGATTAATGTTGTGCGTAAGCTTTGATTAATGACACAGTGAAAAACTACAAATGATCATGAAAAGAACACGAAACAACCACAAACACTTAAACAAAATTCTGATCTGGCAAACTGTCGACCAGCCCTCCTTCGGCTCAGCTTCTAGGAGTCCACGGGGATTTTTAGAATGGTTTTAGGACCTTGATAGCTAGATCCAAGTACCAAGATTCCATTTCCACTTTAGCCTAGGTCCTGGATGAATAGGTTTGGTATCCACGTGTCGTGCAAGGTGGTCTGGTCACTAGTATGATGCTGTCAATTTCGCGTTTTTATTTGTCAAATTCGCGCGTAAAGTAGGTCAAACATGGTTTGTTATGCACGAAACTTGGCACACAACACTATTTGGCATATATTATTGTGTTGAAATGGTTAGAATTGATAATAATAGTCATATGCTAGAAATTAGAAGTTAAGTTGCGATTTTATGCGTTTTTAAGCGTTTTTGTCAATTCCGCGCGTAAAGTAGCTCAAACTTGGTTTTGATGCGAAACCGGGGCTGATTAAGGCCTTGGTTATGCAAGGATTAATGTTGTGCATAAGCTTTGATTAATGACACAGTGAAAAACTACAAATGATCATGAAAAGAACACGAAACAACCACAAACACTTAAACAAAATTCTGATCTGGCAAACTGTCGACCAGCCCTCCTTCGGCTCAGAGTCTAGGAGTCCACGGGGATTGTTAGAATGGTTTTAGGACCTTGATAGCTAGATCCAAGTACCAAGATTCCATTTCCACTTTAGCCTAGGTCCTGGATGAATAGGTTTGGTCTCCACGTGTCGTGCAAGGTAGTGTGGTCACTAGTTTGATGCTGTCAATTTCGCGTTTTTATTTGTCAAATTCGCGCGTAAAGTAGGTCAAACATGGTTTGTTATGCACGAAACTTGGCACACAACACTATTTGGCATATATTATTGTGTTGAAATGGTTAGAATTGATAATAATAGTCATATGCTAGAAATTAGAAGTTAAGTTGCGATTTTATGCGTTTTTAAGCGTTTTTGTCAATTTCGCGCGTAAAGTAGGTCAAACATGGTTTGTTATGCACGAAACTTCGCACACAACACTATTTGGCATATATTATTGTGTTGAAATGGTTATACTTGATAATAATAGTCATATGCTAGAAATTAGAAGTTAAGTTGCGATTTTATGGGTTTTTAAGCATTTTTGTCAATTTCGCGCGTAAAGTAGGTCAAACATGGTTTGTTATGCACGAAACTTGGCACACAACACTATTTGGCATATATTATTGTGTTGAAATGGTTAGAATTGATAATAATAGTCATATGCTAGAAATTAGAAGTTAAGTTGCGATTTTATGCGTTTTAAAGCGTTTTTGTCAATTTCGCGCGTAAAGTACTCAAACTTGGTTTGTTATGCACGAAACTTGGCACACAACACTATTTGGCATATATTATTGTGTTGAAATGGTTAGAATTGTTAATAATAGTCATATGCTAGAAATTAGAAGTTAAGTTGCGATTTTATGCGTTTTTAAGCGTTTTTGTCAATTCCGCGCGTAAAGTAGCTCAAACTTGGTTTTGATGCGAAACCGATGCTGATTAAGGCCTTGGTTATGCAAGGATTAATGTTGTGCGTAAGCTTTGATTAATGACACAGTGAAAAACTACAAATGATCATGAAAAGAACACGAAACAACCACAAACACTTAAACAAAATTCTGATCTGGCAAACTGTCGACCAGCCCTCCTTCGGCTCAGCTTCTAGGAGTCCACGGGGATTTTTAGAATGGTTTTAGGACCTTGATAGCTAGATCCAAGTACCAAGATTCCATTTCCACTTTAGCCTAGGTCCTGGATGAATAGGTTTGGTCTCCACGTGTCGTGCAAGGTGGTCTGGTCACTAGTATGATGCTGTCAATTTCGCGTTTTTATTTGTCAAATTCGCGCGTAAAGTAGGTCAAACATGGTTTGTTATGCACGAAACTTGGCACACAACACTATTTGGCATATATTATTGTGTTGAAATGGTTAGAATTGATAATAATAGTCATATGCTAGAAATTAGAAGTTAAGTTGCGATTTTATGCGTTTTTAAGCGTTTTTGTCAATTCCGCGCGTAAAGTAGCTCAAACTTGGTTTTGATGCGAAACCGGGGCTGATTAAGGCCTTGGTTATGCAAGGATTAATGTTGTGCATAAGCTTTGATTAATGACACAGTGAAAAACTACAAATGATCATGAAAAGAACACGAAACAACCACAAACACTTAAACAAAATTCTGATCTGGCAAACTGTCGACCAGCCCTCCTTCGGCTCAGAGTCTAGGAGTCCACGGGGATTGTTAGAATGGTTTTAGGACCTTGATAGCTAGATCCAAGTACCAAGATTCCATTTCCACTTTAGCCTAGGTCCTGGATGAATAGGTTTGGTCTCCACGTGTCGTGCAAGGTAGTGTGGTCACTAGTTTGATGCTGTCAAATTCGCGTTTTTATTTGTCAAATTCGCGCGTAAAGTAGGTCAAACATGGTTTGTTATGCACTAACTTGGCACACAACACTATTTGGCATATATTATTGTGTTGAAATGGTTAGAATTGATAATAATAGTCATATGCTAGAAATTAGAAGTTAAGTTGCGATTTTATGCGTTTTTAAGCGTTTTTGTCAATTTCGCGCGTAAAGTAGGTCAAACATGGTTTCTTTTGCACGAAACTTCGCACACAACACTATTTGGCATATATTATTGTTTTGAAATGGTTATACTTGATAATAATAGTCATATGCTAGAAATTAGAAGTTAAGTTGCGATTTTATGGGTTTTTAAGCATTTTTGTCAATTTCGCGCGTAAAGTAGGTCAAACATGGTTTGTTATGCACGAAACTTGGCACACAACACTATTTGGCATATATTATTGTGTTGAAATGGTTAGAATTGATAATAATAGTCATATGCTAGAAATTAGAAGTTAAGTTGCGATTTTATGCGTTTTAAAGCGTTTTTGTCAATTTCGCGCGTAAAGTACTCAAACTTGGTTTGTTATGCACGAAACTTGGCACACAACACTATTTGGCATATATTATTGTGTTGAAATGGTTAGAATTGTTAATAATAGTCATATGCTAGAAATTAGAAGTTAAGTTGCGATTTTATGCATTTTTAAGCGTTTTTGTCAATTCCGCGCGTAAAGTAGCTCAAACTTGGTTTTGATGCGAAACCGGGGCTAATTAAGGCCTTGGTTATGCAAGGATTAATGTTGTGCGTAAGCTTTGATTAATGACACAGTGAAAAACTACAAATGATCATGAAAAGAACACGAAACAACCACAAACACTTAAACAAAATTCTGATCTGGCAAACTGTCGACCAGCCCTCCTTCGGCTCAGCTTCTAGGAGTCCACGGGGATTTTTAGAATGGTTTTAGGACCTTGATAGCTAGATCCAAGTACCAAGATTCCATTTCCACTTTAGCCTAGGTCCTGGATGAATAGGTTTGGTCTCCACGTGTCGTGCAAGGTGGTCTGGTCACTAGTATGATGCTGTCAATTTCGCGTTTTTATTTGTCAAATTCGCGCGTAAAGTAGGTCAAACATGGTTTGTTATGCACGAAACTTGGCACACAACACTATTTGGCATATATTATTGTGTTGAAATGGTTAGAATTGATAATAATAGTCATATGCTAGAAATTAGAAGTTAAGTTGCGATTTTATGCGTTTTTAAGCGTTTTTGTCAATTCCGCGCGTAAAGTAGCTCAAACTTGGTTTTGATGCGAAACCGGGGCTGATTAAGGCCTTGGTTATGCAAGGATTAATGTTGTGCATAAGCTTTGATTAATGACACAGTGAAAAACTACAAATGATCATGAAAAGAACACGAAACAACCACAAACACTTAAACAAAATTCTGATCTGGCAAACTGTCGACCAGCCCTCCTTCGGCTCAGAGTCTAGGAGTCCACGGGGATTGTTAGAATGGTTTTAGGACCTTGATAGCTAGATCCAAGTACCAAGATTCCATTTCCACTTTAGCCTAGGTCCTGGATGAATAGGTTTGGTCTCCACGTGTCGTGCAAGGTAGTGTGGTCACTAGTTTGATGCTGTCAAATTCGCGTTTTTATTTGTCAAATTCGCGCGTAAAGTAGGTCAAACATGGTTTGTTATGCACTAACTTGGCACACAACACTATTTGGCATATATTATTGTGTTGAAATGGTTAGAATTGATAATAATAGTCATATGCTAGAAATTAGAAGTTAAGTTGCGATTTTATGCGTTTTTAAGCGTTTTTGTCAATTTCGCGCGTAAAGTAGGTCAAACATGGTTTCTTTTGCACGAAACTTCGCACACAACACTATTTGGCATATATTATTGTTTTGAAATGGTTATACTTGATAATAATAGTCATATGCTAGAAATTAGAAGTTAAGTTGCGATTTTATGGGTTTTTAAGCATTTTTGTCAATTTCGCGCGTAAAGTAGGTCAAACATGGTTTGTTATGCACGAAACTTGGCACACAACACTATTTGGCATATATTATTGTGTTGAAATGGTTAGAATTGATAATAATAGTCATATGCTAGAAATTAGAAGTTAAGTTGCGATTTTATGCGTTTTAAAGCGTTTTTGTCAATTTCGCGCGTAAAGTACTCAAACTTGGTTTGTTATGCACGAAACTTGGCACACAACACTATTTGGCATATATTATTGTGTTGAAATGGTTAGAATTGTTAATAATAGTCATATGCTAGAAATTAGAAGTTAAGTTGCGATTTTATGCATTTTTAAGCGTTTTTGTCAATTCCGCGCGTAAAGTAGCTCAAACTTGGTTTTGATGCGAAACCGGGGCTAATTAAGGCCTTGGTTATGCAAGGATTAATGTTGTGCGTAAGCTTTGATTAATGACACAGTGAAAAACTACAAATGATCATGAAAAGAACACGAAACAACCACAAACACTTAAACAAAATTCTGATCTGGCAAACTGTCGACCAGCCCTCCTTCGGCTCAGCTTCTAGGAGTCCACGGGGATTTTTAGAATGGTTTTAGGACCTTGATAGCTAGATCCAAGTACCAAGATTCCATTTCCACTTTAGCCTAGGTCCTGGATGAATAGGTTTGGTATCCACGTGTCGTGCAAGGTGGTCTGGTCACTAGTATGATGCTGTCAATTTCGCGTTTTTATTTGTCAAATTCGCGCGTAAAGTAGGTCAAACATGGTTTGTTATGCACGAAACTTGGCACACAACACTATTTGGCATATATTATTGTGTTGAAATGGTTAGAATTGATAATAATAGTCATATGCTAGAAATTAGAAGTTAAGTTGCGATTTTATGCGTTTTTAAGCGTTTTTGTCAATTCCGCGCGTAAAGTAGCTCAAACTTGGTTTTGATGCGAAACCGGGGCTGATTAAGGCCTTGGTTATGCAAGGATTAATGTTGTGCATAAGCTTTGATTAATGACACAGTGAAAAACTACAAATGATCATGAAAAGAACACGAAACAACCACAAACACTTAAACAAAATTCTGATCTGGCAAACTGTCGACCAGCCCTCCTTCGGCTCAGAGTCTAGGAGTCCACGGGGATTGTTAGAATGGTTTTAGGACCTTGATAGCTAGATCCAAGTACCAAGATTCCATTTCCACTTTAGCCTAGGTCCTGGATGAATAGGTTTGGTCTCCACGTGTCGTGCAAGGTAGTGTGGTCACTAGTTTGATGCTGTCAATTTCGCGTTTTTATTTGTCAAATTCGCGCGTAAAGTAGGTCAAACATGGTTTGTTATGCACGAAACTTGGCACACAACACTATTTGGCATATATTATTGTGTTGAAATGGTTAGAATTGATAATAATAGTCATATGCTAGAAATTAGAAGTTAAGTTGCGATTTTATGCGTTTTTAAGCGTTTTTGTCAATTTCGCGCGTAAAGTAGGTCAAACATGGTTTGTTATGCACGAAACTTCGCACACAACACTATTTGGCATATATTATTGTGTTGAAATGGTTATACTTGATAATAATAGTCATATGCTAGAAATTAGAAGTTAAGTTGCGATTTTATGGGTTTTTAAGCATTTTTGTCAATTTCGCGCGTAAAGTAGGTCAAACATGGTTTGTTATGCACGAAACTTGGCACACAACACTATTTGGCATATATTATTGTGTTGAAATGGTTAGAATTGATAATAATAGTCATATGCTAGAAATTAGAAGTTAAGTTGCGATTTTATGCGTTTTAAAGCGTTTTTGTCAATTTCGCGCGTAAAGTACTCAAACTTGGTTTGTTATGCACGAAACTTGGCACACAACACTATTTGGCATATATTATTGTGTTGAAATGGTTAGAATTGTTAATAATAGTCATATGCTAGAAATTAGAAGTTAAGTTGCGATTTTATGCGTTTTTAAGCGTTTTTGTCAATTCCGCGCGTAAAGTAGCTCAAACTTGGTTTTGATGCGAAACCGATGCTGATTAAGGCCTTGGTTATGCAAGGATTAATGTTGTGCGTAAGCTTTGATTAATGACACAGTGAAAAACTACAAATGATCATGAAAAGAACACGAAACAACCACAAACACTTAAACAAAATTCTGATCTGGCAAACTGTCGACCAGCCCTCCTTCGGCTCAGAGTCTAGGAGTCCACGGGGATTGTTAGAATGGTTTTAGGACCTTGATAGCTAGATCCAAGTACCAAGATTCCATTTCCACTTTAGCCTAGGTCCTGGATGAATAGGTTTGGTCTCCACGTGTCGTGCAAGGTAGTGTGGTCACTAGTTTGATGCTGTCAAATTCGCGTTTTTATTTGTCAAATTCGCGCGTAAAGTAGGTCAAACATGGTTTGTTATGCACTAACTTGGCACACAACACTATTTGGCATATATTATTGTGTTGAAATGGTTAGAATTGATAATAATAGTCATATGCTAGAAATTAGAAGTTAAGTTGCGATTTTATGCGTTTTTAAGCGTTTTTGTCAATTTCGCGCGTAAAGTAGGTCAAACAAGGTTTGTTATGCACGAAACTTGGCACACAACACTATTTGGCATATATTATTCTGTTGAAATGGTTATACTTGATAATAATAGTCATATGCTAGAAATTAGAAGTTAAGTTGCGATTTTATGGGTTTTTAAGCATTTTTGTCAATTTCGCGCGTAAAGTAGGTCAAACATGGTTTGTTATGCACGAAACTTGGCACACAACACTATTTGGCATATATTATTGTGATGAAATGGTTAGAATTGATAATAATATTCATATGGTAGAAAATAGAAGTTAAGTTGCGATTTTATGCGTTTTTAAGCGTTTTTGTCAATTTCGCGCGTAAAGTAGGTCAAACATGGTTTGTTATGCACGAAACTTGGCACACAACACTATTTGGCATATATTATTGTGTTGAAATGGTTAGAATTGATAATAATAGTCATATTCTAGAAATTAGAAGTTAAGTTGCGATTTTATGCGTTTTTAAGCGTTTTTGTCAATTTCGCGCGTAAAGTAGGTCAAACATGGTTTGTTATGCACGAAACTTGGCACACAACACTATTTGGCATATATTATTGTGTTGAAATGGTTATACTTGATAATAATAGTCATATGCTAGAAATTAGAAGTTAAGTTGCGATTTTATGGGTTTTTAAGCGTTTTTGTCAATTTCGCGCGTAAAGTAGGTCAAACATGGTTTGTTATGCACGAAACTTTGCACACAACACTATTTGGCATATATTATTGTGTTGAAATGGTTAGAATTGATAATAATAGTCATATGCTAGAAATTAGAAGTTAAGTTCCGATTTTATGCGTTTTTAAGCGTTTTTGTCAATTTCGCGCGTAAAGTAGGTCAAACATGGTTTGCTATGCACGAAACTTGGCACACAACACTATTTGGCATATATTATTGTGTTGAAATGGTTAGAATTGATAATAATAGTCATATGCTAGAAATTAGAAGTTAAGTTGCGATTTTATGCGTTTTTAAGCGTTTTTGTCAATTCCGCGCGTAAAGTAGCTCAAACTTGGTTTGTTGTGCGCGAAACTTGGCACACAACACTATTTGGCATATATTATTGTGTTGAAATGGTTATACTTGATAATAATAGTCATATGCTGGAAATTAGAAGTTAAGTTGTGATTTTATGGGTTTTTAAGCATTTTTGTCAATTTCGCGCGTAAAGTAGGTCAAACATGGTTTGTTATGTACGAAACTTGGCACACAACACTATTTGGCATATATTATTGTGTTGAAATGGTTATACTTGATAATAATAGTCATATGCTAGAAATTAGAAGTTAAGTTGCGATTTTATGCGTTTTAAAGCGTTTTTGTCAATTTCGCGCGTAAAGTACTCAAACTTGGTTTGTTATGCGCGAAACTTGGCACACAACACTATTTGGCATATATTATTGTGTTGAAATGGTTAGAATTGATAATAATAGTCATATGCTAGAAATTAGAAGTTAAGTTGCGATTTTATGCGTTTTTAAGCGTTTTTGTCAATTTCGCGCGTAAAGTACTCAAACTTGGTTTGTTATGCACGAAACTTGGCACACAACACTATTTGGCATATATTATTGTGTTGAAATGGTTAGAATTGATAATAATAGTCATATGCTAGAAATTAGAAGTTAAGTTGCGATTTTATGCGTTTTTAAGCATTTTTGTCACTTTCGCGCGTAAAGTAGGTCAAACATGGTTTGTTATGGACGAAACTTGGCACACAACACTATTTGGCATATATTATTGTGTTGAAATGGTTAGAATTGATAATAATAGTCATATGCTAGAAATTAGAAGTTAAGTTGCGATTTTATGCGTTTTTAAGCGTTTTTGTCAATTCCGCGCGTAAAGTAGCTCAAACTTGGTTTGTTATGCGCGAAACTTGGCACACAACACTATTTGGCATATATTATTGTGTTGAAATGGTTATACTTGATAATAATAGTCATATGCTGGATATTAGAAGTTAAGTTGTGATTTTATGGGTTTTTAAGCATTTTTGTCAATTTCGCGCGTAAAGTAGGTCAAACATGGTTTGTTATGTACGAAACTTGGCACACAACACTATTTGGCATATATTATTGTGTTGAAATGGTTATACTTGATAATAATAGTCATATGCTAGAAATTAGAAGTTAAGTTGCGATTTTATGCGTTTTAAAGCGTTTTTGTCAATTTCGCGCGTAAAGTACTCAAACTTGGTTTGTTATGCGCGAAACTTGGCACACAACACTATTTGGCATATATGATTGTGTTGAAATGGTTAGAATTGATAATAATAGTCATATGCAAGAAATTAGAAGTTAAGTTGCGATTTTATGCGTTTTTAAGCGTTTTTGTCAATTTCGCGCGTAAAGTACTCAAACTTGGTTTGTTATGCACGAAACTTGGCACACAACACTATTTGGCATATATTATTGTGTTGAAATGGTTAGAATTGATAATAATAGTCATATGCTAGAAATTAGAAGTTAAGTTGCGATTTTATGCGTTTTTAAGCGTTTTTGTCAATTCCGCGCGTAAAGTAGCTCAAACATGGTTTTGATGCGAAACCGGGGCTGATTAAGGCCTTGGTTATGCAAGGATTAATGTTGTGCGTAAGCTTTGATTAATGACACAGTGAAAAACTACAAATGATCATGAAAAGAACACGAAACAACCACAAACACTTAAACAAAATTCTGATCTGGCAAACTGTCGACCAGCCCTCCTTCGGCTCAGCTTCTAGGAGTCCACGGGGATTGTTAGAATGGTTTTAGGACCTTGATAGCTAGATCCAAGTACCAAGATTCCATTTCCACTTTAGCCTAGGTCCTGGATGAATAGGTTTGGTCTCCACGTGTCGTGCAAGGTGGTCTGGTCACTAGTTTGATGCTGTCAATTTCGCGTTTTTATTTGTCAAATTCGCGCATAAAGTAGGTCAAACATGGTTTGTTATGCACGAAACATGGCACACAACACTATTTGGCATATAGTATTGTGTTGAAATGGTTAGAATTGATAATAATAGTCATATGCTAGAAATTAGAAGTTAAGTTGCGATTTTATGCGTTTTTAAGCGTTTTTGTCAATTTCGCGCGTAAAGTAGGTCAAACATGGTTTGTTATGCACGAAACTTCGCACACAACACTATTTGGCATATATTATTGTGTTGAAATGGTTATACTTGATAATAATAGTCATATGCTAGAAATTAGAAGTTAAGTTGCGATTTTATGGGTTTTTATGCATTTTTGTCAATTTCGCGCGTAAAGTAGGTCAAACATGGTTTGTTATGCACGAAACTTGGCACACAACACTATTTGGCATATATTATTGTGTTGAAATGGTTATACTTGATAATAATAGTCATATGCTAGAAATTAGAAGTTAAGTTGCGATTTTATGCGTTTTAAAGCGTTTTTGTCAATTTCGCGCGTAAAGTACTCAAACTTGGTTTGTTATGCGCGAAACTTGGCACACAACACTATTTGGCATATATTATTGTGTTGAAATGGTTAGAATTGATAATAATAGTCATATGCTAGAAATTAGAAGTTAAGTTGCGATTTTATGCGTTTTTAAGCGTTTTTGTCAATTTCGCGCGTAAAGTACTCAAACTTGGTTTGTTATGCACGAAACTTGGCACACAACACTATTTGGCATATATTATTGTGTTGAAATGGTTAGAATTGATAATAATAGTCATATGCTAGAAATTAGAAGTTAAGTTGCGATTTTATGCGTTTTTAAGCATTTTTGTCACTTTCGCGCGTAAAGTAGGTCAAACATGGTTTGTTATGGACGAAACTTGGCACACAACACTATTTGGCATATATTATTGTGTTGAAATGGTTAGAATTGATAATAATAGTCATATGCTAGAAATTAGAAGTTAAGTTGCGATTTTATGCGTTTTTAAGCGTTTTTGTCAATTCCGCGCGTAAAGTAGCTCAAACTTGGTTTGTTATGCGCGAAACTTGGCACACAACACTATTTGGCATATATTATTGTGTTGAAATGGTTATACTTGATAATAATAGTCATATGCTGGATATTAGAAGTTAAGTTGTGATTTTATGGGTTTTTAAGCATTTTTGTCAATTTCGCGCGTAAAGTAGGTCAAACATGGTTTGTTATGTACGAAACTTGGCACACAACACTATTTGGCATATATTATTGTGTTGAAATGGTTATACTTGATAATAATAGTCATATGCTAGAAATTAGAAGTTAAGTTGCGATTTTATGCGTTTTAAAGCGTTTTTGTCAATTTCGCGCGTAAAGTACTCAAACTTGGTTTGTTATGCGCGAAACTTGGCACACAACACTATTTGGCATATATGATTGTGTTGAAATGGTTAGAATTGATAATAATAGTCATATGCAAGAAATTAGAAGTTAAGTTGCGATTTTATGCGTTTTTAAGCGTTTTTGTCAATTTCGCGCGTAAAGTACTCAAACTTGGTTTGTTATGCACGAAACTTGGCACACAACACTATTTGGCATATATTATTGTGTTGAAATGGTTAGAATTGATAATAATAGTCATATGCTAGAAATTAGAAGTTAAGTTGCGATTTTATGCGTTTTTAAGCGTTTTTGTCAATTCCGCGCGTAAAGTAGCTCAAACATGGTTTTGATGCGAAACCGGGGCTGATTAAGGCCTTGGTTATGCAAGGATTAATGTTGTGCGTAAGCTTTGATTAATGACACAGTGAAAAACTACAAATGATCATGAAAAGAACACGAAACAACCACAAACACTTAAACAAAATTCTGATCTGGCAAACTGTCGACCAGCCCTCCTTCGGCTCAGCTTCTAGGAGTCCACGGGGATTGTTAGAATGGTTTTAGGACCTTGATAGCTAGATCCAAGTACCAAGATTCCATTTCCACTTTAGCCTAGGTCCTGGATGAATAGGTTTGGTCTCCACGTGTCGTGCAAGGTGGTCTGGTCACTAGTTTGATGCTGTCAATTTCGCGTTTTTATTTGTCAAATTCGCGCATAAAGTAGGTCAAACATGGTTTGTTATGCACGAAACATGGCACACAACACTATTTGGCATATAGTATTGTGTTGAAATGGTTAGAATTGATAATAATAGTCATATGCTAGAAATTAGAAGTTAAGTTGCGATTTTATGCGTTTTTAAGCGTTTTTGTCAATTTCGCGCGTAAAGTAGGTCAAACATGGTTTGTTATGCACGAAACTTCGCACACAACACTATTTGGCATATATTATTGTGTTGAAATGGTTATACTTGATAATAATAGTCATATGCTAGAAATTAGAAGTTAAGTTGCGATTTTATGGGTTTTTATGCATTTTTGTCAATTTCGCGCGTAAAGTAGGTCAAACATGGTTTGTTATGCACGAAACTTGGCACACAACACTATTTGGCATATATTATTGTGTTGAAATGGTTAGAATTGATAATAATAGTCATATGCTAGAAATTAGAAGTTAAGTTGCGATTTTATGCGTTTTAAAGCGTTTTTGTCAATTTCGCGCGTAAAGTACTCAAACTTGGTTTGTTATGCACGAAACTTGGCACACAACACTATTTGGCATATATTATTGTGTTGAAATGGTTAGAATTGTTAATAATAGTCATATGCTAGAAATTAGAAGTTAAGTTGCGATTTTATGCGTTTTTAAGCGTTTTTGTCAATTTCGCGCGTAAAGTAGGTCAAACATGGTTTGTTATGCATGAAACTTGGCACACAACACTATTTGGCATATATTATTGTGTTGAAATGGTTAGAATTGTTAATAATAGTCATATGCTAGAAATTAGAAGTTAAGTTGCGATTTTATGCGTTTTTAAGCGTTTTTGTCAATTTCGCGCGTAAAGTAGGTCAAACATGGTTTGTTATGCACGAAACTTCGCACACAACACTATTTGGCATATATTATTGTGTTGAAATGGTTATACTTGATAATAATAGTCATATGCTAGAAATTAGAAGTTAAGTTGCGATTTTATGGGTTTTTATGCATTTTTGTCAATTTCGCGCGTAAAGTAGGTCAAACATGGTTTGTTATGCACGAAACTTGGCACACAACACTATTTGGCATATATTATTGTGTTGAAATGGTTAGAATTGATAATAATAGTCATATGCTAGAAATTAGAAGTTAAGTTGCGATTTTATGCGTTTTAAAGCGTTTTTGTCAATTTCGCGCGTAAAGTACTCAAACTTGGTTTGTTATGCACGAAACTTGGCACCCAACACTATTTGGCATATATTATTGTGTTGAAATGGTTAGAATTGTTAATAATAGTCATATGCTAGAAATTAGAAGTTAAGTTGCGATTTTATGCGTTTTTAAGCGTTTTTGTCAATTTCGCGCGTAAAGTAGGTCAAACATGGTTTGTTATGCATGAAACTTGGCACACAACACTATTTGGCATATATTATTGTGTTGAAATGGTTAGAATTGTTAATAATAGTCATATGCTAGAAATTAGAAGTTAAGTTGCGATTTTATGCGTTTTTAAGCGTTTTTGTCAATTTCGCGCGTAAAGTACTCAATCTTGGTTTGTTATGCACGAAACTTGGCACACAACACTATTTGGCATATATTATTGTGTTGAAATGGTTAGAATTGATAATAATAGTCATATGCTAGAAATTAGAAGTTAAGTTGCGATTTTATGCGTTTTTAAGCGTTTTTGTCAATTCCGCGCGTAAAGTAGCTTAAACATGGTTTTGATGCGAAACCGGGGCTGATTAAGGCCTTGGTTATGCAAGGATTAATGTTGTGCGTAAGCTTTGATTAATGACACAGTGAAAAACTACAAATGATCATGAAAAGAACACGAAACAACCACAAACACTTAAACAAAATTCTGATCTGGCAAACTGTCGACCAGCCCTCCTTCGGCTCAGAGTCTAGGAGTCCACGGGGATTGTTATAATGGTTTTAGGACCTTGATAGCTAGATCCAAGTACCAAGATTCCATTTCCACTTTAGCCTAGGTCCTGGATGAATAGGTTTGGTCTCCACGTGTCGTGCAAGGTAGTGTGGTCACTAGTTTGATGCTGTCAATTTCGCGTTTTTATTTGTCAAATTCGCGCGTAAAGTAGGTCAAACATGGTTTGTTATGCACGAAACTTGGCACACAACACTATTTGGCATATATTATTGTGTTGAAATGGTTAGAATTGATAATAATATTCATATGCTAGAAATTAGAAGTTAAGTTGCGATTTTATGCGTTTTTAAGCGTTTTTGTCAATTCCGCGCGTAAAGTAGCTCAAACTTGGTTTTGATGCGAAACCGGGGCTGATTAAGGCCTTGGTTATGCAAGGATTAATGTTGTGCGTAAGCTTTGATTAATGACACAGTGAAAAACTACAAATGATCATGAAAAGAACACGAAACAACCACAAACACTTAAACAAAATTCTGATCTGGCAAACTGTCGACCAGCCCTCCTTCGGCTCAGCTTCTAGGAGTCCACGGGGATTTTTAGAATGGTTTTAGGACCTTGATAGCTAGATGCAAGTACCAAGATTCCATTTCCACTTTAGCCTAGGTCCTGGATGAATAGGTTTGGTCTCCACGTGTCGTGCAAGGTGGTCTGATCACTAGTATGATGCTGTCAATTTCGCGTTTTTATTTGTCAAATTCGCGCGTAAAGTAGGTCAAACATGGTTTGTTATGCACGAAACTTGGCACACAACACTATTTGGCATATATTATTGTGTTGAAATGGTTAGAATTGATAATAATAGTCATATGCTAGAAATTAGAAGTTAAGTTGCGATTTTATGCGTTTTTAAGCGTTTTTGTCAATTCCGCGCGTAAAGTAGCTCAAACTTGGTTTTGATGCGAAACCGGGGCTGATTAAGGCCTTGGTTATGCAAGGATTAATGTTGTGCATAAGCTTTGATTAATGACACAGTGAAAAACTACAAATGATCATGAAAAGAACACGAAACAACCACAAACACTTAAACAAAATTCTGATCTGGCAAACTGTCGACCAGCCCTCCTTCGGCTCAGAGTCTAGGAGTCCACGGGGATTGTTAGAATGGTTTTAGGACCTTGATAGCTAGATCCAAGTACCAAGATTCCATTTCCACTTTAGCCTAGGTCCTGGATGAATAGGTTTGGTCTCCACGTGTCGTGCAAGGTAGTGTGGTCACTAGTTTGATGCTGTCAATTTCGCGTTTTTATTTGTCAAATTCGCGCGTAAAGTAGGTCAAACATGGTTTGTTATGCACGAAACTTGGCACACAACACTATTTGGCATATATTATTGTGTTGAAATGGTTAGAATTGATAATAATAGTCATATGCTAGAAATTAGAAGTTAAGTTGCGATTTTATGCGTTTTTAAGCGTTTTTGTCAATTCCGCGCGTAAAGTAGCTCAAACTTGGTTTTGATGCGAAACCGGGGCTGATTAAGGCCTTGGTTATGCAAGGATTAATGTTGTGCGTAAGCTTTGATTAATGACACAGTGAAAAACTACAAATGATCATGAAAAGAACACGAAACAACCACAAACACTTAAACAAAATTCTGATCTGGCAAACTGTCGACCAGCCCTCCTTCGGCTCAGCTTCTAGGAGTCCACGGGGATTTTTAGAATGGTTTTAGGACCTTGATAGCTAGATCCAAGTACCAAGATTCCATTTCCACTTTAGCCTAGGTCCTGGATGAATAGGTTTGGTCTCCACGTGTCGTGCAAGGTGGTCTGG
This sequence comes from Amaranthus tricolor, assembly GCF_026212465.1. NCBI lineage: Eukaryota > Viridiplantae > Streptophyta > Magnoliopsida > Caryophyllales > Amaranthaceae > Amaranthus > Amaranthus tricolor. Next base: position 13,453,710 of record NC_080052.1, read on the forward strand.
TCACTAGTATGATGCTGTCAATTTCGCGTTTTTATTTGTCAAATTCGCGCGTAAAGTAGGTCAAACATGGTTTGTTATGCACGAAACTTCGCACACAACACTATTTGGCATATATTATTGTGTTGAAATGGTTAGAATTGATAATAATAGTCATATGCTAGAAATTAGAAGTTAAGTTGCGATTTTATGCGTTTTTAAGCGTTTTTGTCAATTCCGCGCGTAAAGTAGCTCAAACTTGGTTTTGATGCGAAACCGGGGCTGATTAAGGCCTTGGTTATGCAAGGATTAATGTTGTGCATAAGCTTTGATTAATGACACAGTGAAAAACTACAAATGATCATGAAAAGAACACGAAACAACCACAAACACTTAAACAAAATTCTGATCTGGCAAACTGTCGACCAGCCCTCCTTCGGCTCAGAGTCTAGGAGTCCACGGGGATTGTTAGAATGGTTTTAGGACCTTGATAGCTAGATCCAAGTACCAAGATTCCATTTCCACTTTAGCCTAGGTCCTGGATGAATAGGTTTGGTCTCCACGTGTCGTGCAAGGTAGTGTGGTCACTAGTTTGATGCTGTCAAATTCGCGTTTTTATTTGTCAAATTCGCGCGTAAAGTAGGTCAAACATGGTTTGTTATGCACGAAACTTGGCACACAACACTATTTGGCATATATTATTGTGTTGAAATGGTTAGAATTGATAATAATAGTCATATGCTAGAAATTAGAAGTTAAGTTGCGATTTTATGCGTTTTTAAGCGTTTTTGTCAATTTCGCGCGTAAAGTAGGTCAAACATGGTTTCTTTTGCACGAAACTTCGCACACAACACTATTTGGCATATATTATTGTTTTGAAATGGTTATACTTGATAATAATAGTCATATGCTAGAAATTAGAAGTTAAGTTGCGATTTTATGGGTTTTTAAGCATTTTTGTCAATTTCGCGCGTAAAGTAGGTCAAACATGGTTTGTTATGCACGAAACTTGGCACACAACACTATTTTGCATATATTATTGTGTTGAAATGGTTAGAATTGATAATAATAGTCATATGCTAGAAATTAGAAGTTAAGTTGCGATTTTATGCGTTTTAAAGCGTTTTTGTCAATTTCGCGTGTAAAGTACTCAAACTTGGTTTGTTATGCACGAAACTTGGCACACAACACTATTTGGCATATATTATTGTGTTGAAATGGTTAGAATTGTTAATAATAGTCATATGCTAGAAATTAGAAGTTAAGTTGCGATTTTATGCGTTTTTAAGCGTTTTTGTCAATTCCGCGCGTAAAGTAGCTCAAACTTGGTTTTGATGCGAAACCGGGGCTAATTAAGGCCTTGGTTATGCAAGGATTAATGTTGTGCGTAAGCTTTGATTAATGACACAGTGAAAAACTACAAATGATCATGAAAAGAACACGAAACAACCACAAACACTTAAAAAAAATTCTGATCTGGCAAACTGTCGACCAGCCCTCCTTCGGCTCAGCTTCTAGGAGTCCACGGGGATTTTTAGAATGGTTTTAGGACCTTGATAGCTAGATCCAAGTACCAAGATTCCATTTCCACTTTAGCCTAGGTCCTGGATGAATAGGTTTGGTCTCCACGTGTCGTGGAAGGTGGTCTGGTCACTAGTATGATGCTGTCAATTTCGCGTTTTTATTTGTCAAATTCGCGCGTAAAGTAGGTCAAACATGGTTTGTTATGCACGAAACTTGGCACACAACACTATTTGGCATATATTATTGTGTTGAAATGGTTAGAATTGATAATAATAGTCATATGCTAGAAATTAGAAGTTAAGTTGCGATTTTATGCGTTTTTAAGCGTTTTTGTCAATTCCGCGCGTAAAGTAGCTCAAACTTGGTTTTGATGCGAAACCGGGGCTGATTAAGGCCTTGGTTATGCAAGGATTAATGTTGTGCATAAGCTTTGATTAATGACACAGTGAAAAACTACAAATGATCATGAAAAGAACACGAAACAACCACAAACACTTAAACAAAATTCTGATCTGGCAAACTGTCGACCAGCCCTCCTTCGGCTCAGAGTCTAGGAGTCCACGGGGATTGTTAGAATGGTTTTAGGACCTTGATAGCTAGATCCAAGTACCAAGATTCCATTTCCACTTTAGCCTAGGTCCTGGATGAATAGGTTTGGTCTCCACGTGTCGTGCAAGGTAGTGTGGTCACTAGTTTGATGCTGTCAATTTCGCGTTTTTATTTGTCAAATTCGCGCGTAAAGTAGGTCAAACATGGTTTGTTATGCACGAAACTTGGCACACAACACTATTTGGCATATATTATTGTGTTGAAATGGTTAGAATTGATAATAATAGTCATATGCTAGAAATTAGAAGTTAAGTTGCGATTTTATGCGTTTTTAAGCGTTTTTGTCAATTTCGCGCGTAAAGTAGGTCAAACATGGTTTGTTATGCACGAAACTTCGCACACAACACTATTTGGCATATATTATTGTGTTGAAATGGTTATACTTGATAATAATAGTCATATGCTAGAAATTAGAAGTTAAGTTGCGATTTTATGGGTTTTTAAGCATTTTTGTCAATTTCGCGCGTAAAGTAGGTCAAACATGGTTTGTTATGCACGAAACTTGGCACACAACACTATTTGGCATATATTATTGTGTTGAAATGGTTAGAATTGATAATAATAGTCATATGCTAGAAATTAGAAGTTAAGTTGCGATTTTATGCGTTTTAAAGCGTTTTTGTCAATTTCGCGCGTAAAGTACTCAAACTTGGTTTGTTATGCACGAAACTTGGCACACAACACTATTTGGCATATATTATTGTGTTGAAATGGTTAGAATTGTTAATAATAGTCATATGCTAGAAATTAGAAGTTAAGTTGCGATTTTATGCGTTTTTAAGCGTTTTTGTCAATTCCGCGCGTAAAGTAGCTCAAACTTGGTTTTGATGCGAAACCGATGCTGATTAAGGCCTTGGTTATGCAAGGATTAATGTTGTGCGTAAGCTTTGATTAATGACACAGTGAAAAACTACAAATGATCATGAAAAGAACACGAAACAACCACAAACACTTAAACAAAATTCTGATCTGGCAAACTGTCGACCAGCCCTCCTTCGGCTCAGCTTCTAGGGGTCCACGGGGATTTTTAGAATGGTTTTAGGACCTTGATAGCTAGATCCAAGTACCAAGATTCCATTTCCACTTTAGCCTAGGTCCTGGATGAATAGGTTTGGTCTCCACGTGTCGTGCAAGGTGGTTTGGTCACGAGTTTGATGCTGTCAATTTCGCGTTTTTATTTGTCAAATTCGCGCATAAAGTAGGTCAAACATGGTTTGTTATGCACGAAACTTGGCACACAACACTATTTGGCATATATTATTGTGTTGAAATGGTTAGAATTGATAATAATAGTCATATGCTAGAAATTAGAAGTTAAGTTGCGATTTTATGCGTTTTTAAGCGTTTTTGTCAATTTCGCGCGTAAAGTAGGTCAAACAAGGTTTGTTATGCACGAAACTTGGCACACAACACTATTTGGCATATATTATTCTGTTGAAATGGTTATACTTGATAATAATAGTCATATGCTAGAAATTAGAAGTTAAGTTGCGATTTTATGGGTTTTTAAGCATTTTTGTCAATTTCGCGCGTAAAGTAGGTCAAACATGGTTTGTTATGCACGAAACTTGGCACACAACACTATTTGGCATATATTATTGTGATGAAATGGTTAGAATTGATAATAATATTCATATGGTAGAAAATAGAAGTTAAGTTGCGATTTTATGCGTTTTTAAGCGTTTTTGTCAATTTCGCGCGTAAAGTAGGTCAAACATGGTTTGTTATGCACGAAACTTGGCACACAACACTATTTGGCATATATTATTGTGTTGAAATGGTTATACTTGATAATAATAGTCATATGCTAGAAATTAGAAGTTAAGTTGCGATTTTATGGGTTTTTAAGCATTTTTGTCAATTTCGCGCGTAAAGTAGGTCAAACATGGTTTGTTATGCACGAAACTTGGCACACAACACTACTTGGCATATATTATTGTGTTGAAATGGTTAGAATTGATAATAATAGTCATATGCTTGAAATTAGAAGTTAAGTTGCGATTTTATGCGTTTTAAAGCGTTTTTGTCAATTTCACGCGTAAAGTACTCAAACTTGGTTTGTTATGCACGAAACTTGGCACACAACACTATTTGGCATATATTATTGTGTTGAAATGGTTAGAATTGTTAATAATAGTCATATGCTAGAAATTAGAAGTTAAGTTGCGATTTTATGCGTTTTTAAGCGTTTTTGTCAATTTCGCGCGTAAAGTACTCAAACTTGGTTTGTTATGCACGAAACTTGGCACACAACACTATTTGGCATATATTATTGTGTTGAAATGGTTAGAATTGATAAGAATAGTCATATGCTAGAAATTAGAAGTTAAGTTGCGATTTTATGCGTTTTTAAGCGTTTTTGTCAATTCCGCGCGTAAAGTAGCTCAAACTTGGTTTTGATGCGAAACCGGGGCTGATTAAGGCCTTGGTTATGCAAGGATTAATGTTGTGCGTAAGCTTTGATTAATGACACAGTGAAAAACTACAAATGATCATGAAAAGAACACGAAACAACCACAAACACTTAAACAAAATTCTGTTCTGGCAAACTGTCGACCAGCCCTCCTTCGGCTCAGCTTCTAGGAGTCCACGGGGATTTTTAGAATGGTTTTAGGACCTTGATAGCTAGATCCAAGTACCAAGATTTCATTTCCACTTTAGCCTAGGTCCTGGATGAATAGGTTTGGTCTCCACGTGTCGTGCAAGGTGGTCTGGTCACTAGTTTGATGCTGTCAATTTCTCGTTTTTATTTGTCAAATTCGCGCGTAAAGTAGGTCAAACATGGTTTGTTATGCACGAAACTTGGCACACAACACTATTTGGCATATATTATTGTGTTGAAATAGTTAGAATTGATAATAATAGTCATATGCTAGAAATTAGAAGTTAAGTTGCGATTTTATGCGTTTTTAAGCGTTTTTGTCAATTCCGCGCGTAAAGTAGCTCAAACTTGGTTTTGATGCGTAACCGGGGCTGATTAAGGCCTTGGTTATGCAAGGATTAATGTTGTGCATAAGCTTTGATTAATGACACAGTGAAAAACTACAAATGATCATGAAAAGAACACGAAACAACCACAAACACTTAAACAAAATTCTGATCTGGCAAACTGTCGACCAGCCCTCCTTCGGCTCAGCTTCTAGGAGTCCACGGGGATTGTTAGAATGGTTTTAGGACCTTGATAGCTAGATCCAAGTACCAAGATTCCATTTCCACTTTAGCCTAGGTCCTGGATGAATAGGTTTCGTCTCCACGTGTCGTGCAAGGTAGTCTGGTCACTAGTTTGATGCTGTCAATTTCGCGTTTTTATTTGTCAAATTCGCGCGTAAAGTAGGTCAAACATGGTTTGTTATGCACGAAACTTGGCACACAACACTATTTGGCATATATTATTGTGTTGAAATGGTTAGAATTGATAATAATAGTCATATGCTAGAAATTAGAAGTTAAGTTGCGATTTTATGCGTTTTTAAGCGTTTTTGTCAATTTCGCGCGTAAAGTAGGTCAAACATGGTTTGTTATAAACGAAACTTCGCACACAACACTATTTGGCATATATTATTGTGTTGAAATGGTTATACTTGATAATAATAGTCATATGCTAGAAATTAGAATTTAAGTTGCGATTTTATGGGTTTTTAAGCATTTTTGTCAATTTCGCGCGTAAAGTAGGTCAAACATGGTTTGTTATGCACGAAACTTGGCACACAACACTATTTGGCATATATTATTGTGTTGAAATGGTTAGAATTGATAATAATAGTCATATGCTAGAAATTAGAAGTTAAGTTGCGATTTTATGCGTTTTAAAGCGTTTTTGTCAATTTCGCGCGTAAAGTACTTAAACTTGGTTTGTTATGCACGAAACTTGGCACACAACACTATTTGGCATATATTATTGTGTTGAAATGGTTCGAATTGTTAATAATAGTCATATGCTAGAAATTGGAAGTTAAGTTGCGAGTTTATGCGTTTTTAAGCGTTTTTGTCAATTTCGCGCGTAAAGTACTCAAACTTGGTTTGTTATGCACGAAACATGGCACACAACACTATTTGGCATATATTATTGTGTTGAAATGGTTAGAATTGATAATAATAGTCATATGCTAAAAATTAGAAGTCAAGTTGCGATTTTATGCGTTTTTAAGCGTTTTTGTCAATTCCGCGCGTAAAGTAGCTGAAACTTGGTTTTGATGCGAAACCGGGGCTGATTAAGGCCTTGGTTATGCAAGGATTAATGTTGTGCGTAAGCTTTGATTAATGACACAGTGAAAAACTACAAATGATCATGAAAAGAACACGAAACAACCACAAACACTTAAACAAAATTCTGATCTGCCAAACTGTCGACCAGCCCTCCTTCGGCTCAGCTTCTAGGAGTCCACGGGGATTGTTAGAATGGTTTTAGGACCTTGATAGCTAGATCCAAGTACCAAGATTCCATTTCCACTTTAGCCTAGGTCCTGGATGAATAGGTTTGGTCTCCACGTGTCGTGCAAGCTGGTCTGGTCACTAGTTTGATGCTTTCAATTTCGCGTTTTTATTTGTCAAATTCGCGCGTAAAGTAGGTCAAACATGGTTTGTTATGCACGAAACTTGGCACACAACACTATTTGGCATATATTATTGTGTTGAAATGGTTAGAATTGATAATAATAGTCATATGCTAGAAATTAGAAGTTAAGTTGCGATTTTATGCGTTTTTAAGCGTTTTTGTCAATTCCGCGCGTAAAGTAGCTCAAACTTGGTTTTGATGCGAAACCGGGGCTGATTAAGGCCTTGGTTATGCAAGGATTAATGTTGTGCATAAGCTTTGATTAATGACACAGTGAAAAAACTACAAATGATCATGAAAAGAACACGAAACAACCACAAACACTTAAACAAAATTCTGATCTAGCAAACTGTCGACCAGCCCTCCTTCGGCTCAGCTTCTAGGAGTCCACGGGGATTGTTAGAATGGTTTTAGGACCTTGATAGCTAGATCCAAGTACCAAGATTCCATTTCCACTTTAGCCTAGGTCCTGGATGAATAGGTTTGGTCTCCACGTGTCGTGCAAGGTAGTCTGGTCACTAGTTTGATGCTGTCAATTTCGCGTTTTTATTTGTCAAATTCGCGCGCAAAGTAGGTCAAACATGGTTTGTTATGCACGAAACTTGGCACACAACACTATTTGGCATATATTATTGTGTTGAAATGGTTAGAATTGATAATAATAGTCATATGCTAGAAATTAGAAGTTAAGTTGCGATTTTATGCGTTTTTAAGCGTTTTTGTCAATTTCGCGCGTAAAGTAGGTCAAACATGGTTTGTTATAAACGAAACTTCGCACACAACACTATTTGGCATATATTATTGTGTTGAAATGGTTATACTTGATAATAATAGTCATATGCTAGAAATTAGAATTTAAGTTGCGATTTTATGGGTTTTTAAGCATTTTTGTCAATTTCGCGCGTAAAGTAGGTCAAACATGGTTTGTTATGCACGAAACTTGGCACACAACACTATTTGGCATATATTATTGTGTTGAAATGGTTCGAATTGTTAATAATAGTCATATGCTAGAAATTGGAAGTTAAGTTGCGAGTTTATGCGTTTTTAAGCGTTTTTGTCAATTTCGCGCGTAAAGTACTCAAACTTGGTTTGTTATGCACGAAACATGGCACACAACACTATTTGGCATATATTATTGTGTTGAAATGGTTAGAATTGATAATAATAGTCATATGCTAAAAATTAGAAGTCAAGTTGCGATTTTATGCGTTTTTAAAGCGTTTTTGTCAATTCCGCGCGTAAAGTAGCTGAAACTTGGTTTTGATGCGAAACCGGGGCTGATTAAGGCCTTCGTTATGCAAGGATTAATGTTGTGCGTAAGCTTTGATTAATGACACAGTGAAAAACTACAAATGATCATGAAAAGAACACGAAACAACCACAAACACTTAAACAAAATTCTGATCTGGCAAACTGTCGACCAGCCCTCCTTCGGCTCAGCTTCTAGGAGTCCACGGGGATTGTTAGAATGGTTTTAGGACCTTGATAGCTAGATCCAAGTACCAAGATTCCATTTCCACTTTAGCCTAGGTCCTGGATGAATAGGTTTGGTCTCCACGTGTCGTGCAAGCTGGTCTGGTCACTAGTTTGATGCTGTCAATTTCGCGTTTTTATTTGTCAAATTCGCGCGTAAAGTAGGTCAAACATGGTTTGTTATGCACGAAACTTGGCACACAACACTATTTGGCATATATTATTGTGTTGAAATGGTTAGAATTGATAATAATAGTCATATGCTAGAAATTAGAAGTTAAGTTGCGATTTTATGCGTTTTTAAGCGTTTTTGTCAATTCCGCGCGTAAAGTAAACTTGGTTTTGATGCGAAACCGGGGCTGATTAAGGCCTTCGTTATGCAAGGATTAATGTTGTGCGTAAGCTTTGATTAATGACACAGTGAAAAACTACAAATGATCATGAAAAGAACACGAAACAACCACAAACACTTAAACAAAATTCTGATCTGGCAAACTGTCGACCAGCCCTCCTTCGGCTCAGCTTCTAGGAGTCCACGGGGATTGTTAGAATGGTTTTAGGACCTTGATAGCTAGATCCAAGTACCAAGATTCCATTTCCACTTTAGCCTAGGTCCTGGATGAATAGGTTTGGGTCTCCACGTGTCGTGCAAGCTGGTCTGGTCACTAGTTTGATGCTGTCAATTTCGCGTTTTTATTTGTCAAATTCGCGCGTAAAGTAGGTCAAACATGGTTTGTTATGCACGAAACTTGGCACACAACACTATTTGGCATATATTATTGTGTTGAAATGGTTAGAATTGATAATAATAGTCATATGCTAGAAATTAGAAGTTAAGTTGCGATTTTATGCGTTTTTAAGCTTTTTTGTCAATTCCGCGCGTAAAGTAGCTCAAACTTGGTTTTGATGCGAAACCGGGGCTGATTAAGGCCTTGGTTATGCAAGGATTAATGTTGTGCATAAGCTTTGATTAATGACACAGTGAAAAACTACAAATGATCATGAAAAGAACACGAAACAACCACAAACACTTAAACAAAATTCAGATCTAGCAAACTGTCGACCAGCCCTCCTTCGGCTCAGCTTCTAGGAGTCCACGGGGATTGTTAGAATGGTTTTAGGACCTTGATAGCTAGATCCAAGTACCAAGATTCCATTTCCACTTTAGCCTAGGTCCTGGATGAATAGGTTTGGTCTCCACGTGTCGTGCAAGGTAGTCTGGTCACTAGTTTGATGCTGTCAATTTCGCGTTTTTATTTGTCAAATTCGCGCGCAAAGTAGGTCAAACATGGTTTGTTATGCACGAAACTTGGCACACAACACTATTTGGCATATATTATTGTGTTGAAATGGTTAGAATTGATAATAATAGTCATATGCTAGAAATTAGAAGTTAAGTTGCGATTTTATGCGTTTTTAAGTGTTTTTGTCAATTTCGCGCGTAAAGTAGGTCAAACATGGTTTGTTATAAACGAAACTTCGCACACAACACTATTTGGCATATATTATTGTGTTGAAATGGTTATACTTGATAATAATAGTCATATGCTAGAAATTAGAATTTAAGTTGCGATTTTATGGGTTTTTAAGCATTTTTGTCAATTTCGCGCGTAAAGTAGGTCAAACATGGTTTGTTATGCACGAAACTTGGCACACAACACTATTTGGCATATATTATTGTGTTGAAATGGTTAGAATTGATAATAATAGTCATATGCTAGAAATTAGAAGTTAAGTTGCGATTTTATGCGTTTATAAAGCGTTTTTGTCAATTTCGCGCGTAAAGTACTTAAACTTGGTTTGTTATGCACGAAACTTGGCACACAACACTATTTGGCATATATTATTGTGTTGAAATGGTTCGAATTGTTAATAATAGTCATATGCTAGAAATTGGAAGTTAAGTTGCGAGTTTATGCGTTTTTAAGCGTTTTGTGTCAATTTCGCGCGTAAAGTACTCAAACTTGGTTTGTTATGCACGAAACATGGCACACAACACTATTTGGCATATATTATTGTGTTGAAATGCTTAGAATTGATAATAATAGTCATATGCTAAAAATTAGAAGTCAAGTTGCGATTTTATGCGTTTTTAAGCGTTTTTGTCAATTCCGCGCGTAAAGTAGCTGAAACTTGGTTTTGATGCGAAACCGGGGCTGATTAAGGCCTTGGTTATGCAAGGATTAATGTTGTGCGTAAGCTTTGATTAATGACACAGTGAAAAACTACAAATGATCATGAAAAGAACACGAAACAACCACAAACACTTAAACAAAATTCTGATCTGGCAAACTGTCGACCAGCCCTCCTTCGGCTCAGCTTCTAGGAGTCCACAGAGATTGTTAGAATGGTTTTAGGACCTTGATAGCTAGATCCAAGTACCAAGATTCCATTTCCTCTTTAGCCTAGGTCCTGGATGAATAGGTTTGGTCTCCACGTGTCGTGCAAGCTGGTCTGGTCACTAGTTTGATGCTGTCAATTTCGCGTTTTTTATTTGTCAAATTCGCGCGTAAAGTAGGTCAAACATGGTTTTTTTATGCACGAAACTTGGCACACAACAATATTTGGCATATATTATTGTGTTGAAATGGTTAGATTTGATAATAATAGTCATATGCTAGAAATTAGAAGTTAAGTTGCGATTTTATGCGTTTTTAAGCGTTTTTGTCAATTCCGCGCGTAAAGTAGCTCAAACTTGGTTTTGATGCGAAACCCGGGGCTGATTAAGGCCTTGGTTATGCAAGGATTAATGTTGTGCATAAGCTTTGATTAATGACACAGTGAAAAACTACAAATGATCATGAAAAGAACACGAAACAACCACAAACACTTAAACAAAATTCTGATCTAGCAAACTGTCGACCAGCCCTCCTTCGGCTCAGCTTCTAGGAGTCCACGGGGATTGTTAGAATGGTTTTAGGACCTTGATAGCTAGATCCAAGTACCAAGATTCCATTTCCACTTTAGCCTAGGTCCTGGATGAATAGGTTTGGTCTCCACGTGTCGTGCAAGGTAGTCTGGTCACTAGTTTGATGCTGTCAATTTCGCGTTTTTATTTGTCAAATTCGCGCGCAAAGTAGGTCAAACATGGTTTGTTATGCACGAAACTTGGCACACAACACTATTTGGCATATATTATTGTGTTGAAATGGTTAGAATTGATAATAATAGTCATATGCTAGAAATTAGAAGTTAAGTTGCGATTTTATGCGTTTTTAAGTGTTTTTGTCAATTTCGCGCGTAAAGTAGGTCAAACATGGTTTGTTATAAACGAAACTTCGCACACAACACTATTTGGCATATATTATTGTGTTGAAATGGTTATACTTGATAATAATAGTCATATGCTAGAAATTAGAATTTAAGTTGCGATTTTATGGGTTTTTAAGCATTTTTGTCAATTTCGCGCGTAAAGTAGGTCAAACATGGTTTGTTATGCACGAAACTTGGCACACAACACTATTTGGCATATATTATTGTGTTGAAATGGTTAGAATTGATAATAATAGTCATATGCTAGAAATTAGAAGTTAAGTTGCGATTTTATGCGTTTTAAAGCGTTTTTGTCAATTTTCGCGCGTAAAGTACTTAAACTTGGTTTGTTATGCACGAAACTTGGCACACAACACTATTTGGCATATATTATTGTGTTGAAATGGTTCGAATTGTTAATAATAGTCATATGCTAGAAATTGGAAGTTAAGTTGCGAGTTTATGCGTTTTTAAGCGTTTTTGTCAATTTCGCGCGTAAAGTACTCAAACTTGGTTTGTTATGCACGAAACATGGCACACAACACTATTTGGCATATATTATTGTGTTGAAATGCTTAGAATTGATAATAATAGTCATATGCTAAAAATTAGAAGTCAAGTTGCGATTTTATGCGTTTTTAAGCGTTTTTGTCAATTCCGCGCGTAAAGTAGCTGAAACTTGGTTTTGATGCGAAACCGGGGCTGATTAAGGCCTTGGTTATGCAAGGATTAATGTTGTGCGTAAGCTTTGATTAATGACACAGTGAAAAACTACAAATGATCATGAAAAGAACACGAAACAACCACAAACACTTAAACAAAATTCTGATCTGGCAAACTGTCGACCAGCCCTCCTTCGGCTCAGCTTCTAGGAGTCCACAGAGATTGTTAGAATGGTTTTAGGACCTTGATAGCTAGATCCAAGTACCAAGATTCCATTTCCTCTTTAGCCTAGGTCCTGGATGAATAGGTTTGGTCTCCACATGTCGTGCAAGCTGGTCTGGTCACTAGTTTGATGCTGTCAATTTCGCGTTTTTATTTGTCAAATTCGCGCGTAAAGTAGGTCAAACATGGTTTTTTTATGCACGAAACTTGGCACACAACAATATTTGGCATATATTATTGTGTTGAAATGGTTAGATTTGATAATAATAGTCATATGCTAGAAATTAGAAGTTAAGTTGCGATTTTATGCGTTTTTAAGCGTTTTTGTCAATTCCGCGCGTAAAGTAGCTCAAACTTGGTTTTGATGCGAAACCGGGGCTGATTAAGGCCTTGGTTATGCAAGGATTAATGTTGTGCATAAGCTTTGATTAATGACACAGTGAAAAACTACAAATGATCATGAAAAGAACACGAAACAACCACAAACACTTAAACAAAATTCTGATCTAGCAAACTGTCGACCAGCCCTCCTTCGGCTCAGCTTCTAGGAGTCCACGGGGATTGTTAGAATGGTTTTAGGACCTTGATAGCTAGATCCAAGTACCAAGATTCCATTTCCACTTTAGCCTAGGTCCTGGATGAATAGGTTTGGTCTCCACGTGTCGTGCAAGGTAGTCTGGTCACTAGTTTGATGCTGTCAATTTCGCGTTTTTATTTGTCAAATTCGCGCGTAAAGTAGGTCAAACATGGTTTGTTATGCACGAAACTTGGCACACAACACTATTTGGCATATATTATTGTGTTGAAATGGTTAGAATTGATAATAATAGTCATATGCTAGAAATTAGAAGTTAAGTTGCGATTTTATGCGTTTTTAAGTGTTTTTGTCAATTTCGCGCGTAAAGTAGGTCAAACATGGTTTGTTATAAACGAAACTTCGCACACAACACTATTTGGCATATATTATTGTGTTGAAATGGTTATACTTGATAATAATAGTCATATGCTAGAAATTAGAATTTAAGTTGCGATTTTATGGGTTTTTAAGCATTTTTGTCAATTTCGCGCGTAAAGTAGGTCAAACATGGTTTGTTATGCACGAAACTTGGCACACAACACTATTTGGCATATATTATTGTGTTGAAATGGTTAGAATTGATAATAATAGTCATATGCTAGAAATTAGAAGTTAAGTTGCGATTTTATGCGTTTTAAAGCGTTTTTGTCAATTTCGCGCGTAAAGTACTTAAACTTGGTTTGTTATGCACGAAACTTGGCACACAACACTATTTGGCATATATTATTGTGTTGAAATGGTTCGAATTGTTAATAATAGTCATATGCTAGAAATTGGAAGTTAAGTTGCGAGTTTATGCGTTTTTAAGCGTTTTTGTCAATTTCGCGCGTAAAGTACTCAAACTTGGTTTGTTATGCACGAAACATGGCACACAACACTATTTGGCATATATTATTGTGTTGAAATGCTTAGAATTGATAATAATAGTCATATGCTAAAAATTAGAAGTCAAGTTGCGATTTTATGCGTTTTTAAGCGTTTTTGTCAATTCCGCGCGTAAAGTAGCTGAAACTTGGTTTTGATGCGAAACCGGGGCTGATTAAGGCCTTGGTTATGCAAGGATTAATGTTGTGCGTAAGCTTTGATTAATGACACAGTGAAAAACTACAAATGATCATGAAAAGAACACGAAACAACCACAAACACTTAAACAAAATTCTGATCTGGCAAACTGTCGACCAGCCCTCCTTCGGCTCAGCTTCTAGGAGTCCACAGAGATTGTTAGAATGGTTTTAGGACCTTGATAGCTAGATCCAAGTACCAAGATTCCATTTCCTCTTTAGCCTAGGTCCTGGATGAATAGGTTTGGTCTCCACATGTCGTGCAAGCTGGTCTGGTCACTAGTTTGATGCTGTCAATTTCGCGTTTTTATTTGTCAAATTCGCGCGTAAAGTAGGTCAAACATGGTTTTTTTATGCACGAAACTTGGCACACAACAATATTTGGCATATATTATTGTGTTGAAATGGTTAGATTTGATAATAATAGTCATATGCTAGAAATTAGAAGTTAAGTTGCGATTTTATGCGTTTTTAAGCGTTTTTGTCAATTCCGCGCGTAAAGTAGCTCAAACTTGGTTTTGATGCGAAACCGGGGCTGATTAAGGCCTTGGTTATGCAAGGATTAATGTTGTGCATAAGCTTTGATTAATGACACAGTGAAAAACTACAAATGATCATGAAAAGAACACGAAACAACCACAAACACTTAAACAAAATTCTGATCTAGCAAACTGTCGACCAGCCCTCCTTCGGCTCAGCTTCTAGGAGTCCACGGGGATTGTTAGAATGGTTTTAGGACCTTGATAGCTAGATCCAAGTACCAAGATTCCATTTCCACTTTAGCCTAGGTCCTGGATGAATAGGTTTGGTCTCCACGTGTCGTGCAAGGTAGTCTGGTCACTAGTTTGATGCTGTCAATTTCGCGTTTTTATTTGTCAAATTCGCGCGTAAAGTAGGTCAAACATGGTTTGTTATGCACGAAACTTGGCACACAACACTATTTGGCATATATTATTGTGTTGAAATGGTTAGAATTGATAATAATAGTCATATGCTAGAAATTAGAAGTTAAGTTGCGATTTTATGCGTTTTTAAGCGTTTTTGTCAATTCCGCGCGTAAAGTAGCTCAAACTTGGTTTTGATGCGAAACCGGGGCTGATTAAGGCCTTGGTTATGCAAGGATTAATGTTGTGCGTAAGCTTTGATTAATGACACAGTGAAAAACTACAAATGATCATGAAAAGAACACGAAACAACCACAAACACTTAAACAAAATTCTGATCTGGCAAACTGTCGACCAGCCCTCCTTCGGCTCAGCTTCTAGGAGTCCACGGGGATTGTTAGAATGGTTTTAGGACCTTGATAGCTAGATCCAAGTACCAAGATTCCATTTCCACTTTAGCCTAGGTCCTGGATGAATAGGTTTGGTCTCCACGTGTCGTGCAAGCTGGTCTGGTCACTAGTTTGATGCTGTCAATTTCGCGTTTTTATTTGTCGAATTCGCGCGTAAAGTAGGTCAAACATGGTTTGTTATGCACGAAACTTGGCACACAACACTATTTGGCATATATTATTGTGTTGAAATGGTTAGAATTGATAATAATAGTCATATGCTAGAAATTAGAAGTTAAGTTGCGATTTTATGCGTTTTTAAGCGTTTTTGTCAATTCCGCGCGTAAAGTAGCTCAAACTTGGTTTTGATGCGAAACCGGGGCTGATTAAGGCCTTGGTTATGCAAGGATTAATGTTGTGCGTAAGCTTTGATTAATGACACAGTGAAAAACTACAAATCATCATGAAAAGAACACGAAACAACCACAAACACTTAAACAAAATTCTGATCTGGCAAACTGTCGACCAGCCCTCCTTCGGCTCAGCTTCTAGGAGTCCACGGGGATTGTTAGAATGGTTTTAGGACCTTGATAGCTAGATCCAAGTACCAAGATTCCATTTCCACTTTAGCCTAGGTCCTGGATGAATAGGTTTGGTCTCCACGTGTCGTGCAAGCTGGTCTGGTCACTAGTTTGATGCTGTCAATTTCGCGTTTTTATTTGTCGAATTCGCGCGTAAAGTAGGTCAAACATGGTTTGTTATGCACGAAACTTGGCACACAACACTATTTGGCATATATTATTGTGTTGAAATGGTTAGAATTGATAATAATAGTCATATGCTAGAAATTAGAAGTTAAGTTGCGATTTTATGCGTTTTTAAGCGTTTTTGTCAATTTCGCGCGTAAAGTAGGTCAAACATGGTTTGTTATGCACGAAACTTCGCACACAACACTATTTGGCATATATTATTTTGTTGAAATGGTTATACTTGATAATAATAGTCTTATGCTAGAAATTAGAAGTTAAGTTGCGATTTTATGGGTTTTTAAGCATTTTTGTCAATTTCGCGCGTAAAGTAGGTCAAACATGGTTTGTTATGCACGAAACTTGGCACACAACACTATTTGGCATATATTATTGTGTTGAAATGGTTAGAATTGATAATAATAGTCATATGCTTGAAATTAGAAGTTAAGTTGCGATTTTATGCGTTTTAAAGCGTTTTTGTCAATTTCGCGCGTAAAGTACTCAAACTTGGTTTGTTATGCACGAAACTTGGCACACAACACTATTTGGAATATGTTATTGTGTTGAAATGGTTAGAATTGATAATAATAGTCATATGCTAGAAATTAGAAGTTAAGTTGCGATTTTATGCGTTTTTAAGCGTTTTTGTCAATTCCGCGCGTAAAGTAGCTCAAACTTGGTTTTGATGCGAAACCGGGGCTGATTAAGGCCTTGGTTATGCAAGGATTAATGTTGTGCGTAAGCTTTGATTAATGACACAGTGAAAAACTACAAATGATCATGAAAAGAACACGAAACAACCACAAACACTTAAACAAAATTCTGATCTGGCAAACTGTCGACCAGCCCTCCTTCGGCTCAGCTTCTAGGAGTCCACGGGGATTGTTAGAATGGTTTTAGGACCTTGATAGCTAGATCCAAGTACCAAGATTCCATTTCCACTTTAGCCTAGGTCCTGGATGAATAGGTTTGGTCTCCACGTGTCGTGCAAGCTGGTCTGGTCACTAGTTTGATGCTGTCAATTTCGCGTTTTTATTTGTCGAATTCGCGCGTAAAGTAGGTCAAACATGGTTTGTTATGCACGAAACTTGGCACACAACACTATTTGGCATATATTATTGTGTTGAAATGGTTAGAATTGATAATAATAGTCATATGCTAGAAATTAGAAGTTAAGTTGCGATTTTATGCGTTTTTAAGCGTTTTTGTCAATTTCGCGCGTAAAGTAGGTCAAACATGGTTTGTTATGCACGAAACTTCGCACACAACACTATTTGGCATATATTATTTTGTTGAAATGGTTATACTTGATAATAATAGTCATATGCTAGAAATTAGAAGTTAAGTTGCGATTTTATGGGTTTTTAAGCATTTTTGTCAATTTCGCGCGTAAAGTAGGTCAAACATGGTTTGTTATGCACGAAACTTGGCACACAACACTATTTGGCATATATTATTGTGTTGAAATGGTTAGAATTGATAATAATAGTCATATGCTTGAAATTAGAAGTTAAGTTGCGATTTTATGCGTTTTAAAGCGTTTTTGTCAATTTCGCGCGTAAAGTACTCAAACTTGGTTTGTTATGCACGAAACTTGGCACACAACACTATTTGGAATATGTTATTGTGTTGAAATGGTTAGAATTGATAATAATAGTCATATGCTAGAAATTAGAAGTTAAGTTGCGATTTTATGCGTTTTTAAGCGTTTTTGTCAATTCCGCGCGTAAAGTAGCTCAAACTTGGTTTTGATGCGAAACCGGGGCTGATTAAGGCCTTGGTTATGCAAGGATTAATGTTGTGCGTAAGCTTTGATTAATGACACAGTGAAAAACTGCAAATGATCATGAAAAGAACACGAAACAACCACAAACACTTAAACAAAATTCTGATCTGGCAAACTGTCGACCAGCCCTCCTTCGGCTCAGCTTCTAGGAGTCCACGGGGATTGTTAGAATGGTTTTAGGACCTTGATAGCTAGATCCAAGTACCAAGATTTCATTTCCACTTTAGCCTAGGTCCTGGATGAATAGGTTTGGTCTCCACGTGTCGTGCAAGGTGATCTGGTCACTAGTTTGATGCTTTCAATTTCGCGTTTTTATTTGTCAAATTCGCGCGTAAAGTAGGTCAAACATGGTTTGTTATGCACGAAACTTGGCACACAACACTATTTGGCATATATTATTGTGTTGAAATGGTTAGAATTGATAATAATAGTCATATGCTAGAAATTAGAAGTTAAGTTGCGATTTTATGCGTTTTTAAGCGTTTTTGTCAATTCCGCGCGTAAAGTAGCTCAAACTTGGTTTTGATGCGAAACCGGGGCTGATTAAGGCCTTGGTTATGCAAGGATTAATGTTGTGCGTAAGATTTGATTAATGACACAGTGAAAAACTACAAATGATCATGAAAAGAACACGAAACAACCACAAACACTTAAACAAAATTCTGATCTGGCAAACTGTCGACCAGCCCTCCTTCGGCTCAGCTTCTAGGAGTCCACGGGGATTGTTAGAATGGTTTTAGGACCTTGATAGCTAGATCCAAGTACCAAGATTCCATTTCCACTTTAGCCTAGGTCCTGGATGAATAGGTTTGGTCTCCACGTGTCGTGCAAGCTGGTCTGGTCACTAGTTTGATGCTGTCAATTTCGCGTTTTTATTTGTCGAATTCGCGCGTAAAGTAGGTCAAACATGGTTTGTTATGCACGAAACTTGGCACACAACACTATTTGGCATATATTATTGTGTTGAAATGGTTAGAATTGATAATAATAGTCATATGCTAGAAATTAGAAGTTAAGTTGCGATTTTATGCGTTTTTAAGCGTTTTTGTCAATTTCGCGCGTAAAGTAGGTCAAACATGGTTTGTTATGCACGAAACTTCGCACACAACACTATTTGGCATATATTATTTTGTTGAAATGGTTATACTTGATAATAATAGTCATATGCTAGAAATTAGAAGTTAAGTTGCGATTTTATGGGTTTTTAAGCATTTTTGTCAATTTCGCGCGTAAAGTAGGTCAAACATGGTTTGTTATGCACGAAACTTGGCACACAACACTATTTGGCATATATTATTGTGTTGAAATGGTTAGAATTGATAATAATAGTCATATGCTTGAAATTAGAAGTTAAGTTGCGATTTTATGCGTTTTAAAGCGTTTTTGTCAATTTCGCGCGTAAAGTACTCAAACTTGGTTTGTTATGCACGAAACTTGGCACACAACACTATTTTGAATATGTTATTGTGTTGAAATGGTTAGAATTGATAATAATAGTCATATGCTAGAAATTAGAAGTTAAGTTGCGATTTTATGCGTTTTTAAGCGTTTTTGTCAATTCCGCGCGTAAAGTAGCTCAAACTTGGTTTTGATGCGAAACCGGGGCTGATTAAGGCCTTGGTTATGCAAGGATTAATGTTGTGCGTAAGCTTTGATTAATGACACAGTGAAAAACTGCAAATGATCATGAAAAGAACACGAAACAACCACAAACACTTAAACAAAATTCTGATCTGGCAAACTGTCGACCAGCCCTCCTTCGGCTCAGCTTCTAGGAGTCCACGGGGATTGTTAGAATGGTTTTAGGACCTTGATAGCTAGATCCAAGTACCAAGATTTCATTTCCACTTTAGCCTAGGTCCTGGATGAATAGGTTTGGTCTCCACGTGTCGTGCAAGGTGGTCTGGTCACTAGTTTGATGCTTTCAATTTCGCGTTTTTATTTGTCAAATTCGCGCGTAAAGTAGGTCAAACATGGTTTGTTATGCACGAAACTTGGCACACAACACTATTTGGCATATATTATTGTGTTGAAATGGTTAGAATTGATAATAATAGTCATATGCTAGAAATTAGAAGTTAAGTTGCGATTTTATGCGTTTTTAAGCGTTTTTGTCAATTCCGCGCGTAAAGTAGCTCAAACTTGGTTTTGATGCGAAACCGGGGCTGATTAAGGCCTTGGTTATGCAAGGATTAATGTTGTGCATAAGCTTTGATTAATGACACAGTGAAAAACAACAAATGATCATGAAAAGAACACGAAACAACCACAAACACTTAAACAAAATTCTGATCTGGCAAACTGTCGACCAGCCCTCCTTCGGCTCAGCTTCTAGGAGTCCACGGGGATTGTTAGAATGGTTTTAGGACCTTGATAGCTAGATCCAAGTACCAAGATTCCATTTCCACTTTAGCCTAGGTCCTGGATGAATAGGTTTGGTCTCCACGTGTCGTGCAAGGTAGTCTGGTCACTAGTTTGATGCTGTCAATTTCGCGTTTTTATTTGTCAAATTCGCGCGTAAAGTAGGTCAAACATGGTTTGTTATGCACGAAACTTGGCACACAACACTATTTGGCATATATTATTGTGTTGAAATGGTTAGAATTGATAATAATAGTCATATGCTAGAAATTAGAAGTTAAGTTGCGATTTTATGCGTTTTTAAACGTTTTTGTCAATTTCGCGCATAAAGTAGGTCAAACATGGTTTGTTATGCACGAAACTTGGCACACAACACTATTTGGCATATATTATTGTGTTGAAATGGTTAGAATTGATAATAATAGTCATATGCTAGAAATTAGAAGTTAAGTTGCGATTTTATGCGTTTTTAAGCGTTTTTGTCAATTTCGCGCGTAAAGTAGGTCAAACATGATTTGTTATGCACGAAACTTCGTACACAACACTATTTGGCATATATTATTGTGTTGAAATGGTTATACTTGATAATAATAGTCATATGCTAGAAATTAGAAGTTAAGTTGCGATTTTTTGGGTATTTAAGCATTTTTGTCAATTTCGCGCGTAAAGTAGGTCAAACATGGTTTGTTATGCACGAAACTTGGCACACAACACTATTTGGCATATATTATTGTGTTGAAATGGTTAGAATTGATAATAATAGTCATATGCTAGAAATTAGAAGTTAAGTTGCGATTTTATGCGTTTTAAACCGTTTTTGTCAATTTCGCGCGTAAAGTACTCAAACTTGTTTTGTTATGCACGAAACTTGGCACACAACACTATTTGGCATATATTATTGTGTTGAAATGGTTAGAATTGATAATAATAGTCATATGCTAGAAATTAGAAGTTAAGTTGCGATTTTATGCGTTTTTAAGCGTTTTTGTCAATTTCGCGCGTAAAGTACTCAAACTTGGTTTGTTATGCACGAAACTTGGCACACAACACTATTTGGCATATATTATTGTGTTGAAATGGTTAGAATTGATAATAATAGTCATATGCTAGAAATTAGAAGTTAAGTTGCGATTTTATGCGTTTTTAAGCGTTTTTGTCAATTCCGCGCGTAAAGTAGCTCAAACTTGGTTTTGATGCGAAACCGGGGCTTATTAAGGCCTTAGTTATGCAAGGATTAATGTTGTGCGTCAGCTTTGATTAATTACATAGTGAAAAACTACAAATGATCATGAAAAGAACACGAAACAACCACAAACACTTAAACAAAATTCTGATCTGGCAAACTGTCGACCAGCCCTCATTCGGCTCAGCTTCTAGGAGTCCACGGGGATTGTTAGAATGGTTTTAGGACCTTGATAGCTAGATCCAAGTACCAAGATTCCATTTCCACTTTAGCCTAGGTCCTGGATTAATAGGTTTGGTCTCCACGTGTCGTGCAAGGTGGTCTGGTCACTAGTTTGATGCTGTCAATTTCGCGTTTTTATTTGTCAAATTCGCGCATAAAGTAGGTCAAACATGGTTTGTTATGCACGAAACTTGGCACACAACACTATTTGGCATATATTATTGTGTTGAAATGGTTAGAATTGATAATAATAGTCATATGCTTGAAATTAGAAGTTAAGTTGCGATTTTATGCGTTTTAAAGCGTTTTTGTCAATTTCGCGCGTAAAGTACTCAAACTTGGTTTGTTATGCACGAAACTTGGCACCCAACACTATTTGGCATATATTATTGTGTTGAAATGGTTAGAATTGTTAATAATAGTCATATGCTTGAAATTAGAAGTTAAGTTGCGATTTTATGCGTTTTAAAGCGTTTTTGTCAATTTCGCGCGTAAAGTACTCAAACTGGGTTTGTTATGCACGAAACTTGGCACCCAACACTATTTGGCATATATTATTGTGTTGAAATGGTTAGAATTGTTAATAATAGTCATATGCTAGAAATTAGAAGTTAAGTTGCGATTTTATGCGTTTTTAAGCGTTTTTGTCAATTCCGCGCGTAAAGTAGCTCAAACTTGGTTTTGATGCGAAACCGGGGCTGATTAAGGCCTTGGTTATGCAAGGATTAATGTTGTGCGTAAGCTTTGATTAATGACACAGTGAAAAACTGCAAATGATCATGAAAAGAACACGAAACAACCACAAACACTTAAACAAAATTCTGATCTGGCAAACTGTCGACCAGCCCTCCTTCGGCTCAGCTTCTAGGAGTCCACGGGGATTGTTAGGATGGTTTTAGGACCTTGATATCTAGATCCAAGTACCAAGATTTCATTTCCACTTTAGCCTAGGTCCTGCATGAATAGGTTTGGTCTCCACGTGTCGTGCAAGGTGGTCTGGTCACTAGTTTGATGCTGTCAATTTCGCGTTTTTATTTGTCAAATTCGCGCGTAAAGTAGGTCAAACATGGTTTGTTATGCACGAAACTTGGCACACAACACTATTTGGCATATATTATTGTGTTGAAATGGTTAGAATTGATAATAATAGTCATATGCTAGAAATTAGAAGTTAAGTTGCGATTTTATGCGTTTTTAAGCGTTTTTGTCAATTCCGCGCGTAAAGTAGCTCAAACATGGTTTTGATGCGAAACCGGGGCTGATTAAGGCCTTGGTTATGCAAGGATTAATGTTGTGCGTAAGCTTTGATTAATGACACAGTGAAAAACTGCAAATGATCATGAAAAGAACACGAAACAACCACAAACACTTAAACAAAATTCTGATCTGGCAAACTGTCGACCAGCCCTCCTTCGGCTCAGCTTCTAGGAGTCCACGGGGATTGTTAGAATGGTTTTAGGACCTTGATAGCTAGATCCAAGTACCAAGATTCCATTTCCACTTTAGCCTAGGTCCTGGATGAATAGGTTTGGTCTCCACGTGTCGTGCAAGGTGGTCTGGTCACTAGTTTGATGCTGTCAATTTCGCGTTTTTATTTGTCAAATTCGCGCGTAAAGTAGGTCAAACATGGTTTGTTATGCACGAAACTTGGCACACAACACTATTTGGCATATATTATTGTGTTGAAATGGTTAGAATTGATAATAATAGTCATATGCTAGAAATTAGAAGTTAAGTTGCGATTTTATGCGTTTTTAAGCTTTTTGTCAATTCCGCGCGTAAAGTAGCTCAAACTTGGTTTTCATGCGAAACCGGGGCTGATTAAGGCCTTGGTTATGCAAGGATTAATGTTGTGCGTAAGCTTTGATTAATGACACAGTGAAAAACTACAATTGATCATGAAAAGAACACGAAACAACCACAAACACTTAAACAAAATTCTGATCTGGCAAACTGTCGACCAGCCCTCCTTCGGCTCAGCTTCTAGGAGTCCACGGGGATTGTTAGAATGGTTTTAGGACCTTGATAGCTAGATCCAAGTACCAAGATTCCATTTCCACTTTAGCCTAGGTCCTGGATGAATAGGTTTGGTCTCCACGTGTCGTGCAAGGTAGTCTGGTCACTAGTTTGATGCTGTCAATTTCGCGTTTTTATTTGTCAAATTCGCGCGTAAAGTAGGTCAAACATGGTTTGTTATGCACGAAACTTGGCACACAACACTATTTGGCATATCTTATTGTGTTGAAATGGTTAGAATTGATAATAATAGTCATATGCAAGAAATTAGAAGTTAAGTTGCGATTTTATGCGTTTTTAAGCGTTTTTGTCAATTTCGCGCATAAAGTAGGTCAAACATGGTTTGTTATGCACGAAACTTGGCACACAACACTATTTGGCATATATTATTGTGTTGAAATGGTTAGAATTGATAATAATAGTCATATGCTAGAAATTAGAAGTTAAGTTGCGATTTTATGCGTTTTTTAAGCGTTTTTGTCAATTTCGCGCATAAAGTAGGTCAAACATGGTTTGTTATGCACGAAACTTGGCACACAACACTATTTGGCATATATTATTGTGTTGAAATGGTAATACTTGATAATAATAGTCATATGCTAGAAATTAGAAGTTAAGTTGCGATTTTATGGGTTTTTAAGCGTTTTTGTCAATTTCGCGTGTAAAGTAGGTCAAACATAGTTTGTTATGCACGAAACATGGCACACAACACTATTTGGCATATATTATTGTGTTGAAATGGTTAGAATTGATAATAATAGTCATATGCTAGAAATTAGAAGTTAAGTTGCAATTTTATGCGTTTTTAAGCGTTTTTGTCAATTTCGCGTGTAAAGTAGGTCAAACATGGTTTGTTATGCACGAAACTTGGCACACAACACTATTTGGCATATATTATTGTGTTGAAATGGTTAGAATTGATAATAATAGTCATATGCTAGAAATTAGAAGTTAAGTTCCGATTTTATGCGTTTTTAAGCGTTTTTGTCAATTCCGCGCGTAAAGTAGCTCAAACTTGGTTTTGATGCGAAACCGGGGCTGATTAAGGCCTTGGTTATGCAAGGATTAATGTTGTGCGTAAGCTTTGATTAATGACACAGTGAAAAACTACAAATGATCATGAAAAGAACACGAAACAACCACAAACACTTAAACAAAATTCTGATCTAGCAAACTATCGACCAGCCCTCCTTCGGCTCAGCTTCTAGGAGTCCACGGGGATTGTTAGAATGGTTTTAGGACCTTGATAGCTAGATCCAAGTACCAAGATTCCATTTCCACTTTAGCCTAGGTCCTGGATGAATAGGTTTGGTCTCCACGTGTCGTGCAAGGTGGTCTGGTCACTAGTTTGATGCTGTCAATTTCGCGTTTTTATTTGTCAAATTCGCGCATAAATTAGGTCAAACATGGTTTATTATGCACGAAACTTGGCACACAACACTATTTGGCATATATTATTGTGTTGAAATGGTTAGAATTGATAATAATAGTCATATGCTAGAAATTAGAAGTTAAGTTGCGATTTTATGCGTTTTTAAGCGTTTTTGTCAATTTCGCGCGTAAAGTAGGTCAAACATGATTTGTTATGCACGAAACTTCGTACACAACACTATTTGGCATATATTATTGTGTTGAAATGGTTATACTTGATAATAATAGTCATATGCTAGAAATTAGAAGTTAAGTTGCGATTTTTTGGGTATTTAAGCATTTTTGTCAATTTCGCGCGTAAAGTAGGTCAAACATGGTTTGTTATGCACGAAACTTGGCACACAACACTATTTGGCATATATTATTGTGTTGAAATGGTTAGAATTGATAATAATAGTCATATGCTAGAAATTAGAAGTTAAGTTGCGATTTTATGCGTTTTAAACCGTTTTTGTCAATTTCGCGCGTAAAGTACTCAAACTTGTTTTGTTATGCACGAAACTTGGCACACAACACTATTTGGCATATATTATTGTGTTGAAATGGTTAGAATTGATAATAATAGTCATATGCTAGAAATTAGAAGTTAAGTTGCGATTTTATGCGTTTTTAAGCGTTTTTGTCAATTTCGCGCGTAAAGTACTCAAACTTGGTTTGTTATGCACGAAACTTGGCACACAACACTATTTGGCATATATTATTGTGTTGAAATGGTTAGAATTGATAATAATAGTCATATGCTAGAAATTAGAAGTTAAGTTGCGATTTTATGCGTTTTTAAGCGTTTTTGTCAATTCCGCGCGTAAAGTAGCTCAAACTTGGTTTTGATGCGAAACCGGGGCTTATTAAGGCCTTAGTTATGCAAGGATTAATGTTGTGCGTAAGCTTTGATTAATTACATAGTGAAAAACTACAAATGATCATGAAAAGAACACGAAACAACCACAAACACTTAAACAAAATTCTGATCTGGCAAACTGTCGACCAGCCCTCATTCGGCTCAGCTTCTAGGAGTCCACGGGGATTGTTAGAATGGTTTTAGGACCTTGATAGCTAGATCCAAGTACCAAGATTCCATTTCCACTTTAGCCTAGGTCCTGGATTAATAGGTTTGGACTCCACGTGTCATGCAAGGTGGTCTGGTCACTAGTTTGATGCTGTCAATTTCGCGTTTTTATTTGTCAAATTCGCGCATAAAGTAGGTCAAACATGGTTTGTTATGCACGAAACTTGGCACACAACACTATTTGGCATATATTATTGTGTTGAAATGGTTAGAATTGATAATAATAGTCATATGCTAGAAATTAGAAGTTAAGTTGCGATTTTATGGGTTTTTAAGCGTTTTTGTCAATTTCGCGCGTAAAGTAGGTCAAACATGGTTTGTTATGCACGAAACTTGGCACACAACACTATTTGGCATATATTATTGTGTTGAAATGGTTAGAATTGTTAATAATAGTCATATGCTTGAAATTAGAAGTTAAGTTGCGATTTTATGCGTTTTAAAGCGTTTTTGTCAATTTCGCGCGTAAAGTACTCAAACTGGGTTTGTTATGCACGAAACTTGGCACCCAACACTATTTGGCATATATTATTGTGTTGAAATGGTTAGAATTGTTAATAATAGTCATATGCTAGAAATTAGAAGTTAAGTTGCGATTTTATGCGTTTTTAAGCGTTTTTGTCAATTCCGCGCGTAAAGTAGCTCAAACTTGGTTTTGATGCGAAACCGGGGCTGATTAAGGCCTTGGTTATGCAAGGATTAATGTTGTGCGTAAGCTTTGATTAATGACACAGTGAAAAACTGCAAATGATCATGAAAAGAACACGAAACAACCACAAACACTTAAACAAAATTCTGATCTGGCAAACTGTCGACCAGCCCTCCTTCGGCTCAGCTTCTAGGAGTCCACGGGGATTGTTAGGATGGTTTTAGGACCTTGATATCTAGATCCAAGTACCAAGATTTCATTTCCACTTTAGCCTAGGTCCTGCATGAATAGGTTTGGTCTCCACGTGTCGTGCAAGGTGGTCTGGTCACTAGTTTGATGCTGTCAATTTCGCGTTTTTATTTGTCAAATTCGCGCGTAAAGTAGGTCAAACATGGTTTGTTATGCACGAAACTTGGCACACAACACTATTTGGCATATATTATTGTGTTGAAATGGTTAGAATTGATAATAATAGTCATATGCTAGAAATTAGAAGTTAAGTTGCGATTTTATGCGTTTTTAAGCGTTTTTGTCAATTCCGCGCGTAAAGTAGCTCAAACATGGTTTTGATGCGAAACCGGGGCTGATTAAGGCCTTGGTTATGCAAGGATTAATGTTGTGCGTAAGCTTTGATTAATGACACAGTGAAAAACTGCAAATGATCATGAAAAGAACACGAAACAACCACAAACACTTAAACAAAATTCTGATCTGGCAAACTGTCGACCAGCCCTCCTTCGGCTCAGCTTCTAGGAGTCCACGGGGATTGTTAGAATGGTTTTAGGACCTTGATAGCTAGATCCAAGTACCAAGATTCCATTTCCACTTTAGCCTAGGTCCTGGATGAATAGGTTTGGTCTCCACGTGTCGTGCAAGGTGGTCTGGTCACTAGTTTGATGCTGTCAATTTCGCGTTTTTATTTGTCAAATTCGCGCGTAAAGTAGGTCAAACATGGTTTGTTATGCACGAAACTTGGCACACAACACTATTTGGCATATATTATTGTGTTGAAATGGTTAGAATTGATAATAATAGTCATATGCTAGAAATTAGAAGTTAAGTTGCGATTTTATGCGTTTTTAAGCGTTTTTGTCAATTCCGCGCGTAAAGTAGCTCAAACTTGGTTTTCATGCGAAACCGGGGCTGATTAAGGCCTTGGTTATGCAAGGATTAATGTTGTGCGTAAGCTTTGATTAATGACACAGTGAAAAACTACAATTGATCATGAAAAGAACACGAAACAACCACAAACACTTAAACAAAATTCTGATCTGGCAAACTGTCGACCAGCCCTCCTTCGGCTCAGCTTCTAGGAGTCCACGGGGATTGTTAGAATGGTTTTAGGACCTTGATAGCTAGATCCAAGTACCAAGATTCCATTTCCACTTTAGCCTAGGTCCTGGATGAATAGGTTTGGTCTCCACGTGTCGTGCAAGGTAGTCTGGTCACTAGTTTGATGCTGTCAATTTCGCGTTTTTATTTGTCAAATTCGCGCGTAAAGTAGGTCAAACATGGTTTGTTATGCACGAAACTTGGCACACAACACTATTTGGCATATCTTATTGTGTTGAAATGGTTAGAATTGATAATAATAGTCATATGCAAGAAATTAGAAGTTAAGTTGCGATTTTATGCGTTTTTAAGCGTTTTTGTCAATTTCGCGCATAAAGTAGGTCAAACATGGTTTGTTATGCACGAAACTTGGCACACAACACTATTTGGCATATATTATTGTGTTGAAATGGTTAGAATTGATAATAATAGTCATATGCTAGAAATTAGAAGTTAAGTTGCGATTTTATGCGTTTTTTAAGCGTTTTTGTCAATTTCGCGCATAAAGTAGGTCAAACATGGTTTGTTATGCACGAAACTTGGCACACAACACTATTTGGCATATATTATTGTGTTGAAATGGTAATACTTGATAATAATAGTCATATGCTAGAAATTAGAAGTTAAGTTGCGATTTTATGGGTTTTTAAGCGTTTTTGTCAATTTCGCGTGTAAAGTAGGTCAAACATAGTTTGTTATGCACGAAACATGGCACACAACACTATTTGGCATATATTATTGTGTTGAAATGGTTAGAATTGATAATAATAGTCATATGCTAGAAATTAGAAGTTAAGTTGCAATTTTATGCGTTTTTAAGCGTTTTTGTCAATTTCGCGTGTAAAGTAGGTCAAACATGGTTTGTTATGCACGAAACTTGGCACACAACACTATTTGGCATATATTATTGTGTTGAAATGGTTAGAATTGATAATAATAGTCATATGCTAGAAATTAGAAGTTAAGTTCCGATTTTATGCGTTTTTAAGCGTTTTTGTCAATTCCGCGCGTAAAGTAGCTCAAACTTGGTTTTGATGCGAAACCGGGGCTGATTAAGGCCTTGGTTATGCAAGGATTAGTGTTGTGCGTAAGCTTTGATTAATGACACAGTGAAAAACTACAAATGATCATGAAAAGAACACGAAACAACCACAAACACTTAAACAAAATTCTGATCTGGCAAACTATCGACCAGCCCTCCTTCGGCTCAGCTTCTAGGAGTCCACGGGGATTGTTAGAATGGTTTTAGGACCTTGATAGCTAGATCCAAGTACCAAGATTCCATTTCCACTTTAGCCTAGGTCCTGGATGAATAGGTTTGGTCTCCACGTGTCGTGCAAGGTGGTCTGGTCACTAGTTTGATGCTGTCAATTTCGCGTTTTTATTTGTCAAATTCGCGCATAAATTAGGTCAAACATGGTTTATTATGCACGAAACTTGGCACACAACACTATTTGGCATATATTATTGTGTTGAAATGGTTAGAATTGATAATAATAGTCATATGCTAGAAATTAGAAGTTAAGTTGCGATTTTATGCGTTTTTAAGCGTTTTTGTCAATTTCGCGCGTAAAGTAGGTCAAACATGATTTGTTATGCACGAAACTTCGTACACAACACTATTTGGCATATATTATTGTGTTGAAATGGTTATACTTGATAATAATAGTCATATGCTAGAAATTAGAAGTTAAGTTGCGATTTTTTGGGTATTTAAGCATTTTTGTCAATTTCGCGCGTAAAGTAGGTCAAACATGGTTTGTTATGCACGAAACTTGGCACACAACACTATTTGGCATATATTATTGTGTTGAAATGGTTAGAATTGATAATAATAGTCATATGCTAGAAATTAGAAGTTAAGTTGCGATTTTATGCGTTTTAAACCGTTTTTGTCAATTTCGCGCGTAAAGTACTCAAACTTGTTTTGTTATGCACGAAACTTGGCACACAACACTATTTGGCATATATTATTGTGTTGAAATGGTTAGAATTGATAATAATAGTCATATGCTAGAAATTAGAAGTTAAGTTGCGATTTTATGCGTTTTTAAGCGTTTTTGTCAATTTCGCGCATAAAGTAGGTCAAACATGGTTTGTTATGCACGAAACTTGGCACACAACACTATTTGGCATATATTATTGTGTTGAAATGGTAATACTTGATAATAATAGTCATATGCTAGAAATTAGAAGTTAAGTTGCGATTTTATGGGTTTTTAAGCGTTTTTGTCAATTTCGCGTGTAAAGTAGGTCAAACATAGTTTGTTATGCACGAAACATGGCACACAACACTATTTGGCATATATTATTGTGTTGAAATGGTTAGAATTGATAATAATAGTCATATGCTAGAAATTAGAAGTTAAGTTGCAATTTTATGCGTTTTTAAGCGTTTTTGTCAATTTCGCGTGTAAAGTAGGTCAAACATGGTTTGTTATGCACGAAACTTGGCACACAACACTATTTGGCATATATTATTGTGTTGAAATGGTTAGAATTGATAATAATAGTCATATGCTAGAAATTAGAAGTTAAGTTCCGATTTTATGCGTTTTTAAGCGTTTTTGTCAATTCCGCGCGTAAAGTAGCTCAAACTTGGTTTTGATGCGAAACCGGGGCTGATTAAGGCCTTGGTTATGCAAGGATTAGTGTTGTGCGTAAGCTTTGATTAATGACACAGTGAAAAACTACAAATGATCATGAAAAGAACACGAAACAACCACAAACACTTAAACAAAATTCTGATCTGGCAAACTATCGACCAGCCCTCCTTCGGCTCAGCTTCTAGGAGTCCACGGGGATTGTTAGAATGGTTTTAGGACCTTGATAGCTAGATCCAAGTACCAAGATTCCATTTCCACTTTAGCCTAGGTCCTGGATGAATAGGTTTGGTCTCCACGTGTCGTGCAAGGTGGTCTGGTCACTAGTTTGATGCTGTCAATTTCGCGTTTTTATTTGTCAAATTCGCGCATAAATTAGGTCAAACATGGTTTATTATGCACGAAACTTGGCACACAACACTATTTGGCATATATTATTGTGTTGAAATGGTTAGAATTGATAATAATAGTCATATGCTAGAAATTAGAAGTTAAGTTGCGATTTTATGCGTTTTTAAGCGTTTTTGTCAATTTCGCGCGTAAAGTAGGTCAAACATGATTTGTTATGCACGAAACTTCGTACACAACACTATTTGGCATATATTATTGTGTTGAAATGGTTATACTTGATAATAATAGTCATATGCTAGAAATTAGAAGTTAAGTTGCGATTTTTTGGGTATTTAAGCATTTTTGTCAATTTCGCGCGTAAAGTAGGTCAAACATGGTTTGTTATGCACGAAACTTGGCACACAACACTATTTGGCATATATTATTGTGTTGAAATGGTTAGAATTGATAATAATAGTCATATGCTAGAAATTAGAAGTTAAGTTGCGATTTTATGCGTTTTAAACCGTTTTTGTCAATTTCGCGCGTAAAGTACTCAAACTTGTTTTGTTATGCACGAAACTTGGCACACAACACTATTTGGCATATATTATTGTGTTGAAATGGTTAGAATTGATAATAATAGTCATATGCTAGAAATTAGAAGTTAAGTTGCGATTTTATGCGTTTTTAAGCGTTTTTGTCAATTTCGCGCATAAAGTAGGTCAAACATGGTTTGTTATGCACGAAACTTGGCACACAACACTATTTGGCATATATTATTGTGTTGAAATGGTAATACTTGATAATAATAGTCATATGCTAGAAATTAGAAGTTAAGTTGCGATTTTATGGGTTTTTAAGCGTTTTTGTCAATTTCGCGTGTAAAGTAGGTCAAACATAGTTTGTTATGCACGAAACATGGCACACAACACTATTTGGCATATATTATTGTGTTGAAATGGTTAGAATTGATAATAATAGTCATATGCTAGAAATTAGAAGTTAAGTTGCAATTTTATGCGTTTTTAAGCGTTTTTGTCAATTTCGCGTGTAAAGTAGGTCAAACATGGTTTGTTATGCACGAAACTTGGCACACAACACTATTTGGCATATATTATTGTGTTGAAATGGTTAGAATTGATAATAATAGTCATATGCTAGAAATTAGAAGTTAAGTTCCGATTTTATGCGTTTTTAAGCGTTTTTGTCAATTCCGCGCGTAAAGTAGCTCAAACTTGGTTTTGATGCGAAACCGGGGCTGATTAAGGCCTTGGTTATGCAAGGATTAATGTTGTGCGTAAGCTTTGATTAATGACACAGTGAAAAACTACAAATGATCATGAAAAGAACACGAAACAACCACAAACACTTAAACAAAATTCTGATCTGGCAAACTATCGACCAGCCCTCCTTCGGCTCAGCTTCTAGGAGTCCACGGGGATTGTTAGAATGGTTTTAGGACCTTGATAGCTAGATCCAAGTACCAAGATTCCATTTCCACTTTAGCCTAGGTCCTGGATGAATAGGTTTGGTCTCCACGTGTCGTGCAAGGTGGTCTGGTCACTAGTTTGATGCTGTCAATTTCGCGTTTTTATTTGTCAAATTCGCGCATAAATTAGGTCAAACATGGTTTATTATGCACGAAACTTGGCACACAACACTATTTGGCATATATTATTGTGTTGAAATGGTTAGAATTGATAATAATAGTCATATGCTAGAAATTAGAAGTTAAGTTGCGATTTTATGCGTTTTTAAGCGTTTTTGTCAATTTCGCGCGTAAAGTAGGTCAAACATGATTTGTTATGCACGAAACTTCGTACACAACACTATTTGGCATATATTATTGTGTTGAAATGGTTATACTTGATAATAATAGTCATATGCTAGAAATTAGAAGTTAAGTTGCGATTTTTTGGGTATTTAAGCATTTTTGTCAATTTCGCGCGTAAAGTAGGTCAAACATGGTTTGTTATGCACGAAACTTGGCACACAACACTATTTGGCATATATTATTGTGTTGAAATGGTTAGAATTGATAATAATAGTCATATGCTAGAAATTAGAAGTTAAGTTGCGATTTTATGCGTTTTAAACCGTTTTTGTCAATTTCGCGCGTAAAGTACTCAAACTTGTTTTGTTATGCACGAAACTTGGCACACAACACTATTTGGCATATATTATTGTGTTGAAATGGTTAGAATTGATAATAATAGTCATATGCTAGAAATTAGAAGTTAAGTTGCGATTTTATGCGTTTTTAAGCGTTTTTGTCAATTTCGCGCGTAAAGTACTCAAACTTGGTTTGTTATGCACGAAACTTGGCACACAACACTATTTGGCATATATTATTGTGTTGAAATGGTTAGAATTGATAATAATAGTCATATGCTAGAAATTAGAAGTTAAGTTGCGATTTTATGCGTTTTTAAGCGTTTTTGTCAATTCCGCGCGTAAAGTAGCTCAAACTTGGTTTTGATGCGAAACCGGGGCTTATTAAGGCCTTAGTTATGCAAGGATTAATGTTGTGCGTAAGCTTTGATTAATTACATAGTGAAAAACTACAAATGATCATGAAAAGAACACGAAACAACCACAAACACTTAAACAAAATTCTGATCTGGCAAACTGTCGACCAGCCCTCATTCGGCTCAGCTTCTAGGAGTCCACGGGGATTGTTAGAATGGTTTTAGGACCTTGATAGCTAGATCCAAGTACCAAGATTCCATTTCCACTTTAGCCTAGGTCCTGGATTAATAGGTTTGGTCTCCACGTGTCATGCAAGGTGGTCTGGTCACTAGTTTGATGCTGTCAATTTCGCGTTTTTATTTGTCAAATTCGCGCATAAAGTAGGTCAAACATGGTTTGTTATGCACGAAACTTGGCACACAACACTATTTGGCATATATTATTGTGTTGAAATGGTTAGAATTGATAATAATAGTCATATGCTAGAAATTAGAAGTTAAGTTGCGATTTTATGGGTTTTTAAGCGTTTTTGTCAATTTCGCGCGTAAAGTAGGTCAAACATGGTTTGTTATGCACGAAACTTGGCACACAACACTATTTGGCATATATTATTGTGTTGAAATGGTTAGAATTGATAATAATAGTCATATGCTAGAAATTAGAAGTTAAGTTGCGATTTTATGCGTTTTTAAGCGTTTTTGTCAATTCCGCGCGTAAAGTAGCTCAAACTTGGTTTTGATGCGAAACCGGGGCTGATTAAGGCCTTGGTTATGCAAGGATTAATGTTGTGCGTAAGCTTTGATTAATGACACAGTGAAAAACTACAAATGATCATGAAAAGAACACGAAACAACCACAAACACTTAAACAAAATTCTGATCTGGCAAACTGTCGACCAGCCCTCCTTCGGCTCAGCTTCTAGGAGTCCACGGGGATTGTTAGAATGGTTTTAGGACCTTGATAGCTAGATCCAAGTACCAAGATTCCATTTCCACTTTAGCCTAGGTCCTGGATGAATAGGTTTGGTCTCCACGTGTCGTGCAAGGTGGTCTGGTCACTAGTTTGATGCTGTCAATTTCGCGTTTTTATTTGTCAAATTCGCGCATAAAGTAGGTCAAACATGGTTTATTATGCACGAAACTTGGCACACAACACTATTTGGCATATATTATTGTGTTGAAATGGTTAGAATTGATAATAATAGTCATATGCTAGAAATTAGAAGTTAAGTTGCGATTTTATGCGTTTTTAAGCGTTTTTGTCAATTTCGCGCGTAAAGTAGGTCAAACATGATTTGTTATGCACGAAACTTCGTACACAACACTATTTGGCATATATTATTGTGTTGAAATGGTTATACTTGATAATAATAGTCATATGCTAGAAATTAGAAGTTAAGTTGCGATTTTATGGGTATTTAAGCATTTTTGTCAATTTCGCGCGTAAAGTAGGTCAAACATGGTTTGTTATGCACAAAACTTGGCACACATCACTATTTGGCATATATTATTGTGTTGAAATGGTTAGAATTGATAATAATAGTCATATGCTAGAAATTAGAAGTTAAGTTGCGATTTTATGCGTTTTAAACCGTTTTTGTCAATTTCGCGCGTAAAGTACTCAAACTTGTTTTGTTATGCACGAAACTTGGCACACAACACTATTTGGCGTATATTATTGTGTTGAAATGGTTAGAATTGATAATAATAGTCATATGCTAGAAATTAGAAGTTAAGTTGCGATTTTATGCGTTTTTAAGCGTTTTTGTCAATTTCGCGCGTAAAGTACGCAAACTTGGTTTGTTATGCACGAAACTTGGCACACAACACTATTTGGCATATATTATTGTGTTGAAATGGTTATAATTGATAATAATAGTCATATGCTAGAAATTAGAAGTTAAGTTGCGATTTTATGCGTTTTTAAGCGTTTTTGTCAATTCCGCGCGTAAAGTAGCTCAAACCTGGTTTTGATGCGAAACCGGGGCTTATTAAGGCCTTAGTTATGCAAGGATTAATGTTGTGCGTAAGCTTTGATTAATTACACAGTGAAAAACTACAAATGATCATGAAAAGAACACGAAACAACCACAAACACTTAAACAAAATTCTGATCTGGCAAACTGTCGACCAGCCCTCCTTCGGCTCAGCTTCTAGGAGTCCACGGGGATTGTTAGAATGGTTTTAGGACCTTGATAGCTAGATCCAAGTACCAAGATTCCATTTCCACTTTAGCCTAGGTCCTGGATGAATAGGTTTGGTCTCCACGTGTCGTGCAAGATGGTCTGGTCACTAGTTTGATGCTGTCAATTTCGCGTTTTTATTTGTCAAATTCGCGCATAAAGTAGGTCAAACATGGTTTGTTATGCACGAAACTTGGCACACAACACTATTTCGCATATATTATTGTGTTTAAATGGTTAGAATTGATAATAATAGTCATATGCTAGAAATTAGAAGTTAAGTTGCGATTTTATGGGTTTTTAAGCGTTTTTGTCAATTTCGCGCGTAAAGTAGGTCAAACATGGTTTGTTATGCACGAAACTTGGCACACAACACTATTTGGCATATATTATTGTGTTGAAATGGTTATACTTGATAATAATAGTCATATGCTAGAAATTAGAAGTTAAGTTGCGATTTTATGGGTTTTAAGCGTTTTTGTCAATTTCGCGTGTAAAGTAGGTCAAACATAGTTTGTTATGCACGAAACATGGCACACAACACTATTTGGCATATATTATTGTGTTGAAATGGTTAGAATTGATAATAATAGTCATATGCTAGAAATTAGAAGTTAAGTTGCAATTTTATGCGTTTTTAAGCGTTTTTGTCAATTTCGCGTGTAAAGTAGGTCAAACATGGTTTGTTATGCACGAAACTTGGCACACAACACTATTTGGCATATATTATTGTGTTGAAATGGTTAGAATTGATAATAATAGTCATATGCTAGAAATTAGAAGTTAAGTTGCGATTTTATGCGTTTTTAAGCGTTTTTGTCAATTCCGCGCGTAAAGTAGCTCAAACTTGGTTTTGATGCGAAACCGGGGCTGATTAAGGCCTTGGTTATGCAAGGATTAATGTTGTGCGTAAGCTTTGATTAATGACACAGTGAAAAACTACAAATGATCATGAAAAGAACACGAAACAACCACAAACACTTAAACAAAATTCTGATCTGGCAAACTGTCGACCAGCCCTCCTTCGGCTCAGCTTCTGGGAGTCCACGGGGATTGTTAGAATGGTTTTAGGACCTTGATAGCTAGATCCAAGTACCAAGATTCCATTTCCACTTTAGCCTAGGTCCTGGATGAATAGGTTTGGTCTCCACGTGTCGTGCAAGGTGGTCTGGTCACTAGTTTGATGCTGTCAATTTCGCGTTTTTATTTGTCAAATTCGCGCATAAAGTAGGTCAAACATGGTTTATTATGCACGAAACTTGGCACACAACACTATTTGGCATATATTATTGTGTTGAAATGGTTAGAATTGATAATAATAGTCATATGCTAGAAATTAGAAGTTAAGTTGCGATTTTATGCGTTTTTAAGCGTTTTTGTCAATTTCGCGCGTAAAGTAGGTCAAACATGATTTGTTATGCACGAAACTTCGTACACAACACTATTTGGCATATATTATTGTGTTGAAATGGTTATACTTGATAATAATAGTCATATGCTAGAAATTAGAAGTTAAGTTGCGATTTTATGGGTATTTAAGCATTTTTGTCAATTTCGCGCGTAAAGTAGGTCAAACATGGTTTGTTATGCACGAAACTTGGCACACAACACTATTTGGCATATATTATTGTGTTGAAATGGTTATACTTGATAATAATAGTCATATGCTAGAAATTAGAAGTTAAGTTGCGATTTTATGGGTTTTAAGCGTTTTTGTCAATTTCGCGTGTAAAGTAGGTCAAACATAGTTTGTTATGCACGAAACATGGCACACAACACTATTTGGCATATATTATTGTGTTGAAATGGTTAGAATTGATAATAATAGTCATATGCTAGAAATTAGAAGTTAAGTTGCAATTTTATGCGTTTTTAAGCGTTTTTGTCAATTTCGCGTGTAAAGTAGGTCAAACATGGTTTGTTATGCACGAAACTTGGCACACAACACTATTTGGCATATATTATTGTGTTGAAATGGTTAGAATTGATAATAATAGTCATATGCTAGAAATTAGAAGTTAAGTTGCGATTTTATGCGTTTTTAAGCGTTTTTGTCAATTCCGCGCGTAAAGTAGCTCAAACTTGGTTTTGATGCGAAACCGGGGCTGATTAAGGCCTTGGTTATGCAAGGATTAATGTTGTGCGTAAGCTTTGATTAATGACACAGTGAAAAACTACAAATGATCATGAAAAGAACACGAAACAACCACAAACACTTAAACAAAATTCTGATCTGGCAAACTGTCGACCAGCCCTCCTTCGGCTCAGCTTCTGGGAGTCCACGGGGATTGTTAGAATGGTTTTAGGACCTTGATAGCTAGATCCAAGTACCAAGATTCCATTTCCACTTTAGCCTAGGTCCTGGATGAATAGGTTTGGTCTCCACGTGTCGTGCAAGGTGGTCTGGTCACTAGTTTGATGCTGTCAATTTCGCGTTTTTATTTGTCAAATTCGCGCATAAAGTAGGTCAAACATGGTTTATTATGCACGAAACTTGGCACACAACACTATTTGGCATATATTATTGTGTTGAAATGGTTAGAATTGATAATAATAGTCATATGCTAGAAATTAGAAGTTAAGTTGCGATTTTATGCGTTTTTAAGCGTTTTTGTCAATTTCGCGCGTAAAGTAGGTCAAACATGATTTGTTATGCACGAAACTTCGTACACAACACTATTTGGCATATATTATTGTGTTGAAATGGTTATACTTGATAATAATAGTCATATGCTAGAAATTAGAAGTTAAGTTGCGATTTTATGGGTATTTAAGCATTTTTGTCAATTTCGCGCGTAAAGTAGGTCAAACATGGTTTGTTATGCACGAAACTTGGCACACAACACTATTTGGCATATATTATTGTGTTGAAATGGTTATACTTGATAATAATAGTCATATGCTAGAAATTAGAAGTTAAGTTGCGATTTTATGGGTTTTAAGCGTTTTTGTCAATTTCGCGTGTAAAGTAGGTCAAACATAGTTTGTTATGCACGAAACATGGCACACAACACTATTTGGCATATATTATTGTGTTGAAATGGTTAGAATTGATAATAATAGTCATATGCTAGAAATTAGAAGTTAAGTTGCAATTTTATGCGTTTTTAAGCGTTTTTGTCAATTTCGCGTGTAAAGTAGGTCAAACATGGTTTGTTATGCACGAAACTTGGCACACAACACTATTTGGCATATATTATTGTGTTGAAATGGTTAGAATTGATAATAATAGTCATATGCTAGAAATTAGAAGTTAAGTTGCGATTTTATGCGTTTTTAAGCGTTTTTGTCAATTCCGCGCGTAAAGTAGCTCAAACTTGGTTTTGATGCGAAACCGGGGCTGATTAAGGCCTTGGTTATGCAAGGATTAATGTTGTGCGTAAGCTTTGATTAATGACACAGTGAAAAACTACAAATGATCATGAAAAGAACACGAAACAACCACAAACACTTAAACAAAATTCTGATCTGGCAAACTGTCGACCAGCCCTCCTTCGGCTCAGCTTCTGGGAGTCCACGGGGATTGTTAGAATGGTTTTAGGACCTTGATAGCTAGATCCAAGTACCAAGATTCCATTTCCACTTTAGCCTAGGTCCTGGATGAATAGGTTTGGTCTCCACGTGTCGTGCAAGGTGGTCTGGTCACTAGTTTGATGCTGTCAATTTCGCGTTTTTATTTGTCAAATTCGCGCATAAAGTAGGTCAAACATGGTTTATTATGCACGAAACTTGGCACACAACACTATTTGGCATATATTATTGTGTTGAAATGGTTAGAATTGATAATAATAGTCATATGCTAGAAATTAGAAGTTAAGTTGCGATTTTATGCGTTTTTAAGCGTTTTTGTCAATTTCGCGCGTAAAGTAGGTCAAACATGATTTGTTATGCACGAAACTTCGTACACAACACTATTTGGCATATATTATTGTGTTGAAATGGTTATACTTGATAATAATAGTCATATGCTAGAAATTAGAAGTTAAGTTGCGATTTTATGGGTATTTAAGCATTTTTGTCAATTTCGCGCGTAAAGTAGGTCAAACATGGTTTGTTATGCACGAAACTTGGCACACAACACTATTTGGCATATATTATTGTGTTGAAATGGTTATACTTGATAATAATAGTCATATGCTAGAAATTAGAAGTTAAGTTGCGATTTTATGGGTTTTAAGCGTTTTTGTCAATTTCGCGTGTAAAGTAGGTCAAACATAGTTTGTTATGCACGAAACATGGCACACAACACTATTTGGCATATATTATTGTGTTGAAATGGTTAGAATTGATAATAATAGTCATATGCTAGAAATTAGAAGTTAAGTTGCAATTTTATGCGTTTTTAAGCGTTTTTGTCAATTTCGCGTGTAAAGTAGGTCAAACATGGTTTGTTATGCACGAAACTTGGCACACAACACTATTTGGCATATATTATTGTGTTGAAATGGTTAGAATTGATAATAATAGTCATATGCTAGAAATTAGAAGTTAAGTTGCGATTTTATGCGTTTTTAAGCGTTTTTGTCAATTCCGCGCGTAAAGTAGCTCAAACTTGGTTTTGATGCGAAACCGGGGCTGATTAAGGCCTTGGTTATGCAAGGATTAATGTTGTGCGTAAGCTTTGATTAATGACACAGTGAAAAACTACAAATGATCATGAAAAGAACACGAAACAACCACAAACACTTAAACAAAATTCTGATCTGGCAAACTGTCGACCAGCCCTCCTTCGGCTCAGCTTCTGGGAGTCCACGGGGATTGTTAGAATGGTTTTAGGACCTTGATAGCTAGATCCAAGTACCAAG
The DNA here is from genome assembly GCF_026212465.1 of Amaranthus tricolor. Classification (NCBI taxonomy): domain Eukaryota; kingdom Viridiplantae; phylum Streptophyta; class Magnoliopsida; order Caryophyllales; family Amaranthaceae; genus Amaranthus; species Amaranthus tricolor. Next base: position 13,494,085 of record NC_080052.1, read on the forward strand.
ATTCCATTTCCACTTTAGCCTAGGTCCTGGATGAATAGGTTTGGTCTCCACGTGTCGTGCAAGGTGGTCTGGTCACTAGTTTGATGCTGTCAATTTCGCGTTTTTATTTGTCAAATTCGCGCATAAAGTAGGTCAAACATGGTTTATTATGCACGAAACTTGGCACACAACACTATTTGGCATATATTATTGTGTTGAAATGGTTAGAATTGATAATAATAGTCATATGCTAGAAATTAGAAGTTAAGTTGCGATTTTATGCGTTTTTAAGCGTTTTTGTCAATTTCGCGCGTAAAGTAGGTCAAACATGATTTGTTATGCACGAAACTTCGTACACAACACTATTTGGCATATATTATTGTGTTGAAATGGTTATACTTGATAATAATAGTCATATGCTAGAAATTAGAAGTTAAGTTGCGATTTTATGCGTTTTAAACCGTTTTTGTCAATTTCGCGCGTAAAGTACTCAAACTTGTTTTGTTATGCACGAAACTTGGCACACAACACTATTTGGCATATATTATTGTGTTGAAATGGTTAGAATTGATAATAATAGTCATATGCTAGAAATTAGAAGTTAAGTTGCGATTTTATGCGTTTTTAAGCGTTTTTGTCAATTTCGCGCGTAAAGTACGCAAACTTGGTTTGTTATGCACGAAACTTGGCACACAACACTATTTGGCATATATTATTGTGTTGAAATGGTTAGAATTGATAATAATAGTCATATGCTAGAAATTAGAAGTTAAGTTGCGATTTTATGCGTTTTTAAGCGTTTTTGTCAATTCCGCGCGTAAAGTAGCTCAAACTTGGTTTTGATGCGAAACCGGGGCTTATTAAGGCCTTAGTTATGCAAGGATTAATGTTGTGCGTAAGCTTTGATTAATTACACAGTGAAAAAACTACAAATGATCATGAAAAGAACACGAAACAACCACAAACACTTAAACAAAATTCTGATCTGGCAAACTGTCGACCAGCCCTCCTTCGGCTCAGCTTCTAGGAGTCCACGGGGATTGTTAGAATGGTTTTAGGACCTTGATAGCTAGATCCAAGTACCAAGATTCCATTTCCACTTTAGCCTAGGTCCTGGATGAATAGGTTTGGTCTCCACGTGTCGTGCAAGATGGTCTGGTCACTAGTTTGATGCTGTCAATTTCGCGTTTTTATTTGTCAAATTCGCGCATAAAGTAGGTCAAACATGGTTTGTTATGCACGAAACTTGGCACACAACACTATTTCGCATATATTATTGTGTTGAAATGGTTAGAATTGATAATAATAGTCATATGCTAGAAATTAGAAGTTAAGTTGCGATTTTATGGGTTTTTAAGCGTTTTTGTCAATTTCGCGGGTAAAGTAGGTCAAACATGGTTTGTTATGCACGAAACTTGGCACACAACACTATTTGGCATATATTATTGTGTTGAAATGGTTATACTTGATAATAATAGTCATATGCTAGAAATTAGAAGTTAAGTTGCGATTTTATGGGTTTTTAAGCGTTTTTGTCAATTTCGCGTGTAAAGTAGGTCAAACATAGTTTGTTATGCACGAAACATGGCACACAACACTATTTGGCATATATTATTGTGTTGAAATGGTTAGAATTGATAATAATAGTCATATGCTAGAAATTAGAAGTTAAGTTGCAATTTTATGCGTTTTTAAGCGTTTTTGTCAATTTCGCGTGTAAAGTAGGTCAAACATGGTTTGTTATGCACGAAACTTGGCACACAACACTATTTGGCATATATTATTGTGTTGAAATGGTTAGAATTGATAATAATAGTCATATGCTAGAAATTAGAAGTTAAGTTGCGATTTTATGCGTTTTTAAGCGTTTTTGTCAATTCCGCGCGTAAAGTTGCCCAAACTTGGTTTTGATGCGAAACCGGGGCTGATTAAGGCCTTGGTTATGCAAGGATTAATGTTGTGCGTAAGCTTTGATTAATGACATAGTGAAAAACTACAATTGATCATGAAAAGAACACGAAACAACCACAAACACTTAAACAAAATTCTGATCTGGCAAACTGTCGACCAGCCCTCCTTCGGCTCAGCTTCTAGGAGTCCACGGGGATTGTTAGAATGGTTTTAGGACCTTGATAGCTAGATCCAAGTACCAAGATTCCATTTCCACTTTAGCCTAGGTCCTGGATGAATAGGTTTGGTCTCCACGTGTCGTGCAAGGTGGTCTGGTCACTAGTTTGATGCTGTCAATTTCGCGTTTTTATTTGTCAAATTCGCGCGTAAAGTAGGTCAAACATGGTTTATTATGCACGAAACTTGGCACACAACACTATTTGGCATATATTATTGTGTTGAAATGGTTAGAATTGATAATAATAGTCATATGCTAGAAATTAGAAGTTAAGTTGCGATTTTATGCGTTTTTAAGCGTTTTTGTCAATTTCGCGCGTAAAGTAGGTCAAACATGATTTGTTATGCACGAAACTTCGTACACAACACTATTTGGCATATATTATTGTGTTGAAATGGTTATACTTAATAATAATAGTCATATGCTAGAAATTAGAAGTTAAGTTGCGATTTTATGGGTTTTTAAGCATTTTTGTCAATTTCGCGCGTAAAGTAGGTCAAACATGGTTTGTTATGCACAAAACTTGGCACACAACACTATTTGGCATATATTATTGTGTTGAAATGGTTAGAATTGATAATAATAGTCATATGCTAGAAATTAGAAGTTAAGTTGCGATTTTATGCGTTTTTAAGCGTTTTTGTCAATTTCGCGCGGTAAAGTACTCAAACTTGGTTTATTATGCACGAAACTTGGCACACAACACTATTTGGCATATATTATTGTGTTGAAATGGTTAGAATTGATAATAATAGTCATATGCTAGAAATTAGAAGTTAAGTTGCGATTTTATGCGTTTTTAAGCGTTTTTGTCAATTCCGCGCGTAAAGTAGCTCAAACTTGGTTTTGATGCGAAACCGGGGCTTATTAAGGCCTTAGTTATGCAACGATTAATGTTGTGCGTAAGCTTTGATTAATTACACAGTGAAAAACTACAAATGATCATGAAAAGAACACGAAACAACCACAAACACTTAAACAAAATTCTGATCTGGCAAACTGTCGACCAGCCCTCCTTCGGCTCAGCTTCTAGGAGTCCACGGGGATTGTTAGAATGGTTTTAGGACCTTGATAGCTCGATCCAAGTACCAAGATTCCATTTCCACTTTAGCCTAGGTCCTGGATGAATAGGTTTGGTCTCCACGTGTCGTGCAAGATGGTCTGGTCACTAGTTTGATGCTGTCAATTTCGCGTTTTTATTTGTCAAATTCGCGCATAAAGTAGGTCAAACATGGTTTGTTATGCACGAAACTTGGCACACAACACTATTTCGCATATATTATTGTGTTGAAATGGTTAGAATTGATAATAATAGTCATATGCTAGAAATTAGAAGTTAAGTTGCGATTTTATGGGTTTTTTAAGCGTTTTTGTCAATTTCGCGCGTAAAGTAGGTCAAACATGGTTTGTTATGCACGAAACTTGGCACACAACACTATTTGGCATATATTATTGTGTTGAAATGGTTATACTTGATAATAATAGTCATATGCTAGAAATTAGAAGTTAAGTTGCGATTTTATGGGTTTTTAAGCGTTTTTGTCAATTTCGCGTGTAAAGTAGGTCAAACATAGTTTGTTATGCACGAAACATGGCACACAACACTATTTGGCATATATTATTGTGTTGAAATGGTTAGAATTGATAATAATAGTCATATGCTAGAAATTAGAAGTTAAGTTGCAATTTTATGCGTTTTTAAGCGTTTTTTGTCAATTTCGCGTGTAAAGTAGGTCAAACATGGTTTGTTATGCACGAAACTTGGCAGACAACACTATTTGGCATATATTATTGTGTTGAAATGGTTAGAATTGATAATAATAGTCATATGCTAGAAATTAGAAGTTAAGTTGCGATTTTATGCGTTTTTAAGCGTTTTTGTCAATTCCGCGCGTAAAGTTGCTCAAACTTGGTTTTGATGCGAAACCGGGGCTGATTAAGGCCTTGGTTATGCAAGAATTAATGTTGTGCGTAAGCTTTGATTAATGACACAGTGAAAAACTACAAATGATCATGAAAAGAACACGAACCAACCACAAACACTTAAACAAAATTCTGATCTGGCAAACTGTCGACCAGCCCTCCTTCGGCTCAGCTTCTAGGAGTCCACGGGGATTGTTAGAATGGTTTTAGGACCTTGATAGCTAGATCCAAGTACCAAGATTCCATTTCCACTTTAGCCTAGGTCCTGGATGAATAGGTTTGGTCTCCACGTGTCGTGCAAGGTGGTCTGGTCACTAGTTTGATGCTGTCAATTTCGCGTTTTTATTTGTCAAATTCGCGCATAAAGTAGGTCAAACATGGTTTATTATGCACGAAACTTGGCACACAACACTATTTGGCATATATTATTGTGTTGAAATGGTTAGAATTGATAATAATAGTCATATGCTAGAAATTAGAAGTTAAGTTGCGATTTTATGCGTTTTTAAGCGTTTTTTGTCAATTTCGCGCGTAAAGTAGGTCAAACATGATTTGTTATGCACGAAACTTCGTACACAACACTATTTGGCATATATTATTGTGTTGAAATGGTTATACTTAATAATAATAGTCATATGCTAGAAATTAGAAGTTAAGTTGCGATTTTATGGGTTTTTAAGCATTTTTGTCAATTTCGCGCGTAAAGTAGGTCAAACATGGTTTGTTATGCACAAAACTTGGCACACAACACTATTTGGCATATATTATTGTGTTGAAATGGTTAGAATTGATAATAATAGTCATATGCTAGAAATTAGAAGTTAAGTTGCGATTTTATGCGTTTTAAAGCGTTTTTGTCAATTTCGCGCGTAAAGTACTCAAACTTGTTTTGTTATGCACGAAACTTGGCACACAACACTATTTGGCATATATTATTGTGTTGAAATGGTTAGAATTGATAATAATAGTCATATGCTAGAAATTAGAAGTTAAGTTGCGATTTTATACGTTTTTAAGCGTTTTTGTCAATTTCGCGCGTAAAGTACTCAAACTTGGTTTGTTATGCACGAAACTTGGCACACAACACTATTTGGCATATATTATTGTGTTGAAATGGTTATAATTGATAATAATAGTCATATGTTAGAAATTAGAAGTTAAGTTGCGATTTTATGCGTTTTTAAGCGTTTTTGTCAATTCCGCGCGTAAAGTAGCTCAAACTTGGTTTTGATGCGAAACCGGGGCTGATTAAGGCCTTAGTTATGCAAGGATTAATGTTGTGCGTAAGCTTTGATTAATTACACAGTGAAAAACTACAAATGATCATGAAAAGAACACGAAACAACCACAAACGCTTAAACAAAATTCTGATCTGGCAAACTGTCGACCAGCCCTCCTTCGGCTCAGCTTCTAGGAGTCCACGGGGATTGTTAGAATGGTTTTAGGACCTTGATAGCTAGATCCAAGTACCAAGATTCCATTTCCACTTTAGCCTAGGTCCTGGATGAATAGGTTTGGTCTCCACGTGTCGTGCAAGGTGGTCTGGTCACTAGTTTGATGCTGTCAATTTCGCGTTTTTATTTGTCAAATTCGCGCATAAAGTAGGTCAAACATGGTTTGTTATGCACGAAACTTGGCACACAACACTATTTGGCATATATTATTGTGTTGAAATGGTTAGAATTGATAATAATAGTCATATGCTAGAAATTAGAAGTTAAGTTGCGATTTTATGGGTTTTTTAAGCGTTTTTGTCAATTTCGCGCGTAAAGTAGGTCAAACATGGTTTGTTATGCACGAAACTTGGCACACAACACTATTTGGCATATATTATTGTGTTGAAATGGTTATACTTGATAATAATAGTGATATGCTAGAAATTAGAAGTTAAGTTGCGATTTTATGGGTTTTTAAGCGTTTTTGTCAATTTCGCGCGTAAAGTAGGTCAAACATGGTTTGTTATGCACGAAACTTGGCACAACAACACTATTTGGCATATATTATTGTGTTGAAATGGTTAGAATTGATAATAATAGTCATATGCTAGAAATTAGAAGTTAAGTTGCGATTTTATGCGTTTTTAAGCGTTTTTGTCAATTCCGCGCGTAAAGTTGCTCAAACTTGGTTTTGATGCGAAACCGGGGCTGATTAAGGCCTTGGTTATGCAAGGATTAATGTTGTGCGTAAGCTTTGATTAATGACACAGTGAAAAACTACAAATGATCATGAAAAGAACACGAAACAACCACAAACACTTAAACAAAATTCTGATCTGGCAAACTGTCGACCAGCCCTCCTTCGGCTCAGCTTCTAGGAGTCCACGGGGATTGTTAGAATGGTTTTAGGACCTTGATAGCTAGATCCAAGTACCAAGATTCCATTTCCACTTTAGCCTAGGTCCTGGATGAATAGGTTTGGTCTCCACGTGTCGTGCAAGGTGGTCTGGTCACTAGTTTGATGCTGTCAATTTCGCGTTTTTATTTGTCAAATTCGCGCATAAAGTAGGTCAAACATGGTTTATTATGCACGAAACTTGGCACACAACACTATTTGGCATATATTATTGTGTTGAAATGGTTAGAATTGATAATAATAGTCATATGCTAGAAATTAGAAGTTAAGTTGCGATTTTATGCGTTTTTAAGCGTTTTTGTCAATTTCGCGCGTAAAGTAGGTCAAACATGATTTGTTATGCACGAAACTTCGTACACAACACTATTTGGCATATATTATTGTGTTGAAATGGTTATACTTAATAATAATAGTCATATGCTAGAAATTAGAAGTTAAGTTGCGATTTTATGGGTTTTTAAGCATTTTTGTCAATTTCGCGCGTAAAGTAGGTCAAACATGGTTTGTTATGCACAAAACTTGGCACACAATACTATTTGGCATATATTATTGTGTTGAAATGGTTAGAATTGATAATAATAGTCATATGCTAGAAATTAGAAGTTAAGTTGCGATTTTATGCGTTTTAAAGCGTTTTTGTCAATTTCGCGCGTAAAGTACTCAAACTTGTTTTGTTATGCACGAAACTTGGCACACAACACTATTTGGCATATATTATTGTGTTGAAATGGTTAGAATTGATAATAATAGTCATATGCTAGAAATTAGAAGTTAAGTTGCGATTTTATACGTTTTTAAGCGTTTTTGTCAATTTCGCGCGTAAAGTACTCAAACTTGGTTTGTTATGCACGAAACTTGGCACACAACACTATTTGGCATATATTATTGTGTTGAAATGGTTATAATTGATAATAATAGTCATATGTTAGAAATTAGAAGTTAAGTTGCGATTTTATGCGTTTTTAAGCGTTTTTGTCAATTCCGCGCGTAAAGTAGCTCAAACCTAGTTTTGATGCGAAACCGGGGCTGATTAAGGCCTTAGTTATGCAAGGATTAATGTTGTGCGTAAGCTTTGATTAATTACACAGTGAAAAACTACAAATGATCATGAAAAAGAACACGAAACAACCACAAACACTTAAACAAAATTCTGATCTGGCAAACTGTCGACCAGCCCTCCTTCGGCTCAGCTTCTAGGAGTCCACGGGGATTGTTAGAATGGTTTTAGGACCTTGATAGCTAGATCCAAGTACCAAGATTCCATTTCCACTTTAGCCTAGGTCCTGGATGAATAGGTTTGGTCTCCACGTGTCGTGCAAGGTGGTCTGGTCACTAGTTTGATGCTGTCAATTTCGCGTTTTTATTTGTCAAATTCGCGCATAAAGTAGGTCAAACATGGTTTGTTATGCACGAAACTTGGCACACAACACTATTTGGCATATATTATTGTGTTGAAATGGTTAGAATTGATAATAATAGTCATATGCTAGAAATTAGAAGTTAAGTTGCGATTTTATGGGTTTTTAAGCGTTTTTGTCAATTTCGCGCGTAAAGTAGGTCAAACATGGTTTGTTATGCACGAAACTTGGCACACAACACTATTTGGCATATATTATTGTGTTGAAATGGTTATACTTGATAATAATAGTGATATGCTAGAAATTAGAAGTTAAGTTTCGATTTTATGGGTTTTTAAGCGTTTTTGTCAATTTCGCGCGTAAAGTAGGTCAAACATGGTTTGTTATGCACGAAACTTGGCACACAACACTATTTGGCATATATTATTGTGTTGAAATGGTTAGAATTGATAATAATAGTCATATGCTAGAAATTAGAAGTTAAGTTGCGATTTTATGCGTTTTTAAGCGTTTTTGTCAATTCCGCGCGTAAAGTTGCTCAAACTTGGTTTTGATGCGAAACCGGGGCTGATTAAGGCCTTGGTTATGCAAGGATTAATGTTGTGCGTAAGCTTTGATTAATGACACAGTGAAAAACTACAAATGATCATGAAAAGAACACGAAACAACCACAAACACTTAAACAAAATTCTGATCTGGCAAACTGTCGACCAGCCCTCCTTCGGCTCAGCTTCTAGGAGTCCACGGGGATTGTTAGAATGGTTTTAGGACCTTGATAGCTAGATCCAAGTACCAAGATTCCATTTCCACTTTAGCCTAGGTCCTGGATGAATAGGTTTGGTCTCCACGTGTCGTGCAAGGTGGTCTGGTCACTAGTTTGATGCTGTCAATTTCGCGTTTTTATTTGTCAAATTCGCGCATAAAGTAGGTCAAACATGGTTTATTATGCACGAAACTTGGCACACAACACTATTTGGCATATATTATTGTGTTGAAATGGTTAGAATTGATAATAATAGTCATATGCTAGAAATTAGAAGTTAAGTTGCGATTTTATGCGTTTTTAAGCGTTTTTGTCAATTTCGCGCGTAAAGTAGGTCAAACATGATTTGTTATGCACGAAACTTCGTACACAACACTATTTGGCATATATTATTGTGTTGAAATGGTTATACTTAATAATAATAGTCATATGCTAGAAATTAGAAGTTAAGTTGCGATTTTATGGGTTTTTAAGCATTTTTGTCAATTTCGCGCGTAAAGTAGGTCAAACATGGTTTGTTATGCACAAAACTTGGCACACAACACTATTTGGCATATATTATTGTGTTGAAATGGTTAGAATTGATAATAATAGTCATATGCTAGAAATTAGAAGTTAAGTTGCGATTTTATGCGTTTTAAAGCGTTTTTGTCAATTTCGCGCGTAAAGTACTCAAACTTGTTTTGTTATGCACGAAACTTGGCACACAACACTATTTGGCATATATTATTGTGTTGAAATGGTTAGAATTGATAATAATAGTCATATGCTAGAAATTAGAAGTTAAGTTGCGATTTTATACGTTTTTAAGCGTTTTGGTCAATTTCGCGCGTAAAGTACTCAAACTTGGTTTGTTATGCACGAAACTTGGCACACAACACTATTTGGCATATATTATTGTGTTGAAATGGTTATAATTGATAATAATAGTCATATGTTAGAAATTAGAAGTTAAGTTGCGATTTTATGCGTTTTTAAGCGTTTTTGTCAATTCCGCGCGTAAAGTAGCTCAAACTTGGTTTTGATGCGAAACCGGGGCTGATTAAGGCCTTAGTTATGCAAGGATTAATGTTGTGCGTAAGCTTTGATTAATTACACAGTGAAAAACTACAAATGATCATGAAAAGAACACGAAACAACCACAAACACTTAAACAAAATTCTGATCTGGCAAACTGTCGACCAGCCCTACTTCGGCTCAGCTTCTAGGAGTCCACGGGGATTGTTAGAATGGTTTTAGGACCTTGATAGCTAGATCCAAGTACCAAGATTCCATTTCCACTTTAGCCTAGGTCCTGGATGAATAGGTTTGGTCTCCACGTGTCGTGCAAGGTGGTCTGGTCACTAGTTTGATGCTGTCAATTTCGCGTTTTTATTTGTCAAATTCGCGCATAAAGTAGGTCAAACATGGTTTGTTATGCACGAAACTTGGCACACAACACTATTTGGCATATATTATTGTGTTGAAATGGTTAGAATTGATAATAATAGTCATATGCTAGAAATTAGAAGTTAAGTTGCGATTTTATGGGTTTTTAAGCGTTTTTGTCAATTTCGCGCGTAAAGTAGGTCAAACATGGTTTGTTATGCACGAAACTTGGCACACAACACTATTTGGCATATATTATTGTGTTGAAATGGTTATACTTGATAATAATAGTGATATGCTAGAAATTAGAAGTTAAGTTGCGATTTTATGGGTTTTTAAGCGTTTTTGTCAATTTCGCGCGTAAAGTAGGTCAAACATGGTTTGTTATGCACGAAACTTGGCACACAACACTATTTGGCATATATTATTGTGTTGAAATGGTTAGAATTGATAATAATAGTCATATGCTAGAAATTAGAAGTTAAGTTGCGATTTTATGCGTTTTTAAGCGTTTTTGTCAATTTCGCGCGTAAAGTAGGTCAAACATGATTTGTTATGCACGAAACATCGCACACAACACTATTTGGCATATGTTATTGTGTTGAAATGGTTATACTTGATAATAATAGTCATATGCTAGAAATTAGAAGTTAAGTTGCGATTTTATGGGTTTTTAAGCATTTTTGTCAATTTCGCGCGTAAAGTAGGTCAAACATGGTTTGTTATGCACGAAACTTGGCACACAACACTATTTGGCATATATTATTGTGTTGAAATGGTTAGAATTGATAATAATAGTCATATGCTAGAAATTAGAAGTTAAGTTGCGATTTTATGCGTTTTAAAGCGTTTTTGTCAATTTCGCGCGTAAAGTACTCAAACTTGTTTTGTTATGCACGAAACTTGACACACAACACTATTTGGCATATATTATTGTGTTGAAATGGTTAGAATTGATAATAATAGTCATATGCTAGAAATTAGAAGTTAAGTTGCGATTTTATGCGTTTTTAAGCGTTTTTGTCAATTTCGCGCGTAAAGTTGGTCAAACATTGTTTGTTATGCACGAAACTTGGCACACAACACTATTTGGCATATATTATTGTGTTGAAATGGTTAGAATTGATAATAATAGTCATATCCTAGAAATTAGAAGTTAAGTTGCAATTTTATGCGTTTTTAAGCGTTTTTGTCAATTCCGCGCGTAAAGTAGCTCAAACTTGGTTTTGATGCGAAACCGGGGCTGATTAAGGCCTTGGTTATGCAAGGATTAATGTTGTGCGTAAGCTTTGATTAATGACACAGTGAAAAACTATAAATGATCATGAAAAGAACACGAAACAACCACAAACACTTAAACAAAATTCTGATCTGGCAAACTGTCGACCAGCCCACCTTCGGCTCAGCTTCTAGGAGTCCACGGGGATTGTTAGAATGGTTTTAGGACCTTGATAGCTAGATCCAAGTACCAAGATTCCATTTCCACTTTAGCCTAGGTCCTGGATGAATAGGTTTGGTCTCCACGTGTCGTGCAAGGTGGTCTGGTCACTAGTTTGATGCTGTCAATTTCGCGTTTTTATTTGTCAAATTCGCGCTTAAAGTAGGTCAAACATGGTTTGTTATGCACGAAAATTGGCACACAACACTATTTGCCATATATTATTGTGTTGAAATGGTTAGAATTCATAATAATAGTCATATGCTAGAAATTAGAAGTTAAGTTGCGATTTTATGCGTTTTTAAGCGTTTTTGTCAATTTCGCGCGTAAAGTATGTCAAACATGATTTGTTATGCACGAAACTTCGCACACAACACTATTTGGCATATATTATTGTGTTGAAATGGTTATACTTGATAATAATAGTCATATGCTAGAAATTAGAAGTTAAGTTGCGATTTTATGGGTTTTTAAGCATTTTTGTCAATTTCGCGCGTAAAGTAGGTCAAACATGGTTTGTTATGCACGAAACTTGGCACACAACACTATTTGGCATATATTATTGTTTTGAAATGGTTAGAATTGATAATAATAGTCATATGCTAGAAATTAGAAGTTAAGTTGCGATTTTATGCGTTTTAAAGCGTTTTTGTCAATTTCGCGCGTAAAGTACTCAAACTTGTTTTGTTATGCACGAAACTTGGCACACAACACTATTTGGCATATATTATTGTGTTGAAATGGTTAGAATTGATAATAATAGTCATATGCTAGAAATTAGAAGTTAAGTTGCGATTTTATGCGTTTTTAAGCGTTTTTGTCAATTTCGCGCGTAAAGTACTCAAACTTGGTTTATTATGCACGAAACTTGGCACACAACACTATTTGGCATATATTATTGTGTTGAAATGGTTAGAATTGATAATAATAGTCATATGCTAGAAATTAGAAGTTAAGTTGCGATTTTATGCGTTTTTAAGCGTTTTTGTCAATTCCGCGCGTAAAGTAGCTCAAACTTGGTTTTGATGCGAAACCGGGGCTGATTAAGGCCTTGGTTATGCAAGGATTAATGTTGTGCGTAAGCTTTGATTAATTACACAGTGAAAAACTACAAATGATCATGAAAAGAACACGAAACAACCACAAACACTTAAACAAAATTCTGATCTGGCAAACTGTCGACCAGCCCTCCTTCGGCTCAGCTGCTAGGAGTCCACGGGGATTGTTAGAATGGTTTTAGGACCTTGATAGCTAGATCCAAGTACCAAGATTCCATTTCCACTTTAGCCTAGGTCCTGGATGAATAGGTTTGGTCTCCACGTGTTGTGCAAGGTGGTCTGGTCACTAGTTTGATGCTGTCAATTTCGCGTTTTTATTTGTCAGATTCGCGCATAAAGTAGGTCAAACATGGTTTGTTATGAACGAAACTTGGCACACAACACTATTTGGCATATATTATTGTGTTGAAATGGTTAGAATTGATAATTATAGTCATATGCTAGAAATTAGAAGTTAAGTTGCGATTTTATGCGTTTTTAAGCGTTTTTGTCAATTTCGCGCGTAAATTAGGTCAAACATGGTTTGTTATGCACGAAACTTGGCACACAACACTATTTGGCATATATTATTGTGTTGAAATGGTTATACTTGATAATAATAGTGATATGCTAGAAATTAGAAGTTAAGTTGCGATTTTATGGGTTTTTAAGCGTTTTTGTCAATTTCGCGCGTAAAGCAGGTCAAACATGGTTTGTTATGCACGAAACTTGGCACACAACACTATTTGGCATATATTATTGTGTTGAAATGGTTAGAATTGATAATAATAGTCATATGCTAGAAATTAGAAGTTAAGTTGCGATTTTATGCGTTTTTAAGCGTTTTTGTCAATTTCGCGCGTAAAGTAGGTCAAACATGGTTTGTTATGCACGAAACTTGGCACACAACACTATTTGGCATATATTATTGTGTTGAAATGGTTAGAATTGATAATAATAGTCATATGCTAGAAATTAGAAGTTAAGTTGCGATTTTATGCGTTTTTAAGCGTTTTTGTCAATTCCGCGCGTAAAGTAGCTCAAACTTGGTTTTGATTCGAAACCGGGGCTGATTAAGGCCTTGGTAATGCAAGGATTAATGTTGTGCGTAAGCTTTGATTAATGACACAGTGAAAAACTATAAATGATCATGAAAAGAACACGAAACAACCACAAACACTTAAACAAAATTCTGATCTGGCAAACTGTCGACCAGCCCACCTTCGGCTCAGCTTCTAGGAGTCCACGGGGATTGTTAGAATGGTTTTAGGACCTTGATAGCTAGATCCAAGTACCAAGATTCCATTTCCACTTTAGCAAAGGTCCTGGATGAATAGGTTTGGTCTCCACGTGTCGTGCAAGGTGGTCTAGTCACTAGTTTGATGCTGTCAATTTCGCGTTTTTATTTGTCAAATTCGCGCATAAAGTAGGTCAAACATGGTTTGTTATGCACGAAACTTGGCACACAACACTATTTGGCATATATTATTGTGTTGAAACGGTTAGAATTGATAATAATAGTCATATGCTAGAAATTAGAAGTTAAGTTGCGATTTTATGCGTTTTTAAGCGTTTTTGTCAATTTCGCGCGTAAAGTAGGTCAAACATGGTTTGTTATGCAGGAAACTTGGCACACAACACTATTTGGCATATATTATTGTGTTGAAATGGTTATACTTGATAATAATAGTCATATGCTAGAAATTAGAAGTTAAGTTGCGATTTTATGGGTTTTTAAGCATTTTTTTCAATTTCGCGCGTAAAGTAGGTCAAACATGGTTTGTTATGCACGAAACTTGGCACACAACACTATTTGGCATATATTATTGTGTTGAAATGGTTAGAATTGATAATAATAGTCATATGCTAGAAATTAGAAGTTAAGTTGCGATTTTATGCGTTTTAAAGCGTTTTTGTCAATTTCGCGCGTAAAGTACTCAAACTTGGTTTGTTATGCACGAAACTTGGCACACAACACTATTTGGCATATATTATTGTGTTGAAATGGTTAGAATTGATAATAATAGTCATATGCTAGAAATTAGAAGTTAAGTTGCGATTTTATGCGTTTTTAAGCGTTTTTGTCAATTTCGCGTGTAAAGTAGGTCAAACATGGTTTGTTATGCACGAAACTTGGCACACAACACTATTTGGCATATATTATTGTGTTGAAATGGTTAGAATTGATAATAATAGTCATATGTTAGAAACTAGAAGTTAAGTTGCGATTTTATGCGTTTTTAAGCGTTTTTGTCAATTCCGCGCGTAAAGTAGCTCAAACTTGGTTTTGATGCGAAACCGTGGCTGATTAAGGCCTTGGTTATGCAAGGATTAATGTTGTGCGTAAGCTTTGATTAATGACACAGTGAAAAACTACAAATGATCATGAAAAGAACACGAAACAACCACAAACACTTAAACAAAATTCTGATCTGGCAAACTGTCGACCAGCCCTCCTTCGGCTCAGCTTCTAGGAGTCCACGGGGATTGTTAGAATGGTTTTAGGACCTTGATAGCTAGATCCAAGTACCAAGATTCCATTTCCACTTTAGCCTAGGTCCTGGATGAATAGGTTTGGTCTCCACGTGTCGTGCAAGGTGGTCTGGTCACTAGTTTGATGCTGTCAATTTCGCGTTTTTATTTGTCAAATTCGCGCATAAAGTAGGTCAAACATGGTTTATTATGCACGAAAATTGGCACACAACACTATTTGGCATATATTATTGTGTTGAAATGATTAGAATTGATAATAATAGTCATATGCTAGAAATTAGAAGTTAAGTTGCGATTTTATGCGTTTTTAAGCGTTTTTGTCAATTTCGCGCGTAAAGTAGGTCAAACATGATTTGTTATGCACGAAACATCGCACACAACACTATTTGGCATATATTATTGTGTTGAAATGGTTATACTTGATAATAATAGTCATATGCTAGAAATTAGAAGTTAAGTTGCGATTTTATGCGTTTTAAAGCGTTTTTGTCAATTTCGCGCGTAAAGTACTCAAACTTGTTTTGTTATGCACGAAACTTGGCACACAACACTATTTGGCATATATTATTGTGTTGAAATGGTTAGAATTGATAATAATAGTCATATGCTAGAAATTAGAAGTTAAGTTGCGATTTTATGCGTTTTTAAGCGTTTTTGTCAATTTCGCGCGTAAAGTACTCAAACTTGGTTTGTTATGCACGAAACTTGGCACACAACACTATTTGGCATATATTATTGTGTTGAAATGTTTAGAATTGATAATAATAGTCATATGCTAGAAATTAGAAGTTAAGTTGCGATTTTATGCGTTTTTAAGCGTTTTTGTCAATTCCGCGCGTAAAGTAGCTCAAACATGGTTTTGATGCGAAACCGGGGCTGATTAAGGCCTTGGTTATGCAAGAATTAATGTTGTGCGTAAGCTTTGATTAATGACACAGTGAAAAACTAGAAATGGTCATGAAAAGAACACGAAACAACCACAAACACTTAAACAAAATTCTGATCTGGCGAACTGTCGACCAGCCCTCCTTCGGCTCAGCTTCTAGGAGTCCACGGGGATTGTTAGAATGGTTTTAGGACCTTGATAGCTAGATCCAAGTACCAAGATTCCATTTCCACTTTAGCCTAGGTCCTGGATGAATAGGTTTGGTCTCCACGTGTCGTGCAAGGTGGTCTGGTCACTAGTTTGATGCTGTCAATTTCGCGTTTTTATTTGTCAAATTCGCGCATAAAGTAGGTCAAACATGGTTTGTTATGCACGAAACTTGGCACACAACACTATTTGGCATATATTATTGTGTTGAAATGGTTAGAATTGATAATAATAGTCATATGCTAGAAATTAGAAGTTAAGTTGCGATTTTATGCGTTTTTAAGCGTTTTTGTCAATTTCGCGCGTAAAGTAGGTCAAACATGGTTTGTTATGCACGAAACTTGGCACACAACACTATTTGGCATATATTATTGTGTTGAAATGGTTAGAATTGATAATAATAGTCATATGCTAGAAATTAGAAGTTAAGTTGCGATTTTATGCGTTTTTAAGCGTTTTTGTCAATTCCGCGCGTAAAGTAGCTCAAACTTGGTTTTGATGCGAAACCGGGGCTGATTAAGGCCTTGGTTATGCAAGGATTAATGTTGTGCGTAAGCTTTTATTAATGACACAGTGAAAAACTATAAATGATCATGAAAAGAAAAGGAAAGAACCACAAACACTTAAACAAAATTCTGATCTGGCAAACTGTCGACCAGCCCACCTTCGGCTCAGCTTCTAGGAGTCCACGGGGATTGTTAGAATGGTTTTAGGACCTTGATAGCTAGATCCAAGTACCAAGATTCGATTTCCACTTTAGCAAAGGTCCTGGATGAATAGGTTTGGTCTCCACGTGTCGTGCAAGGTGGTCTAGTCACTAGTTTGATGCTGTCAATTTCGCGTTTTTATTTGTCAAATTCGCGCATAAAGTAGGTCAAACATGGTTTGTTATGCACGAAACTTGGCACACAACACTATTTGGCATATATTATTGTGTTTAAACGGTTAGAATTGATAATAATAGTCATATGCTAGAAATTAGAAGTTAAGTTGCGATTTTATGCGTTTTTAAGCGTTTTTGTCAATTTCGCGCGTAAAGTACTCAAACTTGTTTTGTTATGCACGAAACTTGGCACACAACACTATTTGGCATATATTATTGTGTTGAAATGGTTAGAATTGATAATAATAGTCATATGCTAGAAATTAGAAGTTAAGTTGCGATTTTATGCGTTTTTAAGCGTTTTTGTCAATTTCGCGCGTAAAGTACTCAAACTTGGTTTGTTATGCACGAAACTTGGCACACAACACTATTTGGCATATATTATTGTGTTGAAATGGTTAGAATTGATAATAATAGTCATATGCTAGAAATTAGAAGTTAAGTTGCGATTTTATGCGTTTTTAAGCGTTTTTGTCAATTCCGCGCGTAAAGTAGCTCAAACATGGTTTTGATGCGAAACCGGGGCTGATTAAGGCCTTGGTTATGCAAGAATTAATGTTGTGCGTAAGCTTTGATTAATGACACAGTGAAAAACTACAAATGGTCATGAAAAGAACACGAAACAACCACAAACACTTAAACAAAATTCTGATCTGGCGAACTGTCGACCAGCCCTCCGTCGGCTCAGTTTCTAGGAGTCCACGGGGATTGTTAGAATGGTTTTAGGACCTTGATAGCTAGATCCAAGTACCAAGATTCCATTTCCACTTTAGCCTAGGTCCTGGATGAATAGGTTTGGTCTCCACGTGTCGTGCAAGGTGGTCTGGTCACTAGTTTGATGCTGTCAATTTCGCATTTTTATTTGTCAAATTCGCGCATAAAGTAGGTCAAACATGGTTTGTTATGCACGAAACTTGGCACACAACACTATTTGGCATATATTATTGTGTTGAAATGGTTAGAATTGATAATAATAGTCATATGCTAGAAATTAGAAGTTAAGTTGCGATTTTATGCGTTTTTAAGCGTTTTTGTCAATTTCGCGCGTAAAGTACTCAAACTTGGTTTGTTATGCACGAAACTTGGCACACAACACTATTTGGCATATATTATTGTGTTGAAATGGTTAGAATTGATAATAATAGTCATATGCTAGAAATTAGAAGTTAAGTTGCGATTTTATGCGTTTTTAAGCGTTTTTGTCAATTCCGCGCGTAAAGTAGCTCAAACATGGTTTTGATGCGAAACCGGGGCTGATTAAGGCCTTAGTTATGCAAGAATTAATGTTGTGCGTAAGCTTTGATTAATGACACAGTGAAAAACTACAAATGGTCATGAAAAGAACACGAAACAACCACAAACACTTAAACAAAATTCTGATCTGGCGAACTGTCGACCAGCCCTCCTTCGGCTCAGCTTCTAGGAGTCCACGAGGATTGTTAGAATGGTTTTAGGACCTTGATAGCTAGATCCAAGTACCAAGATTCCATTTCCACTTTAGCCTAGGTCCTGGATGAATAGGTTTGGTCTCCACGTGTCGTGCAAGGTGGTCTGGTCACTAGTTTGATGCTGTCAATTTCGCGTTTTTATTTGTCAAATTCGCGCATAAAGTAGGTCAAACATGGTTTGTTATGCACGAAACTTGGCACACAACACTATTTGGCATATATTATTGTGTTGAAATGGTTAGAATTGATAATAATAGTCATATGCTAGAAATTAGAAGTTAAGTTGCGATTTTATGCGTTTTTAAGCGTTTTTGTCAATTTCGCGCGTAAAGTAGGTCAAACATGGTTTGTTATGCACGAAACTTGGCACACAACACTATTTGGCATATATTATTGTGTTGAAATGGTTAGAATTGATAATAATAGTCATATGCTAGAAATTAGAAGTTAAGTTGCGATTTTATGCGTTTTTAAGCGTTTTTGTCAATTCCGCGCGTAAAGTAGCTCAAACTTGGTTTTGATGCGAAACCGGGGCTGATTAAGGCCTTGGTTATGCAAGGATTAATGTTGTGCGTAAGCTTTTATTAATGACACAGTGAAAAACTATAAATGATCATGAAAAGAACACGAAACAACCACAAACACTTAAACAAAATTCTGATCTGGCAAACTGTCGACCAGCCCACCTTCGGCTCAGCTTCTAGGAGTCCACGGGGATTGTTAGAATGGTTTTAGGACCTTGATAGCTAGATCCAAGTACCAAGATTCGATTTCCACTTTAGCAAAGGTCCTGGATGAATAGGTTTGGTCTCCACGTGTCGTGCAAGGTGGTCTAGTCACTAGTTTGATGCTGTCAATTTCGCGTTTTTATTTGTCAAATTCGCGCATAAAGTAGGTCAAACATGGTTTGTTATGCACGAAACTTGGCACACAACACTATTTGGCATATATTATTGTGTTTAAACGGTTAGAATTGATAATAATAGTCATATGCTAGAAATTAGAAGTTAAGTTGCGATTTTATGCGTTTTTAAGCGTTTTTGTCAATTTCGCGCGTAAAGTACTCAAACTTGTTTTGTTATGCACGAAACTTGGCACACAACACTATTTGGCATATATTATTGTGTTGAAATGGTTAGAATTGATAATAATAGTCATATGCTAGAAATTAGAAGTTAAGTTGCGATTTTATGCGTTTTTAAGCGTTTTTGTCAATTTCGCGCGTAAAGTACTCAAACTTGGTTTGTTATGCACGAAACTTGGCACACAACACTATTTGGCATATATTATTGTGTTGAAATGGTTAGAATTGATAATAATAGTCATATGATAGAAATTAGAAGTTAAGTTGCGATTTTATGCGTTTTTAAGCGTTTTTGTCAATTCCGCGCGTAAAGTAGCTCAAACATGGTTTTGATGCGAAACCGGGGCTGATTAAGGCCTTGGTTATGCAAGAATTAATGTTGTGCGTAAGCTTTGATTAATGACACAGTGAAAAACTACAAATGGTCAAGAAAAGAACACGAAACAACCACAAACACTTAAACAAAATTCTGATCTGGCGAACTGTCGACCAGCCCTCCTTCGGCTCAGCTTCTAGGAGTCCACGGGGATTGTTAGAATGGTTTTAGGACCTTGATAGCTAGATCCAAGTACCAAGATTCCATTTCCACTTTAGCCTAGGTCCTGGATGAATAGGTTTGGTCTCCACGTGTCGTGCAAGGTGGTCTGGTCACTAGTTTGATGCTGTCAATTTCGCATTTTTATTTGTCAAATTCGCGCATAAAGTAGGTCAAACATGGTTTGTTATGCACGAAACTTGGCACACAACACTATTTGGCATATATTATTGTGTTGAAATGGTTAGAATTGATAATAATAGTCATATGCTAGAAATTAGAAGTTAAGTTGCGATTTTATGCGTTTTTAAGCGTTTTTGTCAATTTCGCGCGTAAAGTACTCAAACTTGGTTTGTTATGCACGAAACTTGGCACACAACACTATTTGGCATATATTATTGTGTTGAAATGGTTAGAATTGAAAATAATAGTCATATGCTAGAAATTAGAAGTTAAGTTGCGATTTTATGCGTTTTTAAGCGTTTTTGTCAATTCCGCGCGTAAAGTAGCTCAAACTTGGTTTTGATGCGAAACCGGGGCTGATTAAGGCCTTGGTTATGCAAGGATTAATGTTGTGCGTAAGCTTTTATTAATGACACAGTGAAAAACTATAAATGATCATGAAAAGAAAAGGAAAGAACCACAAACACTTAAACAAAATTCTGATCTGGCAAACTGTCGACCAGCCCACCTTCGGCTCAGCTTCTAGGAGTCCACGGGGATTGTTAGAATGGTTTTAGGACCTTGATAGCTAGATCCAAGTACCAAGATTCGATTTCCACTTTAGCAAAGGTCCTGGATGAATAGGTTTGGTCTCCACGTGTCGTGCAAGGTGGTCTAGTCACTAGTTTGATGCTGTCAATTTCGCGTTTTTATTTGTCAAATTCGCGCATAAAGTAGGTCAAACATGGTTTGTTATGCACGAAACTTGGCACACAACACTATTTGGCATATATTATTGTGTTTAAACGGTTAGAATTGATAATAATAGTCATATGCTAGAAATTAGAAGTTAAGTTGCGATTTTATGCGTTTTTAAGCGTTTTTGTCAATTTCGCGCGTAAAGTAC
Source organism: Amaranthus tricolor (assembly GCF_026212465.1). NCBI lineage: Eukaryota > Viridiplantae > Streptophyta > Magnoliopsida > Caryophyllales > Amaranthaceae > Amaranthus > Amaranthus tricolor. The sequence continues at coordinate 13,515,036 of NC_080052.1, forward strand.
TCAAACTTGTTTTGTTATGCACGAAACTTGGCACACAACACTATTTGGCATATATTATTGTGTTGAAATGGTTAGAATTGATAATAATAGTCATATGCTAGAAATTAGAAGTTAAGTTGCGATTTTATGCGTTTTTAAGCGTTTTTGTCAATTTCGCGCGTAAAGTACTCAAACTTGGTTTGTTATGCACGAAACTTGGCACACAACACTATTTGGCATATATTATTGTGTTGAAATGGTTAGAATTGATAATAATAGTCATATGCTAGAAATTAGAAGTTAAGTTGCGATTTTATGCGTTTTTAAGCGTTTTTGTCAATTCCGCGCGTAAAGTAGCTCAAACATGGTTTTGATGCGAAACCGGGGCTGATTAAGGCCTTGGTTATGCAAGAATTAATGTTGTGCGTAAGCTTTGATTAATGACACAGTGAAAAACTACAAATGGTCATGAAAAGAACACGAAACAACCACAAACACTTAAACAAAATTCTGATCTGGCGAACTGTCGACCAGCCCTCCGTCGGCTCAGTTTCTAGGAGTCCACGGGGATTGTTAGAATGGTTTTAGGACCTTGATAGCTAGATCCAAGTACCAAGATTCCATTTCCACTTTAGCCTAGGTCCTGGATGAATAGGTTTGGTCTCCACGTGTCGTGCAAGGTGGTCTGGTCACTAGTTTGATGCTGTCAATTTCGCATTTTTATTTGTCAAATTCGCGCATAAAGTAGGTCAAACATGGTTTGTTATGCACGAAACTTGGCACACAACACTATTTGGCATATATTATTGTGTTGAAATGGTTAGAATTGATAATAATAGTCATATGCTAGAAATTAGAAGTTAAGTTGCGATTTTATGCGTTTTTAAGCGTTTTTGTCAATTTCGCGCGTAAAGTACTCAAACTTGGTTTGTTATGCACGAAACTTGGCACACAACACTATTTGGCATATATTATTGTGTTGAAATGGTTAGAATTGATAATAATAGTCATATGCTAGAAATTAGAAGTTAAGTTGCGATTTTATGCGTTTTTAAGCGTTTTTGTCAATTCCGCGCGTAAAGTAGCTCAAACATGGTTTTGATGCGAAACCGGGGCTGATTAAGGCCTTAGTTATGCAAGAATTAATGTTGTGCGTAAGCTTTGATTAATGACACAGTGAAAAACTACAAATGGTCATGAAAAGAACACGAAACAACCACAAACACTTAAACAAAATTCTGATCTGGCGAACTGTCGACCAGCCCTCCTTCGGCTCAGCTTCTAGGAGTCCACGAGGATTGTTAGAATGGTTTTAGGACCTTGATAGCTAGATCCAAGTACCAAGATTCCATTTCCACTTTAGCCTAGGTCCTGGATGAATAGGTTTGGTCTCCACGTGTCGTGCAAGGTGGTCTGGTCACTAGTTTGATGCTGTCAATTTCGCGTTTTTATTTGTCAAATTCGCGCATAAAGTAGGTCAAACATGGTTTGTTATGCACGAAACTTGGCACACAACACTATTTGGCATATATTATTGTGTTGAAATGGTTAGAATTGATAATAATAGTCATATGCTAGAAATTAGAAGTTAAGTTGCGATTTTATGCGTTTTTAAGCGTTTTTGTCAATTTCGCGCGTAAAGTAGGTCAAACATGGTTTGTTATGCACGAAACTTGGCACACAACACTATTTGGCATATATTATTGTGTTGAAATGGTTAGAATTGATAATAATAGTCATATGCTAGAAATTAGAAGTTAAGTTGCGATTTTATGCGTTTTTAAGCGTTTTTGTCAATTCCGCGCGTAAAGTAGCTCAAACTTGGTTTTGATGCGAAACCGGGGCTGATTAAGGCCTTGGTTATGCAAGGATTAATGTTGTGCGTAAGCTTTTATTAATGACACAGTGAAAAACTATAAATGATCATGAAAAGAACACGAAACAACCACAAACACTTAAACAAAATTCTGATCTGGCAAACTGTCGACCAGCCCACCTTCGGCTCAGCTTCTAGGAGTCCACGGGGATTGTTAGAATGGTTTTAGGACCTTGATAGCTAGATCCAAGTACCAAGATTCGATTTCCACTTTAGCAAAGGTCCTGGATGAATAGGTTTGGTCTCCACGTGTCGTGCAAGGTGGTCTAGTCACTAGTTTGATGCTGTCAATTTCGCGTTTTTATTTGTCAAATTCGCGCATAAAGTAGGTCAAACATGGTTTGTTATGCACGAAACTTGGCACACAACACTATTTGGCATATATTATTGTGTTTAAACGGTTAGAATTGATAATAATAGTCATATGCTAGAAATTAGAAGTTAAGTTGCGATTTTATGCGTTTTTAAGCGTTTTTGTCAATTTCGCGCGTAAAGTACTCAAACTTGTTTTGTTATGCACGAAACTTGGCACACAACACTATTTGGCATATATTATTGTGTTGAAATGGTTAGAATTGATAATAATAGTCATATGCTAGAAATTAGAAGTTAAGTTGCGATTTTATGCGTTTTTAAGCGTTTTTGTCAATTTCGCGCGTAAAGTACTCAAACTTGGTTTGTTATGCACGAAACTTGGCACACAACACTATTTGGCATATATTATTGTGTTGAAATGGTTAGAATTGATAATAATAGTCATATGATAGAAATTAGAAGTTAAGTTGCGATTTTATGCGTTTTTAAGCGTTTTTGTCAATTCCGCGCGTAAAGTAGCTCAAACATGGTTTTGATGCGAAACCGGGGCTGATTAAGGCCTTGGTTATGCAAGAATTAATGTTGTGCGTAAGCTTTGATTAATGACACAGTGAAAAACTACAAATGGTCAAGAAAAGAACACGAAACAACCACAAACACTTAAACAAAATTCTGATCTGGCGAACTGTCGACCAGCCCTCCTTCGGCTCAGCTTCTAGGAGTCCACGGGGATTGTTAGAATGGTTTTAGGACCTTGATAGCTAGATCCAAGTACCAAGATTCCATTTCCACTTTAGCCTAGGTCCTGGATGAATAGGTTTGGTCTCCACGTGTCGTGCAAGGTGGTCTGGTCACTAGTTTGATGCTGTCAATTTCGCATTTTTATTTGTCAAATTCGCGCATAAAGTAGGTCAAACATGGTTTGTTATGCACGAAACTTGGCACACAACACTATTTGGCATATATTATTGTGTTGAAATGGTTAGAATTGATAATAATAGTCATATGCTAGAAATTAGAAGTTAAGTTGCGATTTTATGCGTTTTTAAGCGTTTTTGTCAATTTCGCGCGTAAAGTACTCAAACTTGGTTTGTTATGCACGAAACTTGGCACACAACACTATTTGGCATATATTATTGTGTTGAAATGTTTAGAATTGATAATAATAGTCATATGCTAGAAATTAGAAGTTAAGTTGCGATTTTATGCGTTTTTAAGCGTTTTTGTCAATTCCGCGCGTAAAGTAGCTCAAACATGGTTTTGATGCGAAACCGGGGCTGATTAAGGCCTTGGTTATGCAAGAATTAATGTTGTGCGTAAGCTTTGATTAATGACACAGTGAAAAACTACAAATGGTCATGAAAAGAACACGAAACAACCACAAACACTTAAACAAAATTCTGATCGGGCGAACTGTCGACCAGCCCTCCTTCGGCTCAGCTTCTAGGAGTCCACGGGGATTGTTAGAATGGTTTTAGGACCTTGATAGCTAGATCCAAGTACCAAGATTCCATTTCCACTTTAGCCTAGGTCCTGGATGAATAGGTTTGGTCTCCACGTGTCGTGCAAGGTGGTCTGGTCACTAGTTTGATGCTGTCAATTTCGCGTTTTTATTTGTCAAATTCGCGCATAAAGTAGGTCAAACATGGTTTGTTATGCACGAAACTTGGCACACAACACTATTTGGCATATATTATTGTGTTGAAATGGTTAGAATTGATAATAATAGTCATATGCTAGAAATTAGAAGTTAAGTTGCGATTTTATGCGTTTTTAAGCGTTTTTGTCAATTTCGCGCGTAAAGTAGGTCAAACATGGTTTGTTATGCACGAAACTTGGCACACAACACTATTTGGCATATATTATTGTGTTGAAATGGTTAGAATTGATAATAATAGTCATATGCTAGAAATTAGAAGTTAAGTTGCGATTTTATGCGTTTTTAAGCGTTTTTGTCAATTCCGCGCGTAAAGTAGCTCAAACTTGGTTTTGATGCGAAACCGGGGCTGATTAAGGCCTTGGTTATGCAAGGATTAATGTTGTGCGTAAGCTTTTATTAATGACACAGTGAAAAACTATAAATGATCATGAAAAGAACACGAAACAACCACAAACACTTAAACAAAATTCTGATCTGGCAAACTGTCGACCAGCCCACCTTCGGCTCAGCTTCTAGGAGTCCACGGGGATTGTTAGAATGGTTTTAGGACCTTGATAGCTAGATCCAAGTACCAAGATTCGATTTCCACTTTAGCAAAGGTCCTGGATGAATAGGTTTGGTCTCCACGTGTCGTGCAAGGTGGTCTAGTCACTAGTTTGATGCTGTCAATTTCGCGTTTTTATTTGTCAAATTCGCGCATAAAGTAGGTCAAACATGGTTTGTTTATGCACGAAACTTGGCACACAACACTATTTGGCATATATTATTGTGTTTAAACGGTTAGAATTGATAATAATAGTCATATGCTAGAAATTAGAAGTTAAGTTGCGATTTTATGCGTTTTTAAGCGTTTTTGTCAATTTCGCGCGTAAAGTACTCAAACTTGTTTTGTTATGCACGAAACTTGGCACACAACACTATTTGGCATATATTATTGTGTTGAAATGGTTAGAATTGATAATAATTGTCATATGCTAGAAATTAGAAGTTAAGTTGCGATTTTATGCGTTTTTAAGCGTTTTTGTCAATTTCGCGCGTAAAGTACTCAAACTTGGTTTGTTATGCACGAAACTTGGCACACAACACTATTTGGCATATATTATTGTGTTGAAATGGTTAGAATTGATAATAATAGTCATATGCTAGAAATTAGAAGTTAAGTTGCGATTTTATGCGTTTTTAAGCGTTTTTGACAATTCCGCGCGTAAAGTAGCTCAAACATGGTTTTGATGCGAAACCGGGGCTGATTAAGGCCTTGGTTATGCAAGAATTAATGTTGTGCGTAAGCTTTGATTAATGACACAGTGAAAAACTACAAAAAGAACACGAAACAACCACAAACACTTAAACAAAATTCTGATCTGGCGAACTGTCGACCAGCCCTCCTTCGGCTCAGCTTCTAGGAGTCCACGGGGATTGTTAGAATGGTTTTAGGACCTTGATAGCTAGATCCAAGTACCAAGATTCCATTTCCACTTTAGCCTAGGTCCTGGATGAATAGGTTTGGTCTCCACGTGTCGTGCAAGGTGGTCTGGTCACTAGTTTGATGCTGTCAATTTCGCGTTTTTATTTGTCAAATTCGCGCATAAAGTAGGTCAAACATGGTTTGTTATGCACGAAACTTGGCACACAACACTATTTGGCATATATTATTGTGTTGAAATGGTTAGAATTGATAATAATAGTCATATGCTAGAAATTAGAAGTTAAGTTGCGATTTTATGCGTTTTTAAGCGTTTTTGTCAATTTCGCGCGTAAAGTACTCAAACTTGGTTTGTTATGCACGAAACTTGGCACACAACACTATTTGGCATATATTATTGTGTTGAAATGGTTAGAATTGATAATAATAGTCATATGCTAGAAATTAGAAGTTAAGTTGCGATTTTATGCGTTTTTAAGCGTTTTTGTCAATTCCGCGCGTAAAGTAGCTCAAACATGGTTTTGATGCGAAACCGGGGCTGATTAAGGCCTTGGTTATGCAAGAATTAATGTTGTGCGTAAGCTTTGATTAATGACACAGTGAAAAACTACAAATGGTCATGAAAAGAACACGAAACAACCACAAACACTTAAACAAAATTCTGATCTGGCGAACTGTCGACCAGCCCTCCTTCGGCTCAGCTTCTAGGAGTCCACGGGGATTGTTAGAATGGTTTTAGGACCTTGATAGCTAGATCCAAGTACCAAGATTCCATTTCCACTTTAGCCTAGGTCCTGGATGAATAGGTTTGGTCTCCACGTGTCGTGCAAGGTGGTCTGGTCACTAGTTTGATGCTGTCAATTTCGCGTTTTTATTTGTCAAATTCGCGCATAAAGTAGGTCAAACATGGTTTGTTATGCACGAAACTTGGCACACAACACTATTTGGCATATATTATTGTGTTGAAATGGTTAGAATTGATAATAATAGTCATATGCTAGAAATTAGAAGTTAAGTTGCGATTTTATGCGTTTTTAAGCGTTTTTGTCAATTTCGCGCGTAAAGTAGGTCAAACATGGTTTGTTATGCACGAAACTTGGCACACAACACTATTTGGCATATATTATTGTGTTGAAATGGTTAGAATTGATAATAATAGTCATATGCTAGAAATTAGAAGTTAAGTTGCGATTTTATGCGTTTTTAAGCGTTTTTGTCAATTCCGCGCGTAAAGTAGCTCAAACTTGGTTTTGATGCGAAACCGGGGCTGATTAAGGCCTTGGTTATGCAAGGATTAATGTTGTGCGTAAGCTTTTATTAATGACACAGTGAAAAACTATAAATGATCATGAAAAGAACACGAAACAACCACAAACACTTAAACAAAATTCTGATCTGGCAAACTGTCGACCAGCCCACCTTCGGCTCAGCTTCTAGGAGTCCACGGGGATTGTTAGAATGGTTTTAGGACCTTGATAGCTAGATCCAAGTACCAAGATTCGATTTCCACTTTAGCAAAGGTCCTGGATGAATAGGTTTGGTCTCCACGTGTCGTGCAAGGTGGTCTAGTCACTAGTTTGATGCTGTCAATTTCGCGTTTTTATTTGTCAAATTCGCGCATAAAGTAGGTCAAACATGGTTTGTTATGCACGAAACTTGGCACACAACACTATTTGGCATATATTATTGTGTTGAAACGGTTAGAATTGATAATAATAGTCATATGCTAGAAATTAGAAGTTAAGTTGCGATTTTATGCGTTTTTAAGCGTTTTTGTCAATTTCGCGCGTAAAGTACTCAAACTTGTTTTGTTATGCACGAAACTTGGCACACAACACTATTTGGCATATATTATTGTGTTGAAATGGTTAGAATTGATAATAATAGTCATATGCTAGAAATTAGAAGTTAAGTTGCGATTTTATGCGTTTTTAAGCGTTTTTGTCAATTTCGCGCGTAAAGTACTCAAACTCGGTTTGTTATGCACGAAACTTGGCACACAACACTATTTGGCATATATTATTGTGTTGAAATGGTTAGAATTGATAATAATAGTCATATGCTAGAAATTAGAAGTTAAGTTGCGATTTTATGCGTTTTTAAGCGTTTTTGTCAATTCCGCGCGTAAAGTAGCTCAAACATGGTTTTGATGCGAAACCGGGGCTGATTAAGGCCTTGGTTATGCAAGAATTAATGTTGTGCGTAAGCTTTGATTAATGACACAGTGAAAAACTACAAATGGTCATGAAAAGAACACGAAACAACCACAAACACTTAAACAAAATTCTGATCTGGCGAACTGTCGACCAGCCCTCCTTCGGCTCAGCTTCTAGGAGTCCACGGGGATTGTTAGAATGGTTTTAGGACCTTGATAGCTAGATCCAAGTACCAAGATTCCATTTCCACTTTAGCCTAGGTCCTGGATGAATAGGTTTTGTCTCCACGTGTCGTGCAAGGTGGTCTGGTCACTAGTTTGATGCTGTCAATTTCGCGTTTTTATTTGTCAAATTCGCGCATAAAGTAGGTCAAACATGGTTTGTTATGCACGAAACTTGGCACACAACACTATTTGGCATATATTATTGTGTTGAAATGGTTAGAATTGATAATAATAGTCATATGCTAGAAATTAGAAGTTAAGTTGCGATTTTATGCGTTTTTAAGCGTTTTTGTCAATTTCGCGCGTAAAGTACTCAAACTTGGTTTGTTATGCACGAAACTTGGCACACAACACTATTTGGCATATATTATTGTGTTGAAATGGTTAGAATTGATAATAATAGTCATATGCTAGAAATTAGAAGTTAAGTTGCGATATTATGCGTTTTTAAGCGTTTTTGTCAATTCCGCGCGTAAAGTAGCTCAAACATGGTTTTGATGCGAAACCGGGGCTGATTAAGGCCTTGGTTATGCAAGAATTAATGTTGTGCGTAAGCTTTGATTAATGACACAGTGAAAAACTACAAATGGTCATGAAAAGAACACGAAACAACCACAAACACTTAAACAAAATTCTGATCTGGCGAACTGTCGACCAGCCCTCCTTCGGCTCAGCTTCTAGGAGTCCACGGGGATTGTTAGAATGGTTTTAGGACCTTGATAGCTAGATCCAAGTACCAAGATTCCATTTCCACTTTAGCCTAGGTCCTGGATGAATAGGTTTGGTCTCCACGTGTCGTGCAAGGTGGTCTGGTCACTAGTTTGATGCTGTCAATTTCGCGTTTTTATTTGTCAAATTCGCGCATAAAGTAGGTCAAACATGGTTTGTTATGCACGAAACTTGGCACACAACACTATTTGGCATATATTATTGTGTTGAAATGGTTAGAATTGATAATAATAGTCATATGCTAGAAATTAGAAGTTAAGTTGCGATTTTATGCGTTTTTAAGCGTTTTTGTCAATTTCGCGCGTAAAGTAGGTCAAACATGGTTTGTTATGCACGAAACTTGGCACACAACACTATTTGGCATATATTATTGTGTTGAAATGGTTAGAATTGATAATAATAGTCATATGCTAGAAATTAGAAGTTAAGTTGCGATTTTATGCGTTTTTAAGCGTTTTTGTCAATTCCGCGCGTAAAGTAGCTCAAACTTGGTTTTGATGCGAAACCGGGGCTGATTAAGGCCTTGGTTATGCAAGGATTAATGTTGTGCGTAAGCTTTTATTAATGACACAGTGAAAAACTATAAATGATCATGAAAAGAACACGAAACAACCACAAACACTTAAACAAAATTCTGATCTGGCAAACTGTCGACCAGCCCACCTTCGGCTCAGCTTCTAGGAGTCCACGGGGATTGTTAGAATGGTTTTAGGACCTTGATAGCTAGATCCAAGTACCAAGATTCGATTTCCACTTTAGCAAAGGTCCTGGATGAATAGGTTTGGTCTCCACGTGTCGTGCAAGGTGGTCTAGTCACTAGTTTGATGCTGTCAATTTCGCGTTTTTATTTGTCAAATTCGCGCATAAAGTAGGTCAAACATGGTTTGTTATGCACGAAACTTGGCACACAACACTATTTGGCATATATTATTGTGTTGAAACGGTTAGAATTGATAATAATAGTCATATGCTAGAAATTCGAAGTTAAGTTGCGATTTTATGCGTTTTTAAGCGTTTTTGTCAATTTCGCGCGTAAAGTAGGTCAAACATGGTTTGTTATGCACGAAACATGGCACACAACACTATTTGGCATATATTATTGTGTTGAAATGGTTATACTTGATAATAATAGTCATATGCTAGAAATTAGAAGTTAAGTTGCGATTTTATGGGTTTTTAAGCATTTTTGTCAATTTCGCGCGTAAAGTAGGTCAAACATGGTTTGTTATGCACGAAACTTGGCACACAACACTATTTGGCATATATTATTGTGTTGAAATGGTTAGAATTGATAATAATAGTCATATGCTAGAAATTAGAAGTTAAGTTGCGATTTTATGCGTTTTAAAGCGTTTTTGTCAATTTCGCGCGTAAAGTACTCAAACTTGGTTTGTTATGCACGAAACTTGGCACACAACACTATTTGGCATATATTATTGTGTTGAAATGGTTAGAATTGATAATAATAGTCATATGCTAGAAATTAGAAGTTAAGTTGCGATTTTATGCGTTTTTAATCGTTTTTGTCAATTTCGCGTGTAAAGTAGGTCAAACATGGTTTGTTATGCACGAAACTTGGCACACAACACTATTTGGCATATATTATTGTGTTGAAATGGTTAGAATTGATAATAATAGTCATATGCTAGAAATTAGAAGTTAAGTTGCGATTTTATGCGTTTTTAAGCGTTTTTGTCAATTCCGCGCGTAAAGTAGCTCAAACTTGGTTTTGATGCGAAACCGGGGCTGATTAAGGCCTTGGTTATGCAAAAATTAATGTTGTGCGTAAGCTTTGATTAATGACACAGTGAAAAACTACAAATGATCATGAAAAGAACACGAAACAACCACAAACACTTAAACAAAATTCTGATCTGGCAAACTGTCGACCAGCCCTCCTTCGGCTCAGCTTCTAGGAGTCCACGGGGATTTTTAGAATGGTTTTAGGACCTTGATAGCTAGATCCAAGTACCAAGATTCCATTTCCACTTTAGCCTAGGTCCTGGATGAATAGGTTTGGTCTCCACGTGTCGTGCAACGTGGTCTGGTCACTAGTTTGATGCTGTCAATTTCGCGTTTTTATTTGTCAAATTCGCGCGTAAAGTAGGTCAAACATGGTTTGTTATGTACGAAACTTGGCACACAACACTATTTGGCATATATTATTGTGTTGAAATGGTTAGAATTGATAATAATAGTCATATGCTAGAAATTAGAAGTTAAGTTGCGATTTTATGCGTTTTTAAGTGTTTTTGTCAATTTCGCGCGTAAAGTAGGTCAAACATGATTTGTTATGCACGAAACTTCGCACACAACACTATTTGGCATATATTATTGTGTTGAAATGGTTATACTTGATAATAATAGTCATATGCTAGAAATTAGAAGTTAAGTTGCGATTTTATGCGTTTTTAAGCGTTTTTGTCAATTTCGCGCGTAAAGTAGGTCAAACATGGTTTGTTATGCACGAAACTTGGCACACAACACTATTTGGCATATATTATTGTGTTGAAAGGGTTATACTTGATAATAATAGTCATATGCTAGAAATTAGAAGTTAAGTTGCGATTTTATGGGTTTTTAAGCATTTTTGTCAATTTCGCGCGTAAAGTAGGTCAAACATGGTTTGTTATGCACGAAACTTGGCACACAACACTATTTGGCATATATTATTGTGTTGAAATGGTTAGAATTGATAATAATAGTCATATGCTAGAAATTAGAAGTTAAGTTGCGATTTTATGCGTTTTAAAGCGTTTTTGTCAATTTCGCGCGTAAAGTACTCAAACTTGGTTTGTTATGCACGAAACTTGGCACACAACACTATTTGGCATATATTATTGTGTTGAAATGGTTAGAATTGATAATAATAGTCATATGCTAGAAATTAGAAGTTAAGTTGCGATTTTATGCGTTTTTAATCGTTTTTGTCAATTTCGCGTGTAAAGTAGGTCAAACATGGTTTGTTATGCACGAAACTTGGCACACAACACTATTTGGCATATATTATTGTGTTGAAATGGTTAGAATTGATAATAATAGTCATATGCTAGAAATTAGAAGTTAAGTTGCGATTTTATGCGTTTTTAAGCGTTTTTGTCAATTCCGCGCGTAAAGTAGCTCAAACTTGGTTTTGATGCGAAACCGGGGCTGATTAAGGCCTTGGTTATGCAAAAATTAATGTTGTGCGTAAGCTTTGATTAATGACACAGTGAAAAACTACAAATGATCATGAAAAGAACACGAAACAACCACAAACACTTAAACAAAATTCTGATCTGGCAAACTGTCGACCAGCCCTCCTTCGGCTCAGCTTCTAGGAGTCCACGGGGATTTTTAGAATGGTTTTAGGACCTTGATAGCTAGATCCAAGTACCAAGATTCCATTTCCACTTTAGCCTAGGTCCTGGATGAATAGGTTTGGTCTCCACGTGTCGTGCAAGGTGGTCTGGTCACTAGTTTGATGCTGTCAATTTCGCGTTTTTATTTGTCAAATTCGCGCGTAAAGTAGGTCAAACATGGTTTGTTATGTACGAAACTTGGCACACAACACTATTTGGCATATATTATTGTGTTGAAATGGTTAGAATTGATAATAATAGTCATATGCTAGAAATTAGAAGTTAAGTTGCGATTTTATGCGTTTTTAAGCGTTTTTGTCAATTTCGCGCGTAAAGTAGGTCAAACATGATTTGTTATGCACGAAACTTCGCACACAACACTATTTGGCATATATTATTGTGTTGAAATGGTTATACTTGATAATAATAGTCATATGCTAGAAATTAGAAGTTAAGTTGCGATTTTATGCGTTTTTAAGCGTTTTTGTCAATTTCGCGCGTAAAGTAGGTCAAACATGGTTTGTTATGCACGAAACTTGGCACACAACACTATTTGGCATATATTATTGTGTTGAAATGGTTATACTTGATAATAATAGTCATATGCTAGAAATTAGAAGTTAAGTTGCGATTTTATGGGTTTTTAAGCATTTTTGTCAATTTCGCGCGTAAAGTAGGTCAAACATGGTTTGTTATGCACGAAACTTGGCACACAACACTATTTGGCATATATTATTGTGTTGAAATGGTTAGAATTGATAATAATAGTCATATGCTAGAAATTAGAAGTTAAGTTGCGATTTTATGCGTTTTAAAGCGTTTTTGTCAATTTCGCGCGTAAAGTACTCAAACTTAGTTTGTTATGCACGAAACTTGGCACACAACACTATTTGGCATATATTATTGTGTTGAAATGGTTAGAATTGATAATAATAGTCATATGCTAGAAATTAGAAGTTAAGTTGCGATTTTATGCGTTTTTAATCGTTTTTGTCAATTTCGCGTGTAAAGTAGGTCAAACATGGTTTGTTATGCACGAAACTTGGCACACAACACTATTTGGCATATATTATTGTGTTGAAATGGTTAGAATTGATAATAATAGTCATATGCTAGAAATTAGAAGTTAAGTTGCGATTTTATGCGTTTTTAAGCGTTTTTGTCAATTCTGCGCGTAAAGTAGCTCAAACTTGGTTTTGATGCGAAACCGGGGCTGATTAAGGCCTTGGTTATGCAAAAATTAATGTTGTGCGTAAGCTTTGATTAATGACACAGTGAAAAACTACAAATGATCATGAAAAGAACACGAAACAACCACAAACACTTAAACAAAATTCTGATCTGGCAAACTGTCGACCAGCCCTCCTTCGGCTCAGCTTCTAGGAGTCCACGGGGATTTTTAGAATGGTTTTAGGACCTTGATAGCTAGATCCAAGTACCAAGATTCCATTTCCACTTTAGCCTAGGTCCTGGATGAATAGGTTTGGTCTCCACGTGTCGTGCAAGGTGGTCTGGTCACTAGTTTGATGCTGTCAATTTCGCGTTTTTATTTGTCAAATTCGCGCGTAAAGTAGGTCAAACATGGTTTGTTATGCACGAAACTTGGCACACAACACTATTTGGCATATATTATTGTGTTGAAATGGTTAGAATTGATAATAATAGTCATATGCTAGAAATTAGAAGTTAAGTTGCGATTTTATGCGTTTTTAAGCGTTTTTGTCAATTCCGCGCGTAAAGTAGCTCAAACTTGGTTTTGATGCGAAACCGGGGCTGATTAAGGCCTTGGTTATGCAAAAATTAATGTTGTGCGTAAGCTTTGATTAATGACACAGTGAAAAACTACAAATGATCATGAAAAGAACACGAAACAACCACAAACACTTAAACAAAATTCTGATCTGGCAAACTGTCGACCAGCCCTCCTTCGGCTCAGCTTCTAGGAGTCCACGGGGATTTTTAGAATGGTTTTAGGACCTTGATAGCTAGATCCAAGTACCAAGATTCCATTTCCACTTTAGCCTAGGTCCTGGATGAATAGGTTTGGTCTCCACGTGTCGTGCAAGGTGGTCTGGTCACTAGTTTGATGCTGTCAATTTCGCGTTTTTATTTGTCAAATTCGCGCGTAAAGTAGGTCAAACATGGTTTGTTATGTACGAAACTTGGCACACAACACTATTTGGCATATATTATTGTGTTGAAATGGTTAGAATTGATAATAATAGTCATATGCTAGAAATTAGAAGTTAAGTTGCGATTTTATGCGTTTTTAAGCGTTTTTGTCAATTTCGCGCGTAAAGTAGGTCAAACATGATTTGTTATGCACAAAACTTCGCACACAACACTATTTGGCATATATTATTGTGTTGAAATGGTTATACTTGATAATAATAGTCATATGCTAGAAATTAGAAGTTAAGTTGCGATTTTATGCGTTTTTAAGCGTTTTTGTCAATTTCGCGCGTAAAGTAGGTCAAACATGGTTTGTTATGCACGAAACTTGGCACACAACACTATTTGGCATATATTATTGTGTTGAAATGGTTATACTTGATAATAATAGTCATATGCTAGAAATTAGAAGTTAAGTTGCGATTTTATGGGTTTTTAAGCATTTTTGTCAATTTCGCGCGTAAAGTAGGTCAAACATGGTTTGTTATGCACGAAACTTGGCACACAACACTATTTGGCATATATTATTGTGTTGAAATGGTTAGAATTGATAATAATAGTCATATGCTAGAAATTAGAAGTTAAGTTGCGATTTTATGCGTTTTAAAGCGTTTTTGTCAATTTCGCGCGTAAAGTACTCAAACTTAGTTTGTTATGCACGAAACTTGGCACACAACACTATTTGGCATATATTATTGTGTTGAAATGGTTAGAATTGATAATAATAGTCATATGCTAGAAATTAGAAGTTAAGTTGCGATTTTATGCGTTTTTAATCGTTTTTGTCAATTTCGCGTGTAAAGTAGGTCAAACATGGTTTGTTATGCACGAAACTTGGCACACAACACTATTTGGCATATATTATTGTGTTGAAATGGTTAGAATTGATAATAATAGTCATATGCTAGAAATTAGAAGTTAAGTTGCGATTTTATGCGTTTTTAAGCGTTTTTGTCAATTCCGCGCGTAAAGTAGCTCAAACTTGGTTTTGATGCGAAACCGGGGCTGATTAAGGCCTTGGTTATGCAAAAATTAATGTTGTGCGTAAGCTTTGATTAATGACACAGTGAAAAACTACAAATGATCATGAAAAGAACACGAAACAACCACAAACACTTAAACAAAATTCTGATCTGGCAAACTGTCGACCAGCCCTCCTTCGGCTCAGCTTCTAGGAGTCCACGGGGATTTTTAGAATGGTTATAGGACCTTGATAGCTAGATCCAAGTACCAAGATTCCATTTCCACTTTAGCCTAGGTCCTGGATGAATAGGTTTGGTCTCCACGTGTCGTGCAAGGTGGTCTGGTCACTAGTTTGATGCTGTCAATTTCGCGTTTTTATTTGTCAAATTCGCGCGTAAAGTAGGTCAAACATGGTTTGTTATGCACGAAACTTGGCACACAACACTATTTGGCATATATTATTGTGTTGAAATGGTTAGAATTGATAATAATAGTCATATGCTAGAAATTAGAAGTTAAGTTGCGATTTTATGCGTTTTTAAGCGTTTTTGTCAATTTCGCGCGTAAAGTAGGTCAAACATGATTTGTTATGCACGAAACTTCGCACACAACACTATTTGGCATATATTATTGTGTTGAAATGGTTATACTTGATAATAATAGTCATATGCTAGAAATTAGAAGTTAAGTTGCGATTTTATGGGTTTTTAAGCATTTTTGTCAATTTCGCGCGTAAAGTAGGTCAAACATGGTTTGTTATGCACGAAACTTGGCACACAACACTATGTGGCATATATTATTGTGTTGAAATGGTTAGAATTGATAATAATAGTCATATGCTAGAAATTAGAAGTTAAGTTGCGATTTTATGCGTTTTAAAGCGTTTTTGTCGATTTCGCGCGTAAAGTAGGTCAAACATGGTTTGTTATGCACGAAACTTGGCACACAACACTATTTGGCATATATTATTGTGTTGAAATGGTTAGAATTGATAATAATAGTCATATGCTAGAAATTAGAAGTTAAGTTGCGATTTTATGCGTTTTTAAGCGTTTTTGTCAATTCCGCGCGTAAAGTAGCTCGAACATGGTTTTCATGCGAAACCGGGGCTGATTAAGGCCTTGGTTATGCAAGGATTAATGTTGTGCGT
This sequence comes from Amaranthus tricolor, assembly GCF_026212465.1. Classification (NCBI taxonomy): domain Eukaryota; kingdom Viridiplantae; phylum Streptophyta; class Magnoliopsida; order Caryophyllales; family Amaranthaceae; genus Amaranthus; species Amaranthus tricolor. The sequence continues at coordinate 13,531,024 of NC_080052.1, forward strand.
AAGCTTTGATTAATGACACAGTGAAAAACTATAAATGATCATGAAAAGAACACGAAACAACCACAAACACTTAAACAAATCTGATCTGGCAAACTGTCGACCAGCCCTTCTTCGGCTCAGCTTCTAGGAGTCCACGGGGATTGTTAGAATGGTCTTAGGACCTTGATAGCTAGATCCAAGTACCAAGATTCCATTTCCACTTTATCAAAGGTCCTGGATGAATAGGTTTGGTCTCCACGTGTCGTGCAAGGTGGTCTGGTCACTAGTTTGATGCTGTTAATTTCGCGTTTTTATTTGTCAAATTCGCGCATAAAGTAGGTCAAACATGGTTTGTTATGCACGAAACTTGGCACACAACACTATTTGGCATATATTATTGTGTTGAAATGGTTAGAATTGATAATAATAGTCATATGCTAGAAATTAGAAGTTAAGTTGCGATTTTATGCGTTTTTAAGCGTTTTTGTCAATTTCGCGGGTAAAGTAGGTCAAACATGGTTTGTTATCCACGAAACTTGGCACACAACACTATTTGGCATATATTATTGTGTTGAAATGGTTATACTTGATAATAATAGTCATATGCTAGAAATTAGAAGTTAAGTTGCGATTTTATGGGTTTTTAAGCGTTTTTGTCAATTTCGCGCGTAAAGTAGGTCAAACATGGTTTGTTATGCACGAAACTTGGCACACAACACTATTTGGCATATATTATTGTGTTGAAATGGTTAGAATTGATAATAATAGTCATATGCTAGAAATTAGAAGTTAAGTTGCGATTTTATGCGTTTTAAAGCGTTTTTGTCGATTTCGCGCGTAAAGTAGGTCAAACATGGTTTGTTATGCACGAAACTTGGCACACAACACTATTTGGCATATATTATTGTGTTGAAATGGTTATAATTGATAATAATAGTCATATGCTAGAAATTAGAAGTTAAGTTGCGATTTTATGCGTTTTTAATCGTTTTTGTCAATTTCGCGTGTAAAGTAGGTCAAACATGGTTTGTTATGCACGAAACTTGGCACACAACACTATTTGGCATATATTATTGTGTTGAAATGGTTAGAATTGATAATAATAGTCATATGCTAGAAATTAGAAGTTAAGTTGCGATTTTATGCGTTTTTAAGCGTTTTTGTCAATTCCGCGCGTAAAGTAGCTCAAACTTGGTTTTGATGCGAAACCCGGGGCTGATTAAGGCCTTGGTTATACAAAAATTAATGTTGTGCGTAAGCTTTGATTAATGACACAGTGAAAAACTACAAATGATCATGAAAAGAACACGAAACAACCACAAACACTTAAACAAAATTCTGATCTGGCAAACTGTCGACCAGCCCTCCTTCGGCTCAGCTTCTAGGAGTCCACGGGGATTTTTAGAATGGTTATAGGACCTTGATAGCTAGATCCAAGTACCAAGATTCCATTTCCACTTTAGCCTAGGTCCTGGATGAATAGGTTTGGTCTCCACGTGTCGTGCAAGGTGGTCTGGTCACTAGTTTGATGCTGTCAATTTCGCGTTTTTATTTGTCAAATTCGCGCGTAAAGTAGGTCAAACATGGTTTGTTATGCACGAAACTTGGCACACAACACTATTTGGCATATATTATTGTGTTGAAATGGTTAGAATTGATAATAATAGTCATATGCTAGAAATTAGAAGTTAAGTTGCGATTTTATGCGTTTTTAAGCGTTTTTGTCAATTTCGCGCGTAAAGTAGGTCAAACATGATTTGTTATGCACGAAACTTCGCACACAACACTATTTGGCATATATTATTGTGTTGAAATGGTTATACTTGATAATAATAGTCATATGCTAGAAATTAGAAGTTAAGTTGCGATTTTATGGGTTTTTAAGCATTTTTGTCAATTTCGCGCGTAAAGTAGGTCAAACATGGTTTGTTATGCACGAAACTTGGCACACAACACTATGTGGCATATATTATTGTGTTGAAATGGTTAGAATTGATAATAATAGTCATATGCTAGAAATTAGAAGTTAAGTTGCGATTTTATGCGTTTTAAAGCGTTTTTGTCGATTTCGCGCGTAAAGTAGGTCAAACATGGTTTGTTATGCACGAAACTTGGCACACAACACTATTTGGCATATATTATTGTGTTGAAATGGTTAGAATTGATAATAATAGTCATATGCTAGAAATTAGAAGTTAAGTTGCGATTTTATGCGTTTTTAAGCGTTTTTGTCAATTCCGCGCGTAAAGTAGCTCAAACATGGTTTTCATGCGAAACCGGGGCTGATTAAGGCCTTGGTTATGCAAGGATTAATGTTGTGCGTAAGCTTTGATTAATGACACAGTGAAAAACTATAAATGATCATGAAAAGAACACGAAACAACCACAAACACTTAAACAAATCTGATCTGGCAAACTGTCGACCAGCCCTTCTTCGGCTCAGCTTCTAGGAGTCCACGGGGATTGTTAGAATGGTCTTAGGACCTTGATAGCTAGATCCAAGTACCAAGATTCCATTTCCACTTTATCAAAGGTCCTGGATGAATAGGTTTGGTCTCCACGTGTCGTGCAAGGTGGTCTGGTCACTAGTTTGATGCTGTTAATTTCGCGTTTTTATTTGTCAAATTCGCGCATAAAGTAGGTCAAACATGGTTTGTTATGCACGAAACTTGGCACACAACACTATTTGGCATATATTATTGTGTTGAAATGGTTAGAATTGATAATAATAGTCATATGCTAGAAATTAGAAGTTAAGTTGCGATTTTATGCGTTTTTAAGCGTTTTTGTCAATTTCGCGGGTAAAGTAGGTCAAACATGGTTTGTTATCCACGAAACTTGGCACACAACACTATTTGGCATATATTATTGTGTTGAAATGGTTATACTTGATAATAATAGTCATATGCTAGAAATTAGAAGTTAAGTTGCGATTTTATGGGTTTTTAAGCGTTTTTGTCAATTTCGCGCGTAAAGTAGGTCAAACATGGTTTGTTATGCACGAAACTTGGCACACAACACTATTTGGCATATATTATTGTGTTGAAATGGTTAGAATTGATAATAATAGTCATATGCTAGAAATTAGAAGTTAAGTTGCGATTTTATGCGTTTTAAAGCGTTTTTGTCGATTTCGCGCGTAAAGTAGGTCAAACATGGTTTGTTATGCACGAAACTTGGCACACAACACTATTTGGCATATATTATTGTGTTGAAATGGTTATAATTGATAATAATAGTCATATGCTAGAAATTAGAAGTTAAGTTGCGATTTTATGCGTTTTTAAGCGTTTTTGTCAATTCCGCGCGTAAAGTAGCTCAAACAAGGTTTTCATGCGAAACCGGGGCTGATTAAGGCCTTGGTTTTGCAAGGATTAATGTTGTGCGTAAGCTTTGATTAATAAAACAGTGAAAAACTATAAATGATCATGAAAAGAACACGAAACAACCACAAACACTTAAACAAATCTGATCTGGCAAACTGTCGACCAGCCCTTCTTCGGCTCAGCTTCTAGGAGTCCACGGGGATTGTTAGAATGGTTTTAGGACCTTGATAGCTAGATCCAAGTACCAAGATTCCATTTCCACTTTAGCAAAGGTCCTGGATGAATAGGTTTGGTCTCCACGAGTCGTGCAAGGTGGTCTGGTCACTAGTTTGATGCTGTCAATTTCGCGTTTTTATTTGTCAAATTCGCGCATAAAGTAGGTCAAACATGGTTTGTTATGCACGAAACTTGGCACACAACACTATTTGGTATATATTATTGTGTTGAAATGGTTAGAATTGATAATAATAGTCATATGCTAGAAATTAGAAGTTAAGTTGCGATTTTATGCGTTTTTAAGCGTTTTTGTCAATTTCGCGCGTAAAGTAGGTCAAACATGGTTTGTTATGCACGAAACTTGGCACACAACACTATTTGGCATATATTATTGTGTTGAAATGGTTATACTTGATAATAATAGTAATATCATAGAAATTAGAAGTTAAGTTGCGATTTTATGGGTTTTTAAGCGTTTTTGTCAATTTCGCGCGTAAAGTAGGTCAAACATGGTTTGTTATGCACGAAACTTGGCACACAACACTATTTGGCATATATTATTGTGTTGAAATGGTTAGAATTGATAATAATAGTCATATGCTAGAAATTAGAAGTTAAGTTGCGATTTTATGCGTTTTTAAGCGTTTTTGTCAATTCCGCGCGTAAAGTAGCTCAAACTTGGTTTTGATGCGAAACCGGGGCTGATTAAGGCCTTGGTTATGCAAGGATTAATGTTGTGCGTAAGCTTTGATTAATGACACAGTGAAAAACTATAAATGATCATGAAAAGAACACGAAACAACCACAAACACTTAAACAAAATTCTGATCTGGCAAACTGTCGACCAGCCCTCCTTCGGCTCAGCTTCTAGGAGTCCACGGGGATTGTTAGAATGGTTTTAGGACCTTGATAGCTAGATCCAAGTACCAAGATTCCATTTCCACTTTAGCAAAGGTCCTGGATGAATAGGTTTGGTCTCCACGTGTCATGCAAGGTGGTCTGGTCACTAGTTTGATGCTGTCAATTTCGCGTTTTTATTTGTCAAATTCGCGCATAAAGTAGGTCAAACATGGTTTGTTATGCACGAAACTTGGCACACAACACTATTTGGCATATATTATTGTGTTGAAATGGTTAGAATTGATAATAATAGTCATATGCTAGAAATTAGAAGTTAAGTTGCGATTTTATGCGTTTTTAAGCGTTTTTGTCAATTTCGCGCGTAAAGTAGGTCAAACATGGTTTGTTATGCACGAAACTTGGCACAAAACACTATTTGGCATATATTATTGTGTTGAAATGGTTATACTTGATAATAATAGTCATATGCTAGAAATTAGAAGTTAAGTTGCGATTTTATGGGTTTTTAAGCGTTTTTGTCAATTTCGCGCGTAAAGTAGGTCAAACATGGTTTGTTATGCACGAAACTTGGCACACAACACTATTTGGCATATATTATTGTGTTGAAATGGTTAGAATTGATAATAATAGTCATATGCTAGAAATTAGATGTTAAGTTGCGATTTTATGCGTTTTAAAGCGTTTTTATCGATTTCGCGCGTAAAGTAGGTCAAACATGGTTTGTTATGCACGAAACTTGGCACACAACACTATTTGGCATATATTATTGTGTTGAAATGGTTATACTTGATAATAATAGTCATATGCTAGAAATTAGAAGTTTAGTTGCGATTTTATGAGTTTTTAAGCGTTTTTGTCAATTTCGCGCGTAAAGTACTCAAACTTGGTTTGTTATGCACGAAACTTGGCACACAACACTATTTGGCATATATTATTGTGTTGAAATGGTTAGAATTTGTAATAATAGTCATATGCTAGAAATTAGAAGTTAAGTTGCGATTTTATGCGTTTTTAAGCGTTTTTGTCAATTCCGCGCGTAAAGTAGCTCAAACTTGGTTTTGATGCGAAACCGGGGCTGATTAAGGCCTTGGTTATGCAAGGATTAATGTTGTGCGTAAGCTTTGATTAATTACACAGTGAAAAACTACAAATGATCATGAAAAGAACACAAAACAACGACAAACACTTAAACAAAATTCTGATCTGGCAAACTGTCGACCAGCCCTCCATCGGCTCAGCTTCTAGGAGTCCACGGGGATTGTTAGAATGGTTTTAGGACCTTGATAGCTAGATCCAAGTACCAATATTCCATTTCCACTTTAGCCTAGGTCCTGGATAAATAGGTTTGGTCTCCACGTGTCGTGCAAGCTGGTCTGGTCACTAGTTTGATGCTGTCAATTTCGCGTTTTTATTTGTCAAATTCGCGCGTAAAGTAGGTCAAACATGGTTTGTTATGGACGAAACTTGGCACACAACACTATTTGGCATATATTATTGTGTTGAAATGGTTAGAATTGATAATAATAGTCATATGCTAGAAATTAGAAGTTAAGTTGCGATTTTATGCGTTTTTAAGCTTTTTTGTCAATTCCGCGCGTAAAGTAGCTCAAACTTGGTTTTGATGCGAAACCGGGGCTGATTAAGGCCTTGGTTTTGCAAGGATTAATGTTGTGCGTAAGCTTTGATTAATGACACAGTGAAAAACTATAAATGATCATGAAAAGAACACGAAACAACCACAAACACTTAAAGAAAATTCTGATCTGGCAAACTGTCGACCAGCCCTCCTTCGGCTCAGCTTGTAGGAGTCCACGGGGATTGTTAGAATGGTTTTAGGACCTTGATAGCTAGATCCAAGTACCAAGATTCCATTTCCACTTTAGCAAAGGTCCTGGATGAATAGGTTTGTTCTCCACGTGTCGTGCAAGGTGGTCTGGTCACTAGTTTGATGCTGTCAATTTCGCGTTTTTATTTGTCAAATTCGCGCATAAAGTAGGTCAAACATGGTTTGTTATGCACGAAACTTGGCACACAACACTATTTGGCATATATTATTGTGTTGAAATGGTTAGAATTGATAATAATAGTCATATGCTACAAATTAGAAGTTAAGTTGCGATTTTATGCGTTTTTAAGCGTTTTTGTCAATTTTGCGCGTAAAGTAGGACAAACATGGTTTGTTATGCACGAAACTTGGCACACAAAACTATTTGGCATATATTATTGTGTTGAAATGGTTATACTTGATAATAATAGTCATATGCTAGAAATTAGAAGTTAAGTTGCGATTTTATGGGTTTTCAAGCATTTTTGTCAATTTCGCGCGTAAAGTAGGTCAAACATGGTTTGTTATGCACGAAACTTGGCACACAACACTATTTGGCATATATTATTGTGTTGAAATGGTTAGAATTGATAATAATAGTCATATGCTAGAAATTAGAAGTTAAGTTTCGATTTTATGCGTTTTTAAGCGTTTTTGTCAATTTCGCGCGTAAAGTAGGTCAAACATGGTTTGTTATGCACGAAACTTGGCACACAACACTATTTGGCATATATTATTGTGTTGAAATGGTTATACTTGATAATAATAGTCATATGCTAGAAATTAGAAGTTAAGTTGCGATTTTATGGGTTTTTAAGCGTTTTTGTCAATTTCGCGCGTAAAGTAGGTCAAACATGGTTTGTTATGCACGAAACTTGGCACACAACACTATTTGGCATATATTATTGTGTTGAAATGGTTAGAATTGATAATAATAGTCATATGCTAGAAATTAGAAGTTAAGTTGCGATTTTATGCGTTTTAAAGCGTTTTTGTCGATTTCGCGCGTAAAGTAGGTCAAACATGGTTTGTTATGCACGAAACTTGGCACACAACACTATTTGGCATATATTATTGTGTTGAAATGGTTAGAATTGATAATAATAGTCATATGCTAGAAATTAGAAGTTAAGTTGCGATTTTATGCGTTTTTAAGCATTTTTGTCAATTCCGCGCGTAAAGTAGCACAAACATGGTTTTCATGCGAAACCGGGGCTGATTAAGGCCTTGGTTATGCAAGGATTAATGTTGTGCGTAAGCTTTGATTAATGACACAGTGAAAAACTATAAATGATCATGAAAAGAACACGAAACAACCACAAACACTTAAACAAAATTCTGATCTGGCAAACTGTCGACTAGCCCTCCTTCGGCTCAACTTGTAGGAGTCCACGGGGATTGTTAGAATGGTTTTAGGACCGTGATAGCTAGATCCAAGTACCAAGATTCCATTTCCACTTTAGCAAAGGTCCTGGATGAATAGGTTTGGTCTCCACGTGTCGTGCAAGGTGGTCTGGTCACTAGTTTGATGCTGTCAATTTCGCGTTTTTATTTGTCAAATTCGCGCATAAAGTAGGTCAAACATGGTTTGTTATGCACGAAACTTGGCACACAACACTATTTGGCATATATTATTGTGTTGAAATGGTTAGAATTGATAATAATAGTCATATGCTAGAAATTAGAAGTTAAGTTGCGATTTTATGCGTTTTTAAGCGTTTTTGTCAATTTCGCGCGTAAAGTAGGTCAAACATGGTTTGTTATCCACGAAACTTGGCACACAACACTATTTGGCATATATTATTGTGTTGAAATGGTTATACTTGATAATAATAGTCATATGCTAGAAATTAGAAGTTAAGTTGCGATTTTATGGGTTTTTAAGCGTTTTTGTCAATTTCGCGCGTAAAGTAGGTCAAACATGGTTTGTTATGCACGAAACTTTGCACACAACACTATTTGGCATATATTATTGTGTTGAAATGGTTAGAATTGATAATAATAGTCATATGCTAGAACTTAGAAGTTAAGTTGCGATTTTATGCGTTTTAAAGCGTTTTTGTCGATTTCGCGCGTAAAGTAGGTCAAACATGGTTTGTTATGCACGAAACTTGGCACACAACACTATTTGGCATATATTATTGTGTTGAAATGGTTAGAATTGATAATAATAGTCATATGCTAGAAATTAGAATTTAAGTTGCGATTTTATGCGTTTTAAAGCGTTTTTGTCGATTTCGCGCGTAAAGTAGGTCAAACATGGTTTGTTATGCACGAAACTTGGCACACAACACTATTTGGCATATATTATTGTGTTGAAATGGTTAGAATTGATAATAATAGTCATATGCTAGAAATTAGAAGTTAAGTTGCGATTTTATGCGTTTTTAAGCGTTTTTGTCAATTCCGCGCGTAAAGTAGCTCAAACATGGTTTTCATGCGAAACCGGGGCTGATTAAGGCCTTGGTTATGCAAGGATTAATGTTGTGCGTAAGCTTTGATTAATGACACAGTGAAAAACTATAAATGATCATGAAAAGAACACGAAACAACCACAAACACTTAAACAAATCTGATCTGGCAAACTGTCGACCAGCCCTCCTTCGGCTCAGCTTCTAGGAGTCCACGGGGAAATTTAGAATGGTTTTAGGACCTTGATAGCTAGATCCAAGTACCAAGATTCCATTTCCACTTTAGCAAAGGTCCTGGATGAATAGGTTTGGTCTCCACGTGTCGTGCAAGGTGGTCTGGTCACTAGTTTGATGCTGTCAATTTCGCGTTTTTATTTGTCAAATTCGCGCATAAAGTAGGTCAAACATGGTTTTGTTATGCACGAAACTTGGCACACAACACTATTTGGCATATATTATTGTGTTGAAATGGTTAGAATTGATAATAATAGTCATATGCTAGAAATTAGAAGTTAAGTTGCGATTTTATGCGTTTTTAAGCGTTTTTGTCAATTTCGCGCGTAAAGTAGGTCAAACATGGTTTGTTATGCACGAAACTTGGCACACAACACTATTTGGCATATATTATTGTGTTGAAATGGTTATACTTGATAATAATAGTAATATGCTAGAAATTAGAAGTTAAGTTGCGATTTGATGGGTTTTTTAGCGTTTTTGTCAATTTCGCGCGTAAAGTAGGTCAAACATGGTTTGTTATGCACGAAACTTGGCACACAACACTATTTGGCATATATTATTGTGTTGAAATGGTTAGAATTGATAATAATAGTCATATGCTAGAAATTAGATGTTAAGTTGCGATTTTATGCGTTTTAAAGCGTTTTTATCGATTTCGCGCGTAAAGTAGGTCAAACATGGTTTGTTATGCACGAAACTTGGCACACGACACTATTTGGCATATATTATTGTGTTGAAATGGTTAGAATTGATAATAATAGTCATATGCTAGAAATTAGAAGTTAAGTTGCGATTTTATGCGTTTTTAAGCGTTTTTGTCAATTCCGCGCGTAAAGTATCTCAAACTTGGTTTTGATGCGAAACCGGGGCTGATTAAGGCCTTGGTTATGCAAGGATTAATGTTGTACGTAAGCTTTGATTAATGACACAGTGAAAAACTATAAATGATCATGAAAAGAACACGAAACAACCACAAACACTTAAACAAAATTCTGATCTGGCAAACTGTCGACCAGCCCTCCTTCGGCTCAGCTTCTAGGAGTCCACGGGGATTGTTAGAATGGTTTTAGGACCTTGATAGCTAGATCCAAGTACCAAGATTCCATTTCCACTTTAGCCTAGGTCCTGGATGAATAGGTTTGGTCTCCACGTGTCGTGCAAGGTGGTCTGGTCACTAGTTTGATGCTGTCAATTTCGCGTTTTTATTTGTCAAATTCGCGCATAAAGTAGGTCGAACATGGTTTGTTATGCACGAAACTTGGCACACAACACTATTTGGCATATATTATTGTGTTGAAATGGTTAGAATTGATAATAATAGTCATATGCTAGAAATTAGAAGTTAAGTTGCGATTTTATGCGTTTTTAAGCGTTTTTGTCAATTCCGCGCGTAAAGTAGCTCAAACTTGGTTTTGATGCGAAACCGGGGCTGATTAAGGCCTTGGTTATGCAAGGATTAATGTTGTGCGTAAGCTTTGATTAATGACACAGTTAAAAACTATAAATGATCATGAAAAGAACCGAAACAACCACAAACACTTAAACAAAATTCTGATCTGGCAAACTGTCGACCAGCCCTCCTTCGGCTCAGCTTCTAGGAGTCCACGGGGATTGTTAGAATGGTTTTAGGACCTTGATAGCTAGATCCAAGTACCAAGATTCCATTTCCACTTTAGCAAAGGTCCTGGATGAATAGGTTTGGTCTCCACGTGTCGTGCAAGGTGGTCTGGTCACTAGTTTGATGATGTCAATTTCGCGTTTTTATTTGTCAAATTCGCGCATAAAGTAGGTCAAACATGGTTTGTTATGCACGAAACTTAGCACACAACACTATTTGGCATATATTATTGTGTTGAAATGGTTAGAATTGATAATAATAGTCATATGCTAGAAATTAGAAGTTAAGTTGCGATTTTATGCGTTTTTAAGCGTTTTTGTAAATTTCGCGCGTAAAGTAGGTCAAACATGGGTTGTTATGCACGAAACTTGGCACACAACACTATTTGGCATATATTATTGTGTTGAAATGGTTATACTTGATAATAATAGTCATATGCTAGAAATTAGAAGTTAAGTTGCGATTTAATGGGTTTTTAAGCATTTTTGTCAATTTCGCGCGTAAAGTAGGTCAAACATGGTCTTGGCACACAACACTATTTGGCATATATTATTGTGTTGAAATGGTTAGAATTGATAATAATAGTCATATGCTAGAAATTAGAAGTTAAGTTGCGATTTTATGCGTTTTAAAGCGTTTTTGTCAATTTCGCGCGTAAAGTACTCAAACTTGTTTTGTTATGCACGAAACTTGGCACACGACACTATTTGGCATATATTATTGTGTTGAAATGGTTAGAATTGATAATAATAGTCATATGCTAGAAATTAGAAGTTAAGTTGCGATTTTATGCGTTTTTAAGCGTTTTTGTCAATTTCGCGCGTAAAGTACTCAAACTTGGTTTGTTATGCACGAAACTTGGCACACAACACTATTTGGCATATATTATTGTGTTGAAATGGTTAGAATTGATAATAATAGTCATATGCTAGAAATTAGAAGTTAAGTTGCGATTTTATGCGTTTTTAAGCGTTTTTGTCAATTCCGCGCGTAAAGTAGCTCAAACTTGGTTTTGATGCGAAACCGGGGCTGATTAAGGCCTTGGTTATGCAAGGATTAATGTTGTGCGTAAGCTTTGATTAATGACACAGTGAAAAACTACAAATGATCATGAAAAGAACACGAAACAACCAAAAACACTTAAACAAAATTCGGATCTGGCAAACTGTCGACCAGCCCTCCTTCGGCTCAGCTTCTAGGAGTCCACGGGGATTGTTAGAATGGTTTTAGGACCTTGGTAGCTAGATCCAAGTACCAAGATTCCATTTCCACTTTAGCCTAGGTCCTGGATGAATAGGTTTGGTCTCCACGTGTCGTGCAAGGTAGTCTGGTCACTAGTTTGATGCTGTCAATTTCGCGTTTTTATTTGTCAAATTCGCGCATAAAGTAGGTCAAACATGGTTTGTTATGCACGAAACTTGGCACACAACACTATTTGGCATATATTATTGTGTTGAAATGGTTAGAATTGATAATAATAGTCATATGCTAGATAGTCATATGCTAGAAATTAGAAGTTAAGTTGCGATTTTATGCGTTTTTAAGCGTTTTTGTCAATTCCGCGCGTAAAGTAGCTCAAACTTGGTTTTGATGCGAAACCGGGGCTGATTAAGGCCTTGGTTATGCAAGGATTAATGTTGTGCGTAAGCTTTGATTAATGACACAGTGAAAAACTACAAATGATCATGAAAAGAACACGAAACAACCACAAACACTTAAACAAAATTCTGATCTGGCAAACTGTCGACCAGCCCTCCTTCGGCTCAGCTTCTAGGAGTCCACGGGGATTGTTAGAATGGTTTTAGGACCTTGATAGCTAGATCCAAGTACCAAGATTCCATTTCCACTTTAGCCTAGGTCCTGGATGAATAGGTTTGGTCTCCACGTGTCGTGCAAGGTGGTCTGGTCACTAGTTTGATTGCTGTCAATTTCGCGTTTTTATTTGTCAAATTCGCGCATAAAGTAGGTCAAACTTGGTTTGTTATGCACGAAACTTGGCACACAACACTATTTGGCATATATTATTGTGTTGAAATGGTTAGAATTGATAATAATAGTCATATGCTAGAAATTAGAAGTTAAGTTGCGATTTTATGCGTTTTAAGCGTTTTTGTCAATTCCGCGCGTAAAGTAGCTCAAACTTGGTTTTGATGCGAAACCGGGGGCTGATTAAGGCCTTGGTTATGCAAGGATTAATGTTGTGCGTAAGCTTTGATTAATGACACCAGTGAAAAACTACAAATGATCATGAAAAGAACACGAAACAACCACAAACACTTAAACAAAATTCTGATCTGGCAAACTGTCGACCAGCCCTCCTTCGGCTCAGCTTCTAGGAGTCCACGGGGATTGTTAGAATGGTTTTAGGACCTTGATAGCTAGATCCAAGTACCAAGATTCCATTTCCACTTTAGCCTAGGTCCTGGATGAATAGGTTTGGTCTCCACGTGTCGTGCAAGGTGTCTGGTCACTAGTTTGATGCTGTCAATTTCGCGTTTTTATTTGTCAAATTCGCGCATAAAGTAGGTCAAACATGGTTTGTTATGCACAAAACTTGGCACACAACACTATTTGGCATATATTATTGTGTTGAAATGGTTAGAATTGATAATAATAGTCATATGCTAGAAATTAGAAGTTAAGTTGCGATTTTATGCGTTTTTTAAGCGTTTTTGTCAATTTCGCGCGGTAAAGTAGGTCAAACATGGTTTTGTTATGCACGAAACTTGGCACACAACACTATTTGGCATATATTATTGTGTTGAAATGGTTATACTTGATAATAATAGTCATATGCTAGAAATTAGAAGTTAAGTTGCGATTTTATGGGTTTTTAAGCATTTTTTGTCAATTTCGCGCGTAAAAGTAGGTCAAACATGGTTTGTTATGCACGAAACTTGGCACACAACACTATTTGGCATATATTATTGTGTTGAAATGGTTAGAATTGATAATAATAGTCATATGCTAGAAATTAGAAGTTAAGTTGCGATTTTATGCGTTTTTAAAGTGTTTTTTGTCAATTTCGCGCGTAAAGTACTCAAACTTGTTTTGTTATGCACGAAACTTGGCACACAACACTATTTGGCATATATTATTGTGTTGAAATGGTTAGAATTGATAATAATAGTCATATGCTAGAAATTAGAAGTTAAGTTGCGATTTTATGCGTTTTTAAGCGTTTTTGTCAATTTCGCGCGTAAAGTACTCAAACTTGGTTTGTTATGCACGAAACTTGGCACACAACACTATTTGGCATATATATTTGTGTTGAAATAGTTATAATTGATAATAATAGTCATATGCTAGAAATTAGAAGTTAAGTTGCGATTTTATGCGTTTTTAAGCGTTTTTGTCAATTCCGCGCGTAAAGTAGCTCAAACTTGGTTTTGATGCGAAAACCGGGGCTGATTAAGGCCTTGGTTATGCAAGGATTAATGTTGTGCGTAAGCTTTGATTAATGACACAGTGAAAAACTACAAATGATCATGAAAAGAACACGAAACAACCACAAACACTTAAACAAAATTCTGATCTGGCAAACTGTCGACCAGCCCTCCTTCGGCTCAGCTTCTAGGAGTCCACGGGGATTGTTAGAATGGTTTTTAGGACCTTGATAGCTAGATCCAAGTACCAAGATTCCATTTCCACTTTAGCCTAGGTCCTGGATGAATAGGTTTGGTCTCCACGTGTCGTGCAAGGTGGTCTGGTCACTAGTTTGATGCTGTCAATTTCGCGTTTTTATTTGTCAAATTCGCGCATAAAGTAGGTCAAACTTGGTTTGTTATGCACGAAACTTGGCACACAACACTATTTGGCATATATTATTGTGTTGAAATGGTTAGAATTGATAATAATAGTCATATGCTAGAAATTAGAAGTTAAGTTGCGATTTTATGCGTTTTTAAGCGTTTTTGTCAATTCCGCGCGTAAAGTAGCTCAAACTTGGTTTTGATGCGAAACCGGGGCTGATTAAGGCCTTGGTTATGCAAGGATTAATGTTGTGCGTAAGCTTTGATTAATGACACAGTGAAAAACTACAAATGATCATGAAAAGAACACGAAACAACCACAAACACTTAAACAAAATTCTGATCTGGCAAACTGTCGACCAGCCCTCCTTCGGCTCAGCTTCTAGGAGTCCACGGGGATTGTTAGAATGGTTTTAGGACCTTGATAGCTAGATCCAAGTACCAAGATTCCATTTCCACTTTAGCCTAGGTCCTGGATGAATAGGTTTGGTCTCCACGTGTCGTGCAAGGTGGTCTGGTCACTAGTTTGATGCTGTCAATTTCGCGTTTTTATTTGTCAAATTCGCGCATAAAGTAGGTCAAACATGGTTTGTTATGCACAAAACTTGGCACACAACACTATTTGGCATATATTATTGTGTTGAAATGGTTAGAATTGATAATAATAGTCATATGCTAGAAATTAGAAGTTAAGTTGCGATTTTATGCGTTTTTTAAGCGTTTTTGTCAATTTCGCGCGTAAAGTAGGTCAAACATGGTTTGTTATGCACGAAACTTGGCACACAACACTATTTGGCATATATTATTGTGTTGAAATGGTTATACTTGATAATAATAGTCATATGCTAGAAATTAGAAGTTAAGTTGCGATTTTATGGGTTTTTAAGCATTTTTGTCAATTTCGCGCGTAAAGTAGGTCAAACATGGTTTGTTATGCACGAAACTTGGCACACAACACTATTTGGCATATATTATTGTGTTGAAATGGTTAGAATTGATAATAATAGTCATATGCTAGAAATTAGAAGTTAAGTTGCGATTTTATGCGTTTTAAAGTGTTTTTTGTCAATTTCGCGCGTAAAGTACTCAAACTTGTTTTGTTATGCACGAAACTTGGCACACAACACTATTTGGCATATATTATTGTGTTGAAATGGTTAGAATTGATAATAATAGTCATATGCTAGAAATTAGAAGTTAAGTTGCGATTTTATGCGTTTTTAAGCGTTTTTGTCAATTTCGCGCGTAAAGTACTCAAACTTGGTTTGTTATGCACGAAACTTGGCACACAACACTATTTGGCATATATATTTGTGTTGAAATAGTTATAATTGATAATAATAGTCATATGCTAGAAATTAGAAGTTAAGTTGCGATTTTATGCGTTTTTAAGCGTTTTTGTCAATTCCGCGCGTAAAGTAGCTCAAACTTGGTTTTGATGCGAAACCGGGGCTGATTAAGGCCTTGGTTATGCAAGGATTAATGTTGTGCGTAAGCTTTGATTAATGACACAGTGAAAAACTACAAATGATCATGAAAAGAACACGAAACAACCACAAACACTTAAACAAAATTCTGATCTGGCAAACTGTCGACCAGCCCTCCTTCGGCTCAGCTTCTAGGAGTCCACGGGGATTGTTAGAATGGTTTTAGGACCTTGATAGCTAGATCCAAGTACCAAGATTCCATTTCCACTTTAGCCTAGGTCCTGGATGAATAGGTTTGGTCTCCACGTGTCGTGCAAGGTGGTCTGGTCACTAGTTTGATGCTGTCAATTTCGCGTTTTTATTTGTCAAATTCGCGCATAAAGTAGGTCAAACATGGTTTGTTATGCACGAAACTTGGCACACAACACTATTTGGCATATATTATTGTGTTGAAATGGTTAGAATTGATAATAATAGTCATATGCTAGAAATTAGAAGTTAAGTTGCGATTTTATGCGTTTTTAAGCGTTTTTGTCAATTTCGCGCGTAAAGTAGGTCAAACATGGTTTGTTATGCACGAAACTTGGCACACAAAACTATTTGGCATATATTATTGTGTTGAAATGGTTGTACTTGATAATAATAGTCATATGCTAGAAATTAGAAGTTAAGTTGCGATTTTATGGGTTTTTAAGCATTTTTGTCAATTTCGCGCGCAAAGTAGGTCAAACATGGTTTGTTATGCACGAAACTTGGCACACAACACTATTTGGAATATATTATTGTGTTGAAATGGTTAGAATTGATAATAATAGTCATATGCTAGAAATTAGAAGTTAAGTTGCGATTTTATGCGTTTTAAAGCGTTTTTGTCAATTTCGCGCGTAAAGTACTCAAACTTGTTTTGTTATGCACGAAACTTGGCACACAACACTATTTGGCATATATTATTGTGTTGAAATGGTTAGAATTGATAATAATAGTCATATGCTAGAAATTAGAAGTTAAGTTGCGATTTTATGCGTTTTTAAGCGTTTTTGTCAATTTCGCGCGTAAAGTACTCAAACTTGGTTTGTTATGCACGAAACTTGGCACACAACACTATTTGGCATATATTATTGTGTTGAAATGGTTAGAATTGATAATAATAGTCATATGCTAGAAATTAGAAGTTAAGTTGCGATTTTATGCGTTTTTAAGCGTTTTTGTCAATTCCGCGCGTAAAGTAGCTCAAACTTGGTTTTGATGCGAAACCGGGGCTTATTAAGGCCTTGGTTATGCAAGGATTAATGTTGTGCGTAAGCTTTGAATAATGACACAGTGAAAAACTACAAATGATCATGAAAAGAACACAAAACAACCACAAACACTTAAACAAAATTCTGATCTGGCAAACTGTCGACCAGCCCTCCTTCGGCTCAGCTTCTAGGAGTCCACGGGGATTGTTAGAATGGTTTTAGGACCTTGATAGCTAGATCCAAGTACCAAGATTCCATTTCCACTTTAGCCTAGGTCCTGGATGAATAGGTTTGGTCTCCACGTGTCGTGCAAGGTGGTCTGGTCACTAGTTTGATGCTGTCAATTTCGCTTTTTTATTTGTCAAATTCGCGCATAAAGTAGGTCAAACATGGTTTGTTATGCACGAAACTTGGCACACAACACTATTTCGCATATATTATTGTGTTGAAATGGTTAGAATTGATAATAATAGTCATATGCTAGAAATTAGAAGTTAAGTTGCGATTTTATGCGTTTTTAAGCGTTTTTGTCAATTCCGCGCGTAAAGTAGCTCAAACTTGGTTTTGATGCGAAACCGGGGCTGATTAAGGCCTTGGTTATGCAAGGATTAATGTTGTGCGTAAGCTTTGATTAATGACACAGTGAAAAACTACAAATGATCATGAAAAGAACACGAAACAACCACAAACACTTAAACAAAATTCTGATCTGGCAAACTGTCGACCAGCCCTCCTTCGGCTCAGCTTCTAGGAGTCCACGGGGATTGTTAGAATGGTTTTAGGACCTTGATAGCTAGATCCAAGTACCAAGATTCCATTTCCACTTTAGCCTAGGTCCTGGATGAATAGGTTTGGTCTCCACGTGTCGTGCAAGGTGGTCTGGTCACTAGTTTGATGCTGTCAATTTCGTGTTTTTATTTGTCAAATTCGCGCATAAAGTAGGTCAAACTTGGTTTGTTATGCACGAAACTTGGCACACAACACTATTTGGCATATATTATTGTGTTGAAATGGTTAGAATTGATAATAATAGTCATATGCTAGAAATTAGAAGTTAAGTTGCGATTTTATGCGTTTTTAAGCGTTTTTGTCAATTCCGCGCGTAAAGTAGCTCAAACTTGGTTTTGATGCGAAACCGGGGCTGATTAAGGCCTTGGTTATGCAAGGATTAATGTTGTGCGTAAGCTTTGATTAATGACACAGTGAAAAACTACAAATGATCATGAAAAGAACACGAAACAACCACAAACACTTAAACAAAATTCTGATCTGGCAAACTGTCGACCAGCCCTCCTTCGGCTCAGCTTCTAGGAGTCCACGGGGATTGTTAGAATGGTTTTAGGACCTTGATAGCTAGATCAAAGTACCAAGATTCCATTTCCACTTTAGCCTAGGTCCTGGATGAATAGGTTTGGTCTCCACGTGTCGTGCAAGGTGGTCTGGTCACTAGTTTGATGCTGTCAATTTCGCGTTTTTATTTGTCAAATTCGCGCATAAAGTAGGTCAAACATGGTTTGTTATGCACGAAAACTTGGCACACAACACTATTTGGCATATATTATTGTGTTGAAATGGTTAGAATTGATAATAATAGTCATATGCTAGAAATTAGAAGTTAAGTTGCGATTTTATGCGTTTTTAAGCGTTTTTGTCAATTTCGCGCGTAAAGTAGGTCAAACATGGTTTGTTATGCACGAAACTTGGCACACAAAACTATTTGGCATATATTATTGTGTTGAAATGGTTATACTTGATAATAATAGTCATATGCTAGAAATTAGAAGTTAAGTTGCGATTTTATGCGTTTTTAAGCGTTTTTGTCAATTTCGCGCGCAAAGTAGGTCAAACATGGTTTGTTATGCACGAAACTTGGCACACAACACTATTTGGCATATATTATTGTGTTGAAATGGTTAGAATTGATAATAATAGTCATATGCTAGAAATTAGAAGTTAAGTTGCGATTTTATGCGTTTTTAAGCGTTTTTGTCAATTCCGCGCGTAAAGTAGCTCAAACTTGGTTTTGATGCGAAACCGGGGCTGATTAAGGCCTTGGTTATGCAAGGATTAATGTTGTGCGCAAGCTTTGATTAATGACACAGTGAAAAACTACAAATGATCATGAAAAGAACACGAAACAACCACAAACACTTAAACAAAATTCTGATCTGGCAAACTGTCGACCAGCCCTCCTTCAGCTCAGCTTCTAGGAGTCCACGGGGATTGTTAGAATGGTTTTAGGACCTTGATAGCTAGATCCAAGTACCAAGATTCCATTTCCACTTTAGCCTAGGTCCTGGATGAATAGGTTTGGTCTCCACGTGTCGTGCAAGGTGGTCTGGTCACTAGTTTGATGTTGTCAATTTCGCGTTTTTATTTGTCAAATTCGCGCATAAAGTAGGTCAAACATGGTTTGTTATGCACGAAACTTGGCACACAACACTATTTGGCATATATTATTGTGTTGAAATGGTTAGAATTGATAATAATAGTCATATGATAGAAATTAGAAGTTAAGTTGTGATTTTATGCGTTTTTAAGCGTTTTTGTCAATTCCGCGCGTAAAGTAGCTCAAACTTGGTTTTGATGCGAAACCGGTGCTGATTAAGGCCTTGGTTATGCAAGGATTAATGTTGTGCGTAAGCTTTGATTAATGACACAGTGAAAAACTACAAATGATCATGATAAGAACACGAAACAACCACAAACACTTAAACAAAATTCTGATCTGGCAAACTGTCGACCAGCCCTCCTTCGGCTCAGCTTCTAGGAGTCCACGGGGATTGTTAGAATGGTTTTAGGACCTTGATAGCTAGATCCAAGTACCAAGATTCCATTTCCACTTTAGCCTAGGTCCTGGATGAATAGGTTTGGTCTCCACGTGTCGTGCAAGGTGGTCTGGTCACTAGTTTGATGCTGTCAATTTCGCGTTTTTATTTGTCAAATTCGCGCATAAAGTAGGTCAAACATGGTTTGTTATGCACGAAACTTGGCACACAACACTATTTGGCATATATTATTGTGTTGAAATGGTTAGAATTGATAATAATAGTCATATGCTAGAAATTAGAAGTTAAGTTGCGATTTTATGCGTTTTTAAGCGTTTTTGTCAATTTCGCGCGTAAAGTAGGTCAAACATGGTTTGTTATGCACGAAACTTGGCACACAAAACTATTTGGCATATATTATTGTGTTGAAATGGTTATACTTGATAATAATAGTCATATGCTAGAAATTAGAAGTTAAGTTGCGATTTTATGCGTTTTTAAGCGTTTTTGTCAATTTCGCGCGTAAAGTACTCAAACTTGGTTTGTTATGCACGAAACTTGGCACACAACACTATTTGGCATATATTATTGTGTTGAAATGGTTAGAATTGATAATAATAGTCATATGCTAGAAATTAGAAGTTAAGTTGCGATTTTATGCGTTTTTAAGCGTTTTTGTCAATTCCGCGCGTAAAGTAGCTCAAACTTGGTTTTGATGCGAAACCGGGGCTGATTAAGGCCTTGGTTATGCATGGATTAATGTTGTGCGTAAGCTTTGATTAATGACACAGTGAAAAACAACAAATGATCATGAAAAGAACACGAAACAACCACAAACACTTAAACAAAATTCTGATCTGGCAAACTGTCGACCAGCCCTCCTTCGGCTCAGCTTCTAGGAGTCCACGGGGATTGTTAGAATGGTTTTAGGACCTTGATAGCTAGATCCAAGTACCAAGATTCCATTTCCACTTTAGCCTAGGTCCTGGATGAATAGGTTTGGTCTCCACGTGTCGTGCAAGGTGGTCTGGTCACTAGTTTGATGCTGTCAATTTCGCGTTTTTATTTGTCAAATTCGCGCATAAAGTAGGTCAAACATGGTTTGTTATGCACGAAACTTGGCACACAACACTATTTGGCATATATTATTGTGTTGAAATGGTTAGAATTGATAATAATAGTCATATGCTAGAAATTAGAAGTTAAGTTGCGATTTTATGCGTTTTTAAGCGTTTTTGTCAATTTCGCGCGTAAAGTAGGTCAAACATGGTTTGTTATGCACGAAACTTGGCACACAAAACTATTTGGCATATATTATTGTGTTGAAATGGTTATACTTGATAATAATAGTCATATGCTAGAAATTAGAAGTTAAGTTGCGATTTTATGCGTTTTTAAGCGTTTTTGTCAATTTCGCGCGTAAAGTACTCAAACTTGGTTTGTTATGCACGAAACTTGGCACACAACACTATTTGGCATATATTATTGTGTTGAAATGGTTAGAATTGATAATAATAGTCATATGCTAGAAATTAGAAGTTAAGTTGCGATTTTATGCGTTTTTAAGCGTTTTTGTCAATTCCGCGCGTAAAGTAGCTCAAACTTGGTTTTGATGCGAAACCGGGGCTGATTAAGGCCTTGGTTATGCAAGGATTAATGTTGTGCGTAAGCTTTGATTAATGACACAGTGAAAAACTACAAATGATCATGAAAAGAACACGAAACAACCACAAACACTTAAACAAAATTCTGATCTGGCAAACTGTCGACCAGCCCTCCTTCGGCTCAGCTTCTAGGAGTCCACGGGGATTGTTAGAATGGTTTTAGGACCTTGATAGCTAGATCCAAGTACCAAGATTCCATTTCCACTTTAGCCTAGGTCCTGGATGAATAGGTTTGGTCTCCACGTGTCGTGCAAGGTGGTCTGGTCACTAGTTTGATGCTGTCAATTTCGCGTTTTTATTTGTCAAATTCGCGCATAAAGTAGGTCAAACATGGTTTGTTATGCACGAAACTTGGCACACAACACTATTTGGCATATATTATTGTGTTGAAATGGTTAGAATTGATAATAATATTCATATGCTAGAAATTAGAAGTTAAGTTGCGATTTTATGCGTTTTTAAGCGTTTTTGTCAATTCCGCGCGTAAAGTAGCTCAAACTTGGTTTTGATGCGAAACCGGGGCTGATTAAGGCCTTGGTTATGCAAGGATTAATGTTGTGCGTAAGCTTTGATTAATGACACAGTGAAAAACTACAAATGATCATGAAAAGAACACGAAACAACCACAAACACTTAAACAAAATTCTGATCTGGCAAACTGTCGACCAGCCCTCCTTCGGCTCAGCTTCTAGGAGTCCACGGGGATTGTTAGAATGGTTTTAGGACCTTAATAGCTAGATCCAAGTACCAAGATTCCATTTCCACTTTAGCCTAGGTCCTGGATGAATAGGTTTGGTCTCCACGTGTCGTGCAAGGTGGTCTGGTCACTAGTTTGATGCTGTCAATTTCGCGTTTTTGTTTGTCAAATTCGCGCATAAAGTAGGTCAAACTTGGTTTGTTATGCACGAAACTTGGCACACAACACTATTTGGCATATATTATTGTGTTGAAATGGTTAGAATTGATAATAATAGTCATATGCTAGAAATTAGAAGTTAAGTTGCGATTTTATGCGTTTTTAAGCGTTTTTGTCAATTCCGCGCGTAAAGTAGCTCAAACTTGGTTTTGATGCGAAACCGGGGCTGATTAAGGCCTTGGTTATGCAAGGATTAATGTTGTGCGTAAGCTTTGATTAATGACACAGTGAAAAACTACAAATGATCATGAAAAGAACACGAAACAACCACAAACACTTAAACAAAATTCTGATCTGGCAAACTGTCGACCAGCCCTCCTTCGGCTCAGCTTCTAGGAGTCCACGGGGATTGTTAGAATGGTTTTAGGACCTTGATAGCTAGATCCAAGTACCAAGATTCCATTTCCACTTTAGCCTAGGTCCTGGATGAATAGGTTTGGTCTCCACGTGTCGTGCAAGGTGGTCTGGTCACTAGTTTGATGCTGTCAATTTCGCGTTTTTATTTGTCAAATTCGCGCATAAAGTAGGTCAAACATGGTTTGTTATGCACGAAACTTGGCACACAACACTATTTGGCATATATTATTGTGTTGAAATGGTTAGAATTGATAATAATATTCATATGCTAGAAATTAGAAGTTAAGTTGCGATTTTATGCGTTTTTAAGCGTTTTTGTCAATTCCGCGCGTAAAGTAGCTCAAACTTGGTTTTGATGCGAAACCGGGGCTGATTAAGGCCTTGGTTATGCAAGGATTAATGTTGTGCGTAAGCTTTGATTAATGACACAGTGAAAAAC
The DNA here is from genome assembly GCF_026212465.1 of Amaranthus tricolor. NCBI lineage: Eukaryota > Viridiplantae > Streptophyta > Magnoliopsida > Caryophyllales > Amaranthaceae > Amaranthus > Amaranthus tricolor. Next base: position 13,554,058 of record NC_080052.1, read on the forward strand.
TACAAATGATCATGAAAAGAACACGAAACAACCACAAACACTTAAACAAAATTCTGATCTGGCAAACTGTCGACCAGCCCTCCTTCGGCTCAGCTTCTAGGAGTCCACGGGGATTGTTAGAATGGTTTTAGGACCTTAATAGCTAGATCCAAGTACCAAGATTCCATTTCCACTTTAGCCTAGGTCCTGGATGAATAGGTTTGGTCTCCACGTGTCGTGCAAGGTGGTCTGGTCACTAGTTTGATGCTGTCAATTTCGCGTTTTTATTTGTCAAATTCGCGCATAAAGTAGGTCAAACTTGGTTTGTTATGCACGAAACTTGGCACACAACACTATTTGGCATATATTATTGTGTTGAAATGGTTAGAATTGATAATAATAGTCATATGCTAGAAATTAGAAGTTAAGTTTCGATTTTATGCGTTTTTAAGCGTTTTTGTCAATTCCGCGCGTAAAGTATCTCAAACTTGGTATTGATGCGAAACCGGGGCTGATTAAGGCCTTGGTTATGCAAGGATTAATGTTGTGCGTAAGCTTTGATTAATGACACAGTGAAAAACTACAAATGATCATGAAAAGAACACGAAACAACCACAAACACTTAAACAAAATTCTGAACTGGCAAACTGTCGACCAGCCCTCCTTCGGCTCAGCTTCTAGGAGTCCACGGGGATTGTTAGAATGGTTTTAGGACCTTGATAGCTAGATCCAAGTACCAAGATTCCATTTCCACTTTAGCCTAGGTCCTGGATGAATAGGTTTGGTCTCCACGTGTCGTGCAAGGTGGTCTGGTCACTAGTTTGATGCTGTCAATTTCGCGTTTTTATTTGTCAAATTCGCGCATAAAGTAGGTCAAACATGGTTTGTTATGCACGAAACTTGGCACACAACACTATTTAGCATATATTATTGTGTTGAAATGGTTAGAATTGATAATAATAGTCATATGCTAGAAATTAGAAGTTAAGTTGCGATTTTATGCGTTTTTAAGCGTTTTTGTCAATTTCGCGCGTAAAGTAGGTCAAACATGGTTTGTTATGCACGAAACTTGGCACACAACACTATTTGGCATATATTATTGTGTTGAAATGGTTATACTTGATAATAATAGTCATATGCTAGAAATTAGAAGTTAAGTTGCGATTTTATGGGTTTTTAAGCATTTTTGTCAATTTCGCGCGTAAAGTAGATCAAACATGGTTTGTTATGCACGAAACTTGGCACACAACACTATGTGGCATATATTATTGTGTTGAAATGGTTAGAATTGATAATAATAGTCATATGCTAGAAATTAGAAGTTAAGTTGCGATTTTATGCGTTTTAAAGCGTTTTTGTCAATTTCGCGCGTAAAGTACTCAAACTTGTTTTGTTATACACGAAACTTGGCACACAACACTATTTGGCATATATTATTGTGTTGAAATGGTTAGAATTGATAATAATAGTCATATGCTAGAAATTAGAAGTTAAGTTGCGATTTTATGCGTTTTTAAGCATTTTTGTCAATTTCGCGCGTAAAGTACTCAAACTTGGTTTGTTATGCACGAAACTTGGCACACAACACTATTTGGCATATATTATTGTGTTGAAATGGTTAGAATTGATAATAATAGTCATATGCTAGAAATTAGAAGTTAAGTTGCGATTTTATGCGTTTTTAAGCGTTTTTGTCAATTCCGCGCGTAAAGTAGCTCAAACTTGGTTTTGATGCGAAACCGGGGCTGATTAAGGCCTTGGTTATGCAAGGATTAATGTTGTGCGTAAGCTTTGATTAATGACACAGTGAAAAACTACAAATGATCATGAAAAGAACACGAAACAACCACAAACACTTAAACAAAATTCTGATCTGGCAAACTGTCGACCAGCCCTCCTTCGGCTCAGCTTCTAGGAGTCCACGGGGATTGTTAGAATGGTTTTAGGACCTTGATAGCTAGATCCAAGTACCAAGATTCCATTTCCACTTTAGCCTAGGTCCTGGATGAATAGATTTGGTCTCCACGTGTCGTGCAAGGTGGTCTGGTCACTAGTTTGATGCTGTCAATTTCGCGTTTTTATTTGTCAAATTCGCGCATAAAGTAGGTCAAACATGGTTTGTTATGCACGATACTTGGCACACAACACTATTTGACATATATTATTGTGTTGAAATGGTTAGAATTGATAATAATAGTCATATGCTAGAAATTAGAAGTTAAGTTGCGATTTTATGCGTTTTTAAGCGTTTTTGTCAATTCCGCGCGTAAAGTAGCTCAAACTTGGTTTTGATGCGAAACCGGGGCAGATTAAGGCCTTGGTTATGCAAGGATTAATGTTGTGCGTAAGCTTTGATTAATGACACAGTGAAAAACTATAAATGATCATGAAAAGAACACGAAACAACCACAAACACTTAAACAAAATTCTGATCTGGCAAACTGTCGACCAGCCCTCCTTCGGCTCAGCTTCTAGGAGTCCACGGGGATTGTTAGAATGGTTTTAGGACCTTAATAGCTAGATCCAAGTACCAAGATTCCATTTCCACTTTAGCCTAGGTCCTGGATGAATAGGTTTGGTCTCCACGTGTCGTGCAAGGTGGTCTGGTCACTAGTTTGATGCTGTCAATTTCGCGTTTTTATTTGTCAAATTCGCGCATAAAGTAGGTCAAACTTGGTTTGTTATGCACGAAACTTGGCACACAACACTATTTGGCATATATTATTGTGTTGAAATGGTTAGAATTGATAATAATAGTCATATGCTAGAAATTAGAAGTTAAGTTGCGATTTTATGCGTTTTTAAGCGTTTTTGTCAATTCCGCGCGTAAAGTAGCTCAAACTTGGTTTTGATGCGAAACCGGGGCTGATTAAGGCCTTGGTTATGCAAGGATTAATGTTTTGCGTAAGCTTTGATTAATGACACAGTGAAAAACTACAAATGATCATGAAAAGAACACGAAACAACCACAAACACTTAAACAAAATTCTGATCTGGCAAACTGTCGACCAGCCCTCCTTCGGCTCAGCTTCTAGGAGTCCACGGGGATTGTTAGAATGGTTTTAGGACCTTGATAGCTAGATCCAAGTACCAAGATTCCATTTCCACTTTAGCCTAGGTCCTGGATGAATAGGTTTGGTCTCCACGTGTCGTGCAAGGTGGTCTGGTCACTAGTTTGATGCTGTCAATTTCGCGTTTTTATTTGTCAAATTCGCGCATAAAGTAGGTCAAACATGGTTTGTTATGCACGAAACTTGGCACACAACACTATTTGGCATATATTATTGTGTTGAAATGGTTAGAATTGATAATAATAGTCATATGCTAGAAATTAGAAGTTAAGTTGCGATTTTATGCGTTTTTAAGCGTTTTTGTCAATTTCGCGCGTAAAGTAGGTCAAACATGGTTTGTTATGCACGAAACTTGGCACACAACACTATTTGGCATATATTATTGTGTTGAAATGGTTATACTTGATAATAATAGTCATATGCTAGAAATTAGAAGTTAAGTTGCGATTTTATGGGCTTTTAAGCATTTTTGTCAATTTCGCGCGTAAAGTAGGTCAAACATGGTTTGTTATGCACGAAACTTGGCACACAACACTATTTGGCATATATTATTGTGTTGAAATGGTTAGAATTGATAATAATAGTCATATGCTAGAAATTAGAAGTTAAGTTGCGATTTTATGCGTTTTAAAGCGTTTTTGTCAATTTCGCGCGTAAAGTACTCAAACTTGTTTTGTTATACACGAAACTTGGCACACAACACTATTTGGCATATATTATTGTGTTGAAATGGTTAGAATTGATAATAATAGTCATATGCTAGAAATTAGAAGTTAAGTTGCGATTTTATGCGTTTTTAAGCATTTTTGTCAATTTCGCGCGTAAAGTACTCAAACTTGGTTTGTTATGCACGAAACTTGGCACACAACACTATTTGGCATATATTATTGTGTTGAAATGGTTAGAATTGATAATAATAGTCATATGCTAGAAATTAGAAGTTAAGTTGCGATTTTATGCGTTTTTAAGCGTTTTTGTCAATTCCGCGCGTAAAGTAGCTCAAACTTGGTTTTGATGCGAAACCGGGGCTGATTAAGGCCTTGGTTATGCAAGGATTAATGTTGTGCGTAAGCTTTGATTAAAGACACAGTGAAAAACTACAAATGATCATGAAAAAAACACGAAACAACCACAAACACTTAAACAAAATTCTGATCTGGCAAACTGTCGACCAGCCCTCCTTCGGCTCAGCTTCTAGGAGTCCACGGGGATTGTTAGAACGGTTTTAGGACCTTGATAGCTAGATCCAAGTACCAAGATTCCATTTCCACTTTAGCCTAGGTCCTGGATGAATGGATTTGGTCTCCACGTGTCGTGCAAGGTGGTCTGGTCACTAGTTTGATGCTGTCAATTTCGCGTTTTTATTTGTCAAATTCGCGCATAAAGTAGGTCAAACATGGTTTGTTATGCACGAAACTTGGCACACAACACTATTTGACATATATTATTGTGTGGAAATGGTTAGAATTGATAATAATAGTCATATGCTAGAAATTAGAAGTTAAGTTGCGATTTTATGCGTTTTTAAGCGTTTTTGTCAATTCCGCGCGTAAAGTAGCTCAAACTTGGTTTTGATGCGAAACCGGGGCAGATTAAGGCCTTGGTTATGCAAGGATTAATGTTGTGCGTAAGCTTTGATTAATGACACAGTGAAAAACTATAAATGATCATGAAAAGAACACGAAACAACCACAAACACTTAAACAAAATTCTGATCTGGCAAACTGTCGACCAGCCCTCCTTCGGCTCAGCTTCTAGGAGTCCACGGGGATTGTTAGAATGGTTTTAGGACCTTGATAGCTAGATCCAAGTACCAAGATTCCATTTCCACTTTAGCAAAGGTCCTGGATGAATAGGTTTGGTCTCCACGTGTCGTGCAAGGTGGTCTGGTCACTAGTTTGATGCTGTCAATTTCGCGTTTTTATTTGTCAAATTCACGCATAAAGTAGGTCAAACATGGTTTGTTATGCACGAAACTTGGCACACAACACTATCTGGCATATATTATTGTGTTGAAATGGTTAGAATTGATAATAATAGTCATATGCTAGAAATTAGAAGTTAAGTTGCGATTTTATGCGTTTTTAAGCGTTTTTGTCAATTTCGCGCGTAAAGTAGGTCAAACATGGTTTGTTATGCACGAAACTTGGCACACAACACTATTTGGCATATATTATTGTGTTGAAATGGTTATACTTGATAATAATAGTCATATGCTAGAAATTAGAAGTTATGTTGCGATTTTACGGGTTTTTAAGCATTTTTGTCAATTTCGCGCGTAAAGTAGGTCAAACATGGTTTGTTATGCGCGAAACTTGGCACACAACACTATTTGACATATATTATTGTGTTGAAATGGTTAGAATTGATAATAATAGTCATATGCTAGAAATTAGAATTTAAGTTGCGATTTTATGCGTTTTAAAGTGTTTTTGTCAATTTCGCGCGTAAAGTACTCAAACTTGTTTTGTTATGCACGAAACTTGGCACACAACACTATTTGGCATATATTATTGTGTTGAAATGGTTAGAATTGATAATAATAGTCATATGCTAGAAATTAGAAGTTAAGTTGCGATTTTATGCGTTTTTAGGCGTTTTTGTCAATTTCGCGCGTAAAGTACTCAAACTTGGTTTGTTATGCATGAAACTTAACACACAACACTATTTGGCATATATTATTGTGTTGAAATGGTTAGAATTGATAATAATAGTCATATGCTAGAAATTAGAAGTTAAGTTCCGATTTTATGCGTTTTTAAGCGTTTTTGTCAATTCCGCGCGTAAAGTAGCTCAAACTTGGTTTTGATGCGAAACCGTGGCTGATTAAGGCCTTGGTTATGCAAGGATTAATGTTGTGCGTAAGCTTTGATTAATGACACAGTGAAAAACTACAAATGATCATGAAAAGAACACGAAACAACCACAAACACTTAAACAAAATTCTGATCTGGCAAACTGTCGACCAGCCCTCCTTCGGCTCAGCTTCTAGGAGTCCACGGGGATTGTTAGAATGGTTTTAGGACCTTGATAGCTAGATCCAAGTACCAAGATTCCATTTCCACTTTAGCCTAGGTCCTGGATGAATAGGTTTGGTCTCCACGTGTCGTGCAAGGTGGTCTGGTCACTAGTTTGATGCTGTCAATTTCGCGTTTTTATTTGTCAAATTCACGCATAAAGTAGGTCAAACATGGTTTGTTATGCACGAAACTTGGCACACAACACTATCTGGGATATATTATTGTGTTGAAATGGTTAGAATTGATAATAATAGTCATATGCTAGAAATTAGAAGTTAAGTTGCGATTTTATGCGTTTTTAAGCGTTTTTGTCAATTTCGCGCGTAAAGTAGGTCAAACATGGTTTGTTATGCACGAAACTTGGCACACAACACTATTTGGCATATATTATTGTGTTGAAATGGTTATACTTGATAATAATAGTCATATGCTAGAAATTAGAAGTTATGTTGCGATTTTATGGGTTTTTAAGCATTTTTGTCAATTTCGCGCGTAAAGTAGGTCAAACATGGTTTGTTATGCACGAAACTTGGCACACAACACTATTTGACATATATTATTGTGTTGAAATGGTTAGAATTGATAATAATAGTCATATGCTAGAAATTAGAATTTAAGTTGCGATTTTATGCGTTTTAAAGTGTTTTTGTCAATTTCGCGCGTAAAGTACTCAAACTTGTTTTGTTATGCACGAAACTTGGCACACAACACTATTTGGCATATATTATTGTGTTGAAATGGTTAGAATTGATAATAATAGTCATATGCTAGAAATTATAAGTTAAGTTGCGATTTTATGCGTTTTTAAGCGTTTTTGTCAATTTCGCGCGTAAAGTACTCAAACTTGGTTTGTTATGCACGAAACTTGGCACACAACACTATTTGGCATATATTATTGTGTTGAAATGGTTAGAATTGATAATAATAGTCATATGCTAGAAATTAGAAGTTAAGTTCCGATTTTATGCGTTTTTAAGCGTTTTTGTCAATTCCGCGCGTAAAGTAGCTCAAACTTGGTTTTGATGCGAAACCGTGGCTGATTAAGGCCTTGGTTATGCAAGGATTAATGTTGTGCGT
>NC_080052.1:13568700-13611200 GCF_026212465.1 Amaranthus tricolor
TCCAAATATGAAAGATTTGTTATGGAACCTAGAGAAAACATTCTAGAGATGTTTACCAGGTTCAGCAATATCACAAACGAACTTATCTCTCTTAGAAAGGTTATTCTCACTTATGAATAGGTCAGGAAAATTCTAAGGAGTCTCCCTCAAGATGAACGTTGGAGAGCCAAAGTCACATCCATCCAGGATTCTAAAGATTTAACTAAATTCAATCTGGAAGAGGTGGCTGGTTCCCTTATGACTCACGAATTGCAATACGAACTAAATTCTAGAGGAAAAGGGAAAATCAATGAAGTTCCTAAATGGATTCTAGATGCTAGAACCAAGAGTACTGAAGGCCTAGGTTATAATAAGAATAATAAAAAGAAAAAGGTCTATATCGATCTCCCTAGTAGTAAAGTTAGTTCCTTTTGTGGAAAAACTGGACACTTGAAATTTCAATGTGCCAAAAGGAAACAACATGACAAAGCAAACAAAATCTATGTCGATCGCATTTGGATTAAGAAATATGGTTCATGCGTAATCGACAAGGAACCCAAGGATGACTAGGTTCCTGATTCTAACAATTGATTTGCTTTGCAGTTTCTAATGAGAGGGAACAACTCATGGTATCTCTACAGTGAGTGTTCCAAGCACATGACAGATGATAAATCAAAATTTCTCTCATTGGAAACCTATGATGGGGGAACTGTGACTTTCAGTGACAACATGAAAGGCAAAATCATCACCAAAGGAAAAGTAGGAAGGTCAAGTTCCCATGCAATTGATAATGTAGTTTTGGTCGAGAATTTAAAACATAATTTATTAAGTGTATTTTAGTTCTGTGAGAAAGGTAACTCTATAAACTTCACTTCTGAAAAATGTAGTATTTCTAGGAGTGACACAGGAGACATTGTTCTGGAAGGGATCCAAAAAGGGAACACTTATGTTGTGGACATCAAAACTATTCCCAAATCGAGTCTAACTTGTCTCAGTGTCATAGAGGAAGATCCTCTTCTTTGGCAAAAACGTCTAGGTCATGCTAGCTTTTATTTGATTAATACATTAAGATCAAAAGACCTAGTAAGAGGATTGCCATCCATAAAATTCCTAAAGGATGAGATTTGCGATCCTTGTGCCAAAGGAAAACTGAAGAATGTGGTGACCACCTCAAAACCGCTTGAATTAATCCATATGGATCTTTGTGGACCTATGAGAATTCAAAGCCGTAGTGGCAAACGATATGTATTTATTATTGTTGATTATTATAGTAGATTTACATGGACTTTATTTTTAGTAAGCAAAGATGAAGCTTTCAATGAGTTCGTTTCTTTTGCTAATAAAATACAAAAATCAAGTAGTAATCAACTTATTCACACAAGGTCAGATCATGGTAAAGAAATTGAAAATTCAAGCTTTATGAATTATTGTAATGAACATGGCATAAGTCATAACTTTTTCGCACCTAGAACACCACAACAAAATGGTGTGGTAGAAAAAAAAAATATAACATTAGAGGAAATGGCTAGAACCATGTTAATTGCTAGTGGTCTCCCTAGGAATTTTTGGGCCGAAATACTGCATGTTATATTTAAAATCGGGTGTTAATAAGACCCATCACTTCTAAGACACCGTATGAATTGTTTAAGGGTGTAAAACCGAATATTTCCTATTTTCGCGTGTTTGGATGAAGATGCTTTGTTCATGTAAATGGAAAAAGAAATATAGGAAAGTTTGATGAAAGAAGTGATGAAGCGGTATTTCTTGGCTATTCATCTCATAGTAAAGCTTATAGAGTTTACAATAAGAGAACTATGTGTGTTGAAGAATCTATTCACATCATTTTTTATGAGACTAACTTTATGAAAAGTGAACAAGAAACATACAAATTTAAAATAGGTCTTACTAATTTGGAAGATGATGAAAATATAAATAAAGAGCAAGATCAAGGAAAAAATTGGATGAACACGGAATTATTGTAAGAAACAAAGCAAGCCTCATGGTTAAAGGGTATAATCAACAAGAAGAATCGTTTATACAGAGACATTTGCTTTGGTAGCAAGGTTAGAGGCTATCAGAATTTTAATTTCTTTTGTCGCTTTTATGAATTTAAAATTAAATCAAATGGATGGGAAATGCGCTTTCTTGAATGGTTTTCTTGATGAAGAAGTCTTTGTGGAACAACCCCCTAGCTTTGAAAATCCTTCTTTTCTTGATTATATCTATAAGCTTCATAAAGCTCTTTATGGGTTAAAACAAGTTCCTAGGCAATGGTTTGAAATATTATCAAAGTTTTTATTTGAAAATAATTTTGTCAGAGGTAAAATTGACAAAACCTTATTCTTCAAAAATAGAGGTTCTGATATTTTAGTTGTTCAAATTTATGTTGATGTATGATATTATTTTTCGTACTACCAATGAATTGCTATGTGAAGAATTTGCTAACCTAATGAGTACTGAATTTAAAATGAGTATGATGGGAGAATTAAATTTCTTCCTTGGTTTGCAAATTAAACAAACCGCCAATGGAATTTTTATTCATCAACAAAAATATATAAAAGAACTTCTCAAGAAATACGGTATAAACAATGCTAAAACAAATCACACACCAATGGTTACAAACGTTAGATTAGATGAAGATTCGAATGGTATTGATGTTGACCAAACTATCTATAGAGGCATGATTGGTTCTCTATTATATCTAACCGCTAGTAGACCAAATATTCACTAGTGGAAAAAACCTCATTTGATGCGGGTTTTTGGCCATAATATGTTGCGATTTTGGCCCCAAGCATTAGTCATAGCAGCAAATGACCTATTTTAAATGCTGCGATTTTAAACCTCAGCAGAAAAGTGCACCATATGCTGCGAGCCACCAAAAAACCGCAGCAAATAGTTTAAGACTATATGCTGCGAGCTTCCAGAAAACCGCAGCATATAGTCTTAAACTATATGCTGTGGTTTTTCGGTGGCCTGCAGCATATATTATTATTTTTTTCTTTTTTCGTTTAATACTAATAATAATCCAATAATAATGTACAATGTAATAAACAATGATTAATCCAATGATAATCACAAATAATCACCAATAATCTCTTTGTAATAATAAACTCTCGATTGTATATATAATATAATAATATGTACGTACATATATACATTGAAGCCCTAAAAATCTAAACTAATTACAATTTACCAAGAACAAAAATTAACAAGATATGCAGCAATCTTGTCTTTAAGTCGCGCATTTCTCCATTTCTCAAAGGGCGTGGTTCCCTTAGAATGTCGTATAAAACCTATAATATAATATAAAATTAAAGATATATAAACATTAGATTTTACCAATAATATAGTAAATATATATTATAATTTAAGAACGTAACAAATAGTTACGGCATCTATGTTTTCGATTCCAACCTGCTGGACGGATTTTAAAATATCGTCAATGTATTTCAGAGTGTAGTAGCCGCAATCAGCGGAATTAGAAGGTTGTCGAAAGCACTAAGAGAAAATAGATGTTAGTGCCAAAAAAGCTTAAAAACACATAATATCTCAACTTAACACGTAATTTCTAACATATGACTATGATTTTCAATACTAACCACTTTAAAACAATAATATATACCAAATAGTGTTCTGTGCCAAGTTTCGTGCAAAACAAACCAAGTTTGAGCTACTTTATGCGTGAAAATGCCAAAAAAGCTTAAAAACGCACAAAATCTCAAATTAACACGTAATTTCTAGCATATTACTATGATTTACAATTCTAACCACTTCAACACAATAATGTATACCAAATAGTGTTGTGTGCCAAGTTTCGTGCAAAACACACAAAGTTTGGGTGAGCTACTTTATGCGAAAAAGTGTCAAAAACACTTAAAAACCCTTAAAATCGCACCTTAACACGTAATTTCTAGCATATGACTATGATTTACAATTCTAACCACTTAAACACAATAATACATACCAAATAGTGTTGTGTGCCAAGTTTCATGCAAAACAAACCAAGTTAGTGCCAAAAAACACTTAAAAACCCTTAAAATCACAACTTAACACGTAATTTCTAGCATATGACTATAATTTTCAATGCTAACCACTTTAAAACAATAATATATACCTAATAGTCTTGTGTGCCAAGTTTCGTACAAAACAAACCGAGTTTGAGCTACTTCTGCGCGAAAGTGCCAAAAACACTTAAAAACCCTTAAAATCGCAACTTAATATGTAATTTCTAGCATATGACTATGATTTTCAGTTCCAACCACTTCAATGCAATAATATATACCAAATAGTGTTGTGTGCCAAGTTTCGTGCAAAACAAACCAAGTTTGAGTTACTTTATGCGCGAAAATGCCAAAAACATTTAAAACCCATAAAATAGCAACTTACCAACTAATTTCTAGCATACGAGTATGATTTACAATTCTAACCATTTCAACACAATAGTATATACCAAATAGTGTTGTGTGCCAAGTTGCGTGCAAACAAACCAAGTTTTGAGCTACTTTATGCGCGAAAGTCCAAAAAAAGCTTAAAAATGCATAAAATCGAATCGTTGCATTGTGTACCATTACTGCTGTCCATTTCGGAAATGTGGCTCTGGATATAGATCCCATTTGTCCACACACTTTCTTCATTGTGCTAAAACGCATGGGAAAAGTAATACTATATATATATATATATATATATATATATATATATATATATATATGTATATATATATATATATGTATATATATATATATATGTATATATATATATATATGTATATATATATATATATGTATATATATATATATGTATATATATATATATATGTATATATATATATATATGTATATATATATATATATGTATATATATATATATATATATATATATATATATATATATATATATATATATATATATATATAGATATAACACTTAATTAAATAAAATCGGTAAATTAATTAATATTACGTACGCATTCAACAATGCTTTGAATTTTGTGTTGCGAGGTGGGCTTTGAGGTTTTTGTAATGAGTGGAAGACGTGCACAGTGTTCGTTAAAGGACAAATGACTAAAAGTATCCAATGCAAACTACAAACGCAAATTTAAAATCATCAAATTAGAGATTATGTGAACTTAAAAAACAAGTTCAATTTCAAAAATAAAACTTACTCTTCCACATATGGAGCCAGAATGAACGTGTGTTTAGATGCTAGGGAATTAGTCAAAGAAGTCTCAATGTATGCTCTGACGTCATCTGGATCATTTAAAATTTTAATACCTGAAATCGACTCAGAAAAAAACCATCCAATTTTTATTGGAGGTTCGCAAGAATTTAGCTCCTTGTAAGCCGCACTAAACTCACGAATAAGAAAATTTTGTCAGTAATTCGGTTATTAAAACAATTAAACAACAATGCCTAACTTGTAAGATAATGAACATCACCTCATGTAGACATGGATAAGAGCTACGTTCAACATCTCTCCTCTCAAAAATTGCCCAATGTCACTAGGACCAATAATTACAAATGGGCTCTCTACAAAGTAGAATTGTTCCTTCTGCAGGTTTAGAGTGATATGGTCCTCCTCACTTATACGAGATGCATAAGTGTGCATCCATTTGCAATCTTGAGAGAGATCTTTTAGCTCCACATCAGTCAAAATTCGAGTGATTGCCATCGACTTTGACCAAGATGAACTCTTTGCTGAGGAACCGATCTCACTCCTAGATCCCTTTGGACTCTCTTGCTATTTCAATTTTACAATTAAATTAGTGTAAGCATGCAATTAAAAAAATAAAAATAAATAAGGTACAAATGATTATTACCATGTTAGTGAATCGGACCCAAGCATATGGCCATGTGACGAAACTACCTAGGCGTCTTATAGTTTCTCAAGGCTCCATTCTGGCATTGGAACCGAGAGTGAGAAATCTTCAAACCCCTTGAGAATAGTTTCCATGATCACACTGATGTGGCCACTTGTAACAGGCATCGAATGCACTATTTAGCCCTTTTTGGTTGGCTGGGCCACACCTAGGCATGGCCACGGGGCGGGTTACCCGGAACCGAACCGGTGCCGAACCGCTTGGAACCGGAACCGTTTGCGACAGGTTCCGAACCGCCACGAACCGCGGAACCGTGAAACCGCCGGAAAAAAAGTTGCCGGAACCGTGAAACCGCCGGAAAAATACATCATGAACCGGACCTAAAAAACCGCGGTTTGGAACCGGAACCGGTCCTGGTGAACCGATCCAACGGTTCCATGGAACCGGGACCGGTCCGGTTGAACCGGTCCAACGGTTCCATGGAACCGGGACCGGTCCGGGTGAACCGGCTCAACGGTTCCATGGAACCGGAACCGCAAAAACTAGCCGTTATAGAGCCGTTATGTAGCCGTTGCATTTTCCCCTATAAATACTCATCACTTTCAATTATTTTCATTCACAATTCATCTCTTCTCCTACTCTCTCTACTTACTCTCTCTACTTAATTCTTTAATTACGCAATTATTCTCTTAATTACATAATTAGTCTTTTAATTATTTCTTAATTTAGTTAATTACATAATTAGTCTATTAATTAATTATTTATTTATTTCTTAATTCTATTATTATTTCAATATTATCAATCATGTCTTCATTTTTGAAAAAAGCCTCAAAAAAAGTTACTAAAGTGGCAAAATCATTGGGAGGTTCCAGATCCTCCAAAAGAAAGGCCACTTCTACTCCGTCGGTATCAACAACACCTTCCATTAGTAATTATAATTATGAACCAAATTATCCAGAAGGGTACGACCCAGAATTACATAATTATGCAGAAGAAGTGGAAAGAGAAATACAAATTGATGAAGAAGAAGAACAAGAAGAGGAACCAACGACCCCTATTGGGATACATATATCTCGACAGTCATCAACAAGATCACATGAAGAACAAGGAGAACAACAACAACAAAGACAAGCTCGTGGTAAACGAGTCAATTTCCAAACTATCGGTTAGTTTTATAATTTTATTCTTCAAATTAATTAAATTTTAAATTATTTATTTATTTAATTATAGTTTTACAAATTTTAGATTATTTATTTAGATGAAGATGAACCAGTAAGACAACCTTTTCCGGCAATGCCACCTCCTAGTGGTAGAGCTGTTTCACATGTGTGGTCGTATTTCACAAAAGAACCAACCGAGAATCCAGATATTTTCTTATGCACTTGTCAAATTTGTGAAAGTCAAGGAGTAAAGCCCTTAGTTTCATACAATTTCGCCAGAGGTAAATACTTTTTAAGTTTTTTATACATACATTATATATTCTTATTTTATAAAAATTTATTTATTGTGTTTTGTGAATACGTGTTAGGTGGTGGTATGGGATCTTTTAACAAACATTTGGCAAAGAAGGATGGAATCACAAAAGAAACTCATGCAGCAAGCGGCAGCGGGACCACAAGTGGAACTGGAAGCCGACAGACACAGTGGGACATTCCCAGCACAGGTATGCCTTTTAGATATAATCGTAATGATATGATTGATGAATTTTCTAGGTATGTAATTTGTGATGATTTTCCTTTTAACCATGGTGAAAGTAAGGCATACGAGCGTTACGCTAGAAAAACTATGCAACCACAATATAGAGCAATCCCTAGGAGCACTCTTAAAAGACGCACTATTAAATTATATGAATCAATGCGCTATGAATTAGTTGAAATGTTTAAATCTTTTAATGGTAGGGTTAGCATAACAACTGACATTTGGTCTGCTCCCCCACATTTAGAATCTTATATGTGTGTAACAGCACATTGGATAGATCAAAATTGGATTATTCAAAAAAGAATAATTGCTTTTGAGACAATGCTAGAAAGACATACCGGTGAAAACATAAAATATAGATTAGTAGAGATATGTAGAGAATGGAACTTATTAGATAAGATATTTTGTTGTGCAACTGATAATGCAACCGTGAACATTAAATGTCTAGAACTTTTGTATAACGAACTTGCATTTAGTTTTATCGTTGGGGGTAGCTTATTACACATACGTTGTTGTGCGCATATAGTTAACTTATCTTGCCAAGCTGGCATAAAACAATTAAGCGATTTATTAGAACCAATTAGGGATATAGTGAAGTGGCTTAGGATTGGAAAGATAAAGAGACGTTATAAACAATTATGTGATCAATATCAACTTAAAAAAGTGTATTGGTCATTAGATACTCCTACACGTTGGGGCTCAACCAACGATTTATTAAGAAAGGCGATTGCTTATCGTCCAGTTATAACACAACTATATAGTGAGTGTACAGATAGTTACATAGCTGATGACACTTGGGAATTAGCTATAGGTGTACATAACATATTAGAAGCGTATGACCACGCGACTAAGATTTTTTCATATGTTTATGAACCGAACGTTCACTTAGTAATAAGTGAGTGTATTACTATTTTTTATCATCTCCTTAAATATACGCATGATGATACTAACCCATATTTGAAGCCGATTCTTGCAGATATGATGGAAAAATGGAAGGCATATTTTACCGAATTTCCTTATATTTATGGAATCGCAACCATTTTGGACCCATGTTTTAAAACTGAGATCCTTACTAAAGTAATAGGATTTTACTACCAATCGTTAGATCGCCCGCCTACTGATGTACATAATTATGTAGGAACATGTAAAAAATATTTAGCAGAACTCTATGATTATTACGCTAGTGTATATAACCCAAAACGCGATACGTCTAGGCGTGCTAGTGTTTCGGCACGTCCCTCTTACTATAATTCGGTAATAGCTAATATAATGAGTCAAGGTGATAGTTTGGTAGGATCATCTCGACCTCATATTTAGAACTAGATAGTTAACTTAAACACCACTTTGAAATAGACCAAGGTAGCTATAATATTTTAGAGTGGTGGAAAGAAAAATCTGTAAAATTTCCCATTTTATCGAGAATTGCAAAGGATATCCTTGCAATTCTTGCGTCAACAATTGCGTCGGAGTCTGCTTTTAGTGCAGGTAGAAGAGTTTTGGACGAAAAGAGATCTCGTCTTTCTCCACAGAGTATTCAAATATGTGTTTGCAAGAAAGATTGGGATCAAGCGGAGATTCGAACACAAGGACTAAGGAATGATGATGATCAAGACGACGATGATGATCCATGGATGATGATGGATACATCTGCATCATCGTCAGGAGGAGAGTCAGCGGAAGCATCTAACCAACCACATGATGATGACGAAGACGAATAGGATCAATCCGACAACGATAAATCAACATTCAACAACTACAAATAAAAGATATGAAAAAGAACTACGTGGGCTTTGATTCCTTCGAGATACGTAGGCAGCTTAGTATTCCTTTGGGTACTAGGTTCAAGTCCATTTTCTCCCTTTTTTTTATTAATCATCTTTATCGACATTATCATTGATTCTTTTGTTATTAATTTATTTTTTTCATTCTTTTTAGTAAAAATTTCAATAACGATGACAACTTTACATGCAATGAATTTCGCTAATAATCAAGTAATCACCAAAGGTACGTCCGCAATATTATAGTATTTTTTTATTATATAAATATTTAAAGAAAAATTAAAAATGGAACCGATGGTCCGAACCGCCCGTCCCGTGAGCCGGAACCGCCAAGGAACCGTTTGGAACCGCCCGGAACCGGAACCGGAACCGTTCGCGACAGGTTCCAAATGGAACCGGAACCGGATGGAACCGGAACCGGATGGAACCGTAACGGAACCGGACCAACCCGGACCGTGGCCATGCCTAGCCACACCATATGCAACCTCAGTTAAGTCGCCATCACTAGCAACACCTAATTGAGGCAGCAAAAGAGAATAAGGAGTCGCCTCCTGAAAATTGCATCGTTTAGTATTATATGCATCATAATAAAATATTAAAACGCGTTGCAATATAAATTAATAAGTGCTTATATATTTAAAAACTATGTACCTGTACCAATGGCTCCGGAGTTGGCTCCGAATTTTGAGCAACGGAGTACGTGGTCTCCGGTGTGGGGTTTTGCACTTCAGGGGTAGTAATGGGCTGGGGTGCTATGGGGGTAATGGGCTCGGGTGTTGGCTTGAACGAAGCGTTAGGATCCCCATGTTGACTTTGCTGATTCTCGACAATCAGGTTTGCCAAGTCAACATTGCTTCTTGGGGTGAACTCCCCCGTAGCTTCTTTTTCCTTCCAGCCCATCTTTTCAAATAAAAAGTGACATATATAACAATTAGTATAAGTAAATTAAAACCAAAAAATACAAAAAAAATCAAGAATATACTTAATAATTTCAAAACTCACCACATCATCAGCAACCTTCTTCGTTCCCGGATTAGTGATTATAAATTTACCACTTGCATCTCGGGAATGAAGTCCGCAATACCAATCCCGCACCCGATCTCCAGCAGGAGTATTCATGGATACTGAGGTAGTCGTAGATCAGGACGTGGCTGGACTTTGATTGGGGTATAAACCCGCATCCACCCACTCTTTTCGGACCTCATCGTACGTTTTTGGAACCAAGCGATGGTAAATCTTCCTTTTGCTTGCTGATTCAGAAGCTTTACCACGCTTTTCCTGATTAATCAATGGAAATCGAATGTCATATATTAGTTTAATAATTGAATCAAAAGAAGTAAATTCAAATCAAAAGCTATAATATAATATGGAATACTTACAACTTCAATGGGAGTTCTTGTTTTGGCAACAAAAGCCTCACATTCCTTCTTTGATATGTGACCCCATATTTCGTAGGGCATCTTCGAAGGTGCTTGCTCTCTACCTTCGTTTCTCATTTTGACCTTTTTGGTCGTACGTGCACGCTTCTTTGTGATCCAGCCAATTACTAGCTTGGATTTGAAATCTCTGAATCTTTCAGCAACAGCTGAAAGAAACACATTCTTCTCCTCCTCATCGCTCTCGATGTGAAAAAGATTCTACAAAAAAAAATTATATTTATTAATGTCAATTATATTAGTTTTAAAATGAAACTAAATGAATAAAAATAGTAAAGTTGCTTACCATAGTATCATTCCACAGAAAGTTCAAACCCTCTGGAACCTCGTTCCATGCGTACAATATGGAAATCTTGCGGATACATAGGCCCACTTGTTTTCCTTATTGCCTACACCATTTTCCACAAGGTTGACCCAATGCATTGTATTCCAAATGCATGGGTTCTATGACTTTGAGGTTTTTCGTAGGACCTCGTCCTTTTCTTTTCTTACTGGTAGTGGGAGCATCCATTGGTGGGGCGTCTTCAGTGTCATAATCATTGTTAAGTGGTGGAGCGTCTTCAACCATACGCTCGTATCTCACAATTTGGTCCTCTTCAGTGGCATGATTATGTTGCTCATTATCTGAGATCTCAATCTCGGGGACAATTTCGTCTCTGAAAAGATGCATTGTATATCAGTACCTGAAAGTGTATGAATAGAAATATATTAAAACACAAGTAATATTAAGAATATGACTATCATTTACAATTCTAATACGTTCAACACAATAATATATACCAAATAGTGTTGTGTGTAAAGTTTCATGCAAAACAAACCAAGTTTGAGCTACTTTATGCGGGAAAGTGCCAAAAAAAACTTTAAAAACCTTAAAATTCATACCTTGTGAATCACTTAATTCAAATATACGTGTGATCTACACGCATATAACCAGCATCTACATCATCTTGATCCACTGATTTTGGATTGATAAAGGGCGGGGAGTCTTCAAAAGCTTCATATTCTTCCTCATCCTCAACATCACCTATACCGAGGATGCTTCTTTTTCCCGGTACAACAATAGACCATTTTTTAACAAACGGGTCTAGAATGTAGAATACTTGCTTGGCTTGTGTGGCTAGTATGAAGGGCTCCTCACTATCACGCAAACGAGCTAAGTCTACAAGAGTGAATCCACAAGGGTCATCATTTTTTATGCGTCGTTGATTATTATCTACCCACTTACATTTGAAAAGACCAATAGTGAAAGTAGAGTAGTCAAGCTCCCATATTTCATGTAGCCGCCCGTAGTATACCAATTTAGCATCAACCGGCGCTTGATCCTTGGCACACGCGTAAAATGTAGATGACACCAAAATAGAAACCCCACTATTCTGTAGATAACATGACTTCTTATCTTGACCCTCAGTCCAAAATGTGAAGCCATTGACATCGTAACCCTCATATTTGTTGAAATCAACACGAGGACCAAAAGCTAACCACTTAACAATTTCTGATATACCCTTGAGTTCTTCACTTATTACTCGATTATGAAACCAATCAATAAACGTCTTGTTTTGCAACTACATCAATCCCCTATCCCCTTTACAAGGATATTTTGCGCGCAATATATCTAAATGCTCACTCAAAAAAGGATAGACTTCAGGAATATGACGCAACACATACAAGTGTGTTTGTAGAAGACTGTCTCAAGGAGTTATGATCGATTTGGAGCCAATTGTTCCTTTTCCTCAAGCCTTCCTTCATGTCGAGAGGTGGGAAGTCCAATAGGCTTTCCCACGGCTAAATACTCGGCTATAAAGTTACTAATCTCATCGCTAACAGTGCCTTAAATCATACTCCCCTCGGGTTGTGCTGGATTCCTCACCTAGTTTTATAAAACACCCATGTGTCTTTCAAAAGGATAACACCACCTTAAAAAAACTGTACCCAAAAGCTTGATCTCAAGAACGAGATGGAAAATAAGATGAACCATTATGTCAAAAAAAGAAGGTGGAAAATACATATCAAACTTGCATAAAGTTACAATCACGTCGACTTGAAGAGCATCAAGTTTAAAGGGATCAAGAACTTTACTACAAATTGTGTTGAAGAACGAACATAGCTCGGTAATAGCATATCTCACATGTTTTGGCAGTATTCCACGGATTGCAATTGGTAAGAACACTTGCATCATTATATGGCAATCGTGAGATTTCATGCTTCCCAACTTCAGCTCACCATTTAGGCTCACAAACCTTTTCATGTTGGATGAGTACCCAGACGGAACCTTAATGCCATACAAACACTCACAAAATGCCCGCTTCTCTACTTTGGACAATGTGTAGCAAGCTGGAGGCAAATGAACTTTGTCATTACTCATCTTCTTCTTACCGCCCTTTCCCTTGTTACTGCCACCAACTTCATCAGCTCTATTTCTTTTCTTACTCACCTTAACATGTGCCCATAACTCCAGACGAGGACCCTTACATTCAAACCAATCTCGCACGGCCCTAACATCCTTTGTCTTACCCGGAATGTTCATGAGAGTCCCGAGTATGGAATCACATATATTTTTCTCTATATGCATAATGTCAAGATAATGCCTAACCTGTAGATCTCTCCAATATGGAAGCTTCCAAAAGATTGATTCTGTTTTCCATAATCAGTCTTCACCCCCTTGTACTTGCCCTTTTTAACCAAATACAGTATCAACTCCCTTAACTTGTTCATCAACCTCATAACTGGTCAACGGTCGACGAGCTACATGGTCCTCAACCTCCCCATTGAACATCTTCTTCTTCTTACAATATTGGTGATCTCGTGGGAGGAACTTTTGATGGTGCATGAATACGTGTTTGCACTTGGTAGTCCACGTGGATTTCATGTCATCGATACATATTAGGCATGCTTTCTTCCCTTTGTTCTTATACCCCGATAAGTTGCCATATGCTGGAAAATCATTAGCGGTGCATAAAAGCATTGCACGCAAGGTGAACTCCTCATTAGCATATGCATCAAACACGGAAACGCCTTGATCCCACATTTTTCTCAAATGCTCAATGAGAGGTGCAAGATATACATCTATGTCATTGCCAGGTTGTTTAGGACCCGAGATAAGAAGCGAAAGCATAATGTAGTTACGCTTTATACACAACCAAGGTGGCAAATTATAGATCACTAACAGTACCGGCCAAGTACTATGTTGAGAACTAAGATTGCTGAATGGGTTCATTCCATCTGTACATAGTCCGAGCCTTAAATTATGAACCTCATCCCCAAAAGTTTTATGCAACCTATCAATACTCTTCCACTCCGAAGAATCAGATGGATGTGTGAGCAAGTGACCTTTCTTCTCCCTATTTGTATGCCACCTTAAATTTAACGCATCTTTCTTTATAGAAAACAAGCGCTTGAATCTAGGTATTATTGGAAGATACCACAATACCTTAGCTGGGGGCCCTTTAGCATCCCGAGCCCCTTTACGCTTGTAGCGCGATAACCCACACTTAGGACACTCTTCTAAGTTCTCGTTTTCATTTCGATACAATACAGAATCGTTCGGACACGCATGAATCTTCTAATACTCTAAGCTAAAAGGACACGTGAGCTTTTTGGCATAATATGTCAACTTTGGAAGTTCATTTCCATCAGGAAGCATCTCACCTAATGCTTTTAATAACATTGTGAAACTAGCGTCACTCCAATTGAACTTTGACTTAATGTTGAAAATTGTTAACACTGCTGTTAGTTTGGTGAACTTTGTACATCCAGGGTACAAATGCTTTTGAGAAGCCTCTATCAACAAGTCAAAAATACAAGGACGTTTTCCTAACTCATACTCGACTCCTTCCATTATCTCATCAACACGATCCACATCCTCATCGACATTCTCTTTATCTGTCTCATACCCATCAACATGATCTACTACATCCTCATTGACATCAGCCACATTATTGACGTCCTCAACAACACTTTTCTCTTTGTAAACTCCCTCCTCACCATGCCAAACCCAAACATGATATTGAGGCCTAAACCCACGTCGAAGTATGTGCTCCCTAAGGATATCAACACTATCTATCTTTGATACATTGCCACAAGTGACACATGGGCAATAAAAACCAACTCCCCCCGTCCTAACTTCATGTTCAACCGTAATACTACAAAATTCTAATACGCCATCAATAAATTCTGACTATTCAATGCTTCCTTACATCCAAGAGTGATCGTTTGTCATCCTAATTTGTGTGATTAAATAATTCAAAACAAAATTAATAACAACTTTTAACATGTATACTTATTTATAGCAAACATAATTAACCCTAAAAATATATACTTATTTATACCAAATCTATTTAACCCTAAATATACATACTTCATATTCTAATTCTATACTTTATACTTCAATATTAAGCACTACATTGTAAATAAAATCATATTCTAATTCTAATAGTAAAGACATAAGAATAACAACAAACCACATTTTTAACAAATTACACAAATATTTAACAAACTAATAACATAAACTTGAATAATGTAAAATTCACAAATAAAATGATATCTTTAGCACTAAATTACTAAATTACATGTTAAACAATAAAAATATGAACTTGGAAATTAGTAAAATAAATATATTTACCTTGATTTCGTGGGTTATGTTATCTACAATGAAAAATAGAGAAACAAAATTAGTATACAAACAGTTGCCCTAAATTTCAAGTGTTTTCATGAATATCTTGCAAAACTTAAATGCTTAACAAATTAAAAATAGAAAAAATACCTTAATTTCTTGGGTTTTGAAGATAAACAAGACCAAAGTATTCAATTTCGAGTTTAGAAAAGTTACAGCCAAGGGTTTATGAATAAGAAGTAGCAATGAACAAGAAAATGTCGTGGGTTTCAATGGGTTTCAATTGGTTTTTTGAGTGTTTTTCGAGTGAAAAGAAGTAACAAATATGTCATGGGTTTATGAACCAAGAAGATGAAGAACATGGTTTGAAGAAACTGTGGTCGGGTTTTTTGAAGAAGATGAACGTATTATGTTTAATGCATGAAAGAGAAGAGTACGTTGCGCATTTTTGAAAGTATTAAATGCTGCGAGCACAAAGAAAACCACAGCATTTAAGTGTGCCAATCATTATATGCTGCGTGCAAGAACAAAACCGCAGCATTTGAGTGGATTATATGCTGCGGGCTAGGGTAAAACCGCAACATTTGATTTGCGTTTTTTTTTCTAATTCTTTTTCCTATTTATTGTTGCGTATACAAAAAACCGCCGCAAATGACATGCACCAGATACATTTTTTTCCACTAGTGATTGCTTTTAGTGTTGGTTTATGTGCTAGATTTTAAACAAATCCCAAAGAAACACATCATACAGCAGTAAAAAGAATTCTGAGATATTTGAAGGGAATAGATGACTTGTCCTTATTTTATCCTAAAAGTGATGTCTATGATTTGAAAGGTTATAGTGATGCAGATTATGCAGGAGATCTAGTTAATAGGAAAAGCACTTTAGGTATGGTACAATTTTTTGGCTCATGTTTAGTATCTTGGTGTTCCAAGAAACAGAACACTGTTGCACTATCCACCGCTAAAGCAGAATATGTGGCAGCAGCAACTTGCTGTTCTCAAATGCTTTGGATTAAACAATAGCTAAGAGATTTGGGTATTAAGTTTGAATGTGTTCAAATTTATTGTGATAACACTAGTGCCATATGCATATCCAAAGATCGCGTGCATCACTCTAGGGTTAAACATATACATATAAGACATCATTTTCTTAAGGATAATGTTGAAAATAGAAACATAATAGTTAAGCATGTCAACACTAATGAGCAAGTTGCAAATATTATGACTAAACCACTTCCAAGGGAACAATATTCAAAGATGAGATTGGAATTTTGAATGATCAAGCTCCACTTAAGTTAATGGCAAGCATTCCCCACGAAGCAACATAAAATTGGAAGGGTTAAATCATCCACAAAAAACCTTGATTGAGAAATCAATTATTAGAAGGTTCAGGTATGCAGTTATTTAAAGTACGTGATATGGAAGCTTTCTTGATTGCATGTTTGAATTGATCAGACCAAAGCAGCATGTGTTTGTTCTATGTGTTTTTGTCCTCATATTAAAAAAAAGAAAAAAAAAAGGGAAAAAGAGGACTATTTTATTTCTTATTTTCAATTTTTATTTTTTTTCTTCACAAAATTCCACCATTTTTTTTATCGATAGATGGTCAACTTAAATTATTTAAATAGTGGGAGTCGGATCATCAACATGTTTCGAAAAACCGTTACTAATCGCCCATTCCATGAACTTACCCACCAACTCTTCGTTAACCATTTAGTTCACACGTAAAAATTGATTAAATGAAGAGTCAGGACCCTAGTAACCGTCCCATCACCCATTTATATTAACCCACTCCTCACGTCACAACACTCACGTCAAATACAATACTCATTACATTACCCTCATCAAACTGTCATTCCCTCACCCACTCACAAAACATGTTCTTTCCATTTTCTTGAATCACCATGAAAACTCCAAAATCATCCACCTCAAGGAAGAAGGCGAGCAAGAACACGGCTAAACCCACACAACCAAAGCCCCTCAAAATTGTTCATCCATCACCGTTAATTGACGCTCCACCATCTTCTTCAACCGAACCAAAAAAATCCGATACACCAAGTGTATCAACATGCATGTGGGAACCAAACGTCACAACACCACTCCTAAAGGTGGCTCATCATCCAGACCGACTAAAAGGAAAAAGCAAGTTGATCCCAATTGTGCTGAAGAAATTTCCAACGATATGTCAGTAGGGTTTGGACTTGACAAATATTGGTATGATTCTTACACACCCTTTCCTCAACTACACGCCATTTTACAAAATCAAAGTTGGGAAACATTAATGTTTGATTTTTATTGTAACCCGATTTATTCCAATTTGATGTGTGAGTTCATTTCTAATTTTTCAATTAATAATGAGGTGTATTCTAGCGTATTCAAGGAGATTAAGATAGCGTTCAATAGTTTGATGCTAGGAGAATGGTTTGGTGTTCATGCATTTGGTTTTGACACATACTATGTTGGCTCTAAAATCGTGTTTTCGGAAATAAATGAAAAGACCGTTTTAAAATTTATAGGGATTAATGAGAACAAAGGAAGAATTAGCCATAACACTTTGTCGCCCTTACACAAACTACTCTACAATATAGCCCGTAGATTTATTTTGCCACGCAATTCAAAGCGTAGCGAAGTAAGTCTTCGTGATGCTACCTTGATCTACTGTTTGGCTAATCACATAAAAATAAATTTCCCTTCTTTGATGATCTCACATTTATCTGATAGCATTGAGAAAAGGAGTATGGTAGGATATGGAGGGCTTATGACTTGGATTTTCAGGAAGTTTGGTGTACCTCTTGATGGCCTACAGTTCCCTATGGGTCCCAATAACAAAATAGGTGCAAAATGCCTTAACAATTTGCATCTAAAGGGATACTAGAGGACGCCATTGAGGAGGTTGAGGTTGTAGAGTCTGAGGATGAAAAGGATGAGGAAGAAAGGGAGGAAAAAGAAGAAAAAGAAAAAGAAGAGGACGATTAGGAGAATAAGGATCCGAAGCCTGTTCCCTCTACCACTACTGAAAAGGCAGAAGCTTGTTTCCAAGGGGAATAGGGGGAAATTCGTCCTTTTGATTTTGTCCTTTCGAAGCTCAACGATTTCCAGTCACAGTTCTTTACTTTCCAAGACAAAATTGTGTCACACTTGCATTTATTACTGATCAGCTTACCTAGATGGAGGCCCATCTTGGTGCCAAGCTTGACAAAGTAGAATTGCAGATCGAGTTTGTAGATGAACAAGAGACTGCATCTTGATCCCTCTTCCTGCTAAGTTTTATGTTTTGTTGGCTCAACCATCTGTCTGTCTATCAAACAATATTTCTTTTACGTTTTTAAGTACCAGCTGGGGTACGAATTATGTATTTTTATTTTGATGAACAAGCTGCTACTATAACTTTTATTTTGCAAAGGTCTGTGATGTTTGAATCTTTGCATATCTTGATTGCGTTCCTTGGTATTTGCTTTCATTCATTGCTTCTTATTTCCCTTTTTTGGCTATATCTATATTCTTAGCGCTGTGGTTTGATTGTCCCATTCCTTTTTGATTGATGTCAAATGGGGCGAGAAGTACTACACAAACTTAAGACGTGTACTTGTGAATACCATAGTTTCAAGTTCTAATTCTTTATGGAAGGATAATGGTGTTTGAATGTTCGATATGTTCTAGTAAAGTTTCTTTTTGGCAATACTTGATGCTCTGATAATTTTTATATATATGCTCTGATTATGGTTGATACCTATGTATGTTGGTTATGAATTCGTTTGGAAGGTCTGATCATGTTTAAGCTCTGATCATGTTTATGCTTTAGTATATGTATGCTCTGATAAGTCAATTTATTGTTCCTAGTGTTTCCAATTTAGCCTAAGTTTAGCACATGGTGATTGAATTTTAGATCATTAGTAGTTTATGTTGATTATTTTTTGAAATTATTTAAAAAGATAAGTATTATAACTTAGTCTCTGATATTATGTTTTTAGATACTATTTTTTGAGTAAACTGTTTTATTTTGGATGCTTGGTAAATTATATTGTAACAATTTGATTTGTTAAGTTATGTAGAGTTGCTTTAATCTCTGGCATGCTCTATGACTTTCGGTTTACTCTATATTACTTAATTTTTTTTATAAGTTTTTCATCCTCAAAAGGGGGAATTTGTTGGCCTTTCAGGTTTTGGATGATGACTTCACTTTTAAATAAACAAATGTGCTTTAGAAATTGTTTTGTAGGACAATATCCGATTTTGTTAAAAATTGCTGATGAACCCTATGACTTGGTCCATAAAAGTTGTACGTGTCAAAAATATCCAAGAGGTTAGATAAGAAGATCACTTAGGCTGTCAAATGTAGACAGGAGGTCTACTGTTCCCAAGTTTGATAATCTGACGTAACTGAAAAATGGCGACAGTGCATTGTTACCAGTCTGGAGCCTGGAGAAGAGATGTCAGCTGAAAAATAACGAAGAATTTATTTTCTGTTTTTAGTTGATGTAACGGTTATAAATTAAGTAAGTTGCATAATTATTTGATGGGTTAATTTGCAAAATAACCACCTAAAAATAACCGTAGACTAATTCAAGTGTTGAGAATAAGTCTCCTTATTTCTCTCCACAAAAATAGGAGTTTAATTTGGGCTTTAATTAAATTATAACTAACTTCCTATTTTTAGTAAATTATAACCGTGATTATTTTGCTTGGCTTCCAAGCATATGAACCATTTTCCTATATTTTAAATTTAAAGAACAAGTGGGGAGTTAGTTACTTCACTTGCTACGGTTGCTCCTTTATAAAAGGAGTGACTTTTTCCCAAACAGTAGGTGAGTGCATGAGTGTCCATACGGTTGAGATAAAATAAGAAAAATATTTTGTTCTTATAACTTGCCAATTAACTTGTTTTATTTTTCTTAAGCAACTTCGTAGTTTTTATCCTTTCTAGAATATGGCCTTGTAAAGAATGTCATTTAATTGGATTAAGAAAATTTGATTCATGTCAAATCGACAAGGAACCCAAGAACGACTGGACATCTAAAAATCCAGTGTGCCAAATGGGAACAGCATACTGTCTCCAATAGAGACTATGTCGATCGTATTTGGATTAAGAAAGTTGATTCATGTCAAATCGACAAAGAACCCAAGAAAGACTGGGTTC
The DNA here is from genome assembly GCF_026212465.1 of Amaranthus tricolor. Taxonomy (NCBI): domain Eukaryota; kingdom Viridiplantae; phylum Streptophyta; class Magnoliopsida; order Caryophyllales; family Amaranthaceae; genus Amaranthus; species Amaranthus tricolor. The sequence goes on from NC_080052.1 coordinate 13,589,155, forward strand.
GTAATTGTAAAAATCAATTTTTCACGCAGGTTCTAGTAAGGTGGAAAAACTCATGGTATCTCAACAGTGGGTGTTCCAAGCACAAGACAGGTGATAAATAAAAATTTCTCTCACTGAAAACCTATGATGGGGGAACTATGACTTTCGGTGACAACATGAAAGGTGAAATCATCGCCAAAGGAAAAGTAGGAAGGTCAAGTTCCCATGCAATTGATAATGTATTTTTGGTCGAGAATTTAAAACATAACTTACTAAGTATTTCTCAATTCTGTGACAAAGGTAACTCTGTAAACTTCACTTCTGAAAAATGTATTATTTCTAGGAGTGACACAGGAGACATTGTTCTGAAAGGGATCCGAAAAGGGAATACTTATGTTGTGGACATCAACACTGTTCCCAAATCAAGTCTGACTTGTCTCAGTGTCATAGAAGAAGACCCTCTTCTTTGGCACAAACGTCTAGGTCATGCTAGCTTTCCTTTGATTAATACCTTAAGACCAAAAGACCAAATAAGAGGATTGCCATCCATAAAATTCCTAAAGGATGAAACTTTTGATCCTTGCTCCAACGGAAAACAAGTAAGGTCGTCCTTTAAACCAAAGAATGTGGTGATCACTTCAAAACTGCTTGAGCTAATCCATATGGATCTTTATGGATCTATGAGAATCCAAAGCCGTAGTGGTAAATGATATGTATTTGTTATTGTTGATGATTATAGTAGACTTACATAAACGTTTTTTTTAGTAACTAAAGATGAAGCTTTTAATGAGTTTGTTTCTTTTGCTAATAAAATATAAAAATCTAGTAATAATCAACTTATTCACATAAGGTCTGATCATGGTTAAGAATTTGAAAACTCAAACTTTATGAGTTATTGTAATGAACATGGAATAAGTCATAACTTTTCCGCACCTAGAACACCACAACAAAATGGTGTGGTAGAAAGAAAAAATAGAACGTTAGAGGAAATGGCTAGAACCATGTTAATTGCTAGTGGTCTTCCTAGGAATTTTTGGGCCGAGGCTGTCAATACTGCATGCTATATTTTAAATCGAGTACAGATAAGACCTATCACTTCTAAGACACCCTATGAATTGTTTAAAGGTGTAAAACTGAATATTTCCTATTTTCGTGTGTTTGCATGTAAATGCTTTGTTCATGTTAATGGAAAACGAAACATAGGAAAGTTTAATGAAAGAAGTGATGAAGCAGTATTTCTTGGCTATTCATCTCATAGTAAAGCTTATAGAGTTTTAGGCAATCAATTACAATCACATAAAACAATTTGCTTCACTTGAAGCTTCTCTATTCTAGGCCTACTTCTCTTTCTCTTCTCTTTCTCCTTCTCTTTCTCTTCTCACGCTTCTCTTGAAGCTTCTCTATTCCCCTAGACTTCCCTTAAGTCTAGTTACAACAAAACACACAAATACCCTTACAAGGCCAAATTCTCAAGAGGATAAAAATTAAATAATTGCTTTAAGAAAAATATAATAAATTAATTGGCATTAGATAGCTGAAAATATTTTTCTTAATAGATCTCCCTTTATGGACACTCTCGGATTCCCTTACGGTTTAAGCATAGTTCCTCCTATTTATAGTGGGAACAGCCAGCAGTTACCTTAGACATACCTACCACTATCCTGCACGTTCTCAAAAGAAAAAGATAGTGCAATGCCAAAAATAAACGTCCGGCTGTCATTTGCTCAAAGAGGAAAAACGGTTCCATCAAGCTAAAAATAGCATAGGATTTAAAACAAAAGATCCTAATTAAAAGGAGATCTCATCTTAAAAAGAATAAGTCTTAGGCTATTTTTAGATAACCTAAAAATACTTTTGCCAACCAATTTATTAGTTAATTAAGCAATTAATTTAACTCTTAACCGTTACATCAACTCAAAAACAGAAAATAATTAATTCGCAATTTTCCAGCCGATGTTTTCTTCAGACCTGCAACGTGGGAACAGTGTACTGTCTCCATCTACAACTTCTGTCAGATTGTCAACTTTGGGAACAGTAGACCGTCTGTCTACTTTTAACGTCCTAAGCATTTATCTAACTTCTTGGATATTCTAAGACATGTACAACTTCCACGAACCAAGTTATAGGCTTCATCAACGATTTCAACAGAATCGGATATTCACCTACAAAACAATCTCTAAAACATGTTTGTTTATTTAAAAGTGAAGTCATCATCAAAACCTAAGAGGCCAACAAATTCCCCCTTTTTGATGAAGACAAACTTATAAACAAACTTAAGTAAAATAGAGTAAAACAAAATTTTTAGAGCATACTAGAGATTAAAGAAACTCTAAATAACTTAGCAAATCAACTCGTTACAATATAATTTACCAAGCATGCATAAAACAATTTACTCTATAAAAACATAATATCATATATGTTTTTAAAATAATTTTCCAAAAATAGTTAAATTAACACATAACACAAATCCCTAAGTATTATAAAATGTAACAGCTTTGAAAACAAGATTCAGAACTGTTAATCAACGTATTCATAAACTTAACAACACAAATGATTTTAAGCTGGTTTCATAATCATTCATAATCACAATCATCACACTTATGCACATTAACTTCCATTATTGTAGCAATATAAATCAATAAAGATATGGAGACTGTGTATTCACAACTTCTCTTAAGTTTGTGCATTCTCTTCCCCCTTTTGTCATCAATCAAAAAGAGTTGGGAGTATCAAACCACAGCACAAACCATATAGATTTGTCATTGAGGAAAACAAGAAACAGTAAACGAAAGCAAGCACCATAAAAAGCAGTCCAAATATGCATATAGTTAATCATCAAAGACCAGAAATAAAAACAAGAAAGAAATTGTAGCAGTTGTTCAACAAAACAAATACAATTTTGTACCCCATATGGTACAAAACCAAAAGTGAAATTGTTTGATAAATGTTAGAGCAAACAAATCATTGAAAACATGGGAAGAGGAATCAAGGAGAAGTCTCTTCTTCATCTATGAATTCGGTCTGCACTTCAACTGTATCCAACTTTGCACCAAGATGGTTCTCCATCAAGGTAAGTTGATCAACGATTGAGGCAAGTGAGACTCGAATTTCATCTTGAAAAGCAGTAAATTAAGACTGTAGGTCATGGAGCTTAGAGAGTATGAAGTTTGAAGAAGCCGCAGGAACAGAATCAGGAATAACCAGTATCTGGTGAAGACTGAAATGGTGGTGGTGTAAAGTGAATAGGTGATTGAGGTGGGGATGGAATTTGATGTGGTGGTGGAGTGGTTGGCTTGGGAGAAGGAGGTTTATTAGATGTAGACTCAGGTATGGTGTCAGATGTGGTTTCATCAACCATAGTAGCCTTGCGTTTCGAAGCTAACCTCCTACTCTTCCTCTGAATTAACTTAGCCTTTTTCCTCATTGCTATCACAATCTCTTCATCACTTGAATCACTGCAGAGATTGTGATGAACATTATCTTCCAAGCTTCCTCTTGTTCTTCTGTTTCCCCCTTACTTGCTTCTCCGTCCTGTTCCCCTTTTTCTCCTGTTTCAACGTTGTCAGTGGGAACAGGTTCTTGCTCCCTTTCCTCTTTTTCCTCCTTCCTTGATTTCTCCTTTTCTTTCTCAACCTCTTCCTCTTCTGATCCGACTTCAACAACCTCCTCTAAGTCATGCATTAACATCCCTTCATCATTTAGTTTTAAATGCAAATTTTGTAAGCATTTAGCACCTATTTTCATGTTATGACCCATTGGGAACTGCAAACCATCTAGAGGTACACTAAATTTATTGAAAATCCATGTTAACAGTCCTCCAGATCCCACAAAACTTTTCTTTTCAATGCAATCCGACAAATGAGAGATCATTAACGAAGGAAAATTAATTTTAATATTATTGGCCATGAAATAAATTATAGTAGCATCACGTAAACTCACTTCACTTCGTTTGGAGTTTCGTGGTAAGATGAATCTACGAGCAACATTGTACAATAATTTATGCATTGGAGACAGGATGTTGTGACTTATTTTTCCCTTCTTTTGATCTACCCCTAAAAATTTCAGAATTGTTCGTTCATTAATCCCAGAGAATGCTATCTTCGAGCCAACATAATAGGTGTCAAATCCAACATTAGGAACATTTAACCATTCCCCCAACATAGCACTATTAAATTCTATTTTCACGTTCTTAAAAATACTAGAACACATCCCACAATCATTAGAGAAATTTAAAATAAATTCTCGCATAAGGTTTGGAAAAATTGAGTTGCAACTAAAATTGGACATCAATACCTCCCATTCTTGATTTTGTAAAATGTCATGCAGTTGAGGAAAATGACTAGAATCATACCAGTACTTGTCTAACCCGAACCCTACACACATTTCTTTTGAAACATCTTCAGCACTATTAGGATCAGCATGCTTTGAACGTTTGGCTATTCTAGAAGATGAACCACCTTTTGGAGTGGAGATTTGGCGTTTGGTACCGGCATGCTCAGTGGAGGGTTTAGGTGTTTCATTTTTAGTTTCAGTAGTTGAGGATGGTGCAACATCAAGTAAAGGTGGAGGATGAACCACATTGAGAGGTTGTGGTTGAGAAATTTTACCGGATTTTGGGGTTTTTGAAGATGTTGGGGTTTTCATTTTGATTTTAAAATGCTTTGAGAAGAACGGAAGATGACGGTTGCTTGAGGAGGATATGAAAGCGTGAGTGTTGTGATGTAAGAGAAGGGTTTAATAAAGGGTTGAAGTGACGGTTACCTAAAGGTCCGATCATTTAATTGCTTTAATCATTACATTTGAAATCAAGGATTGGTGAAGAGTTGGGACAAATCCAAATAAACCAATTCCCATTATTTTTGATTTAGGTTGACCATATATTAGAAAGAAAATATGAAAAAAATAAATGTTGTTATTATATTATATTATATTAAGAAAAATAATGAACATACACTGCTTTGGTCTAATCAAATTAAAACATGCAATCAAGAAAACATTCATAGTACGTACTTTATTAACTGTATACCTGATCCCTTCAATAATTGATTTTCAATCAAGATTTTGTGGTTGATTTCACCTTTTCAATTTCATGATGCTTCATGGAGAATTCTTGCTTTCAACTTTAGTGGAGCTTGATCATACCAAGTTCCAATCTCATCTTTTCATATTGTTCCCTCGGAAGCGGTTTGGTCAAGATATCTGCGACTTGTTCATTAGTGTTAACATGCTTTACAACAATATTTTTATTTTCAACATTATCTTTAAGAAAATGATGTCTAATGTGGATGTGTTTTACTCGTGAATGATGCACTGGATCTTTAGATATACATATGGCACTGGTATTATCACAATAAATAGGAACACATTCAAATTTAATACCAAAATCTCTTAGCTGCTGTTTTATCCAAAGCATTTGGGAACAGCAAGCTGCTGCTGCTACGTATTCAGCTTCTGCAGTAGATAATGCAACAGTGTTTTGTTTCTTGGAACTCCATTAAACTAAACATGAGCCAAGAAATTGTACCATACCTGATGTACTTTTTCTATTTACGAGATCACCTGCATAATCTGCATCACTAAAACCTTTCAAATCATAGACATCACTTTTAGGATAATATAGGGACAAGTCATTTGTTCCCTTCAAGTATCTCAAAATTCTTTTTACTACTGTAAAACGTGATTCTTTGGGGTTAGATTGAAATCTAGCACATAAACTAACACTAAAAGAAATATCAGGTCTACTAGCTGTTAGATATAATAAAGAACCAATCATGCCTCGATACATTGTTTGATCTACATTAATCCCATTTAGGTCTTCATCTAATCTAACATTTGTGGCCATGGGTGTGTGGTTTGTCTTAGCGTTGTCTAGTCCATACTTCTTAAGAAGTTCTTTTAGGTATTTTTGTTGATGGATAAAAATACCATTTCAGTTTGTTTAATTTGTAAACCAAGGAAGAAATTTAGTTCTCCCATCATGCTCATTTCAAATTCTGTGCCCATAAGATTGGCGAATTCTTTACTTAACAAGTCATTAGTAGCACCAAAAATAATATCATCAACATAAATTTGAACAACCAAAATATCATAACCTTTATTCTTAAAGAATAAGGTTTTGTCAATTTTTCCTCTAATAAAGTTATTTTGAATCAAAAACTTTGACAGTCGTTCATACCATTGCCTAGGGGCTTGCTTCAAGCCATATAAAGCTTTATCAAGCTTGTAGACATGTTTAGGACAAGAGGTATTTTCAAAACCTGGGGGTTGTTCAACAAAAACTTCTTCATCAAGAAAGCCATTTAAAAAAGCACATTTCACATCCATTTGATATAATTTGAAGTTCATAAATGCAGCAAAAGAGATTAAAATTCTAATAGCCTCTAACCTTGCTACTGGAGCAAAAGTCTCGGTGTAATCAATACCTTCTTGTTGGTTGTACCCTTTGACCATGAGCCTTCCTTTGTTTCTGACAATTATTCCGTGCACATCTAATTTGTTCCGAAATACCCATTTTAAACCAATTACCTTTTTGTGTTTTGGTTTGGGTTCCAAGTGCCATACTTTGTTTCTTTCGAATTCATTCAATTCATCTTGCATGGTAACTATCCATTCGAAATATTTTAGAGCCTCCTCGTGGTTTTTAGGTTCAAGTGATGATAGGAACTCAATGTGCACAAAAGTTTCTGATTTGGGACCTGGTTTGCGTTCCCTTATTTATATCACTAATAATCAAATCAAGAGGGTGGTAACTTTGATATTTCCAAGGCTTAGGCACAAATTCTCTTGTGGGAACAGAAGCATGTTCTGTTTCATCTGCTTGATTATTGTTCTATTCAGCTTTTGGATCTGCTTGCTCGTCTGTGGGAACAGCTGGATTGGAGACAGTCTGCTGTTCCTGAAATACTGTCTATTCCTGATTATTATCGTTCCTTTCTGCCTCTTCTGGGATCAGCTGCTCACCTGCTGTTCCTTCATCTAGCATTTTCGTTTCTTCATCATTGTCTTCTAGATGAGCAAGACCTATTTTCACATGGTTGTTTTCCTGTCCACTTTTTGAGAAGTTAGTTTCATCAAAAATGACATGAACTGACTCTTCTACACTCATTGTTCTTTTATTATATACCCTTTAAGCTTTACTATGTGATGAGTAGCCAAGAAATACTGCTTCATTGCTTCTTTCATCAAACTTGCCTATACTTCGTTTTCCATTAACATGTACAAAACATTTGCATCCAAATATACGAAAATAGGAGATGTTTGGTTTAACACCTTTGAGTAATTCATAGGGTGTTTTTGAAGAGATTGGTCTTATTAACACACGATTCATAATATAACAAGCAGTATTAACGGCCTCAGCCCAAAAATTTCTAGGTAAACCGCTAGCAATCAACATGGTTCTAGCCATTTCTTCTAAAGTTCTATTTTTCCTTTCTACCACACCATTTTGTTGTGGTGTTCTAGGTGCGGAAAAATTGTGATTAATTCCATGTTCATTTCAATACATAGTAAAATTTGAATTTTCAAATTCTTTTCCATGATCAGACTTTATGTGGATTATTTGATTATTGGTAGATTTTTGTATTTTGTTTGCGAAGGAAACAAACTCATCAAAAGCTTCGTCTTTGCTTACTAAAAACAAAGTCCAAGTGAATCTACTATAATCATCAACAATGACAAATACATATTTTTTGCCGCTACGGCTCTGTATTCTCATTGGTCCACAAAGATCCATATGAATTAATTCTAGTGCTCTAGCGGTAGTCACCATATTCTTTGATTTAAAAGATGACCTCACTTGTTTTCCTTTGGCACAAGGATCGGAAATTTCTTCCTTAAGGAATTTTATAGCTGGTAGTCCTCTAACTAGGTCTTTTGATCTTAATGTATTAATCAATGTAAAACTAGCATGACCTAGACGCTTATGCTAAAGTAGTGGGTCTTCTTCTATGACACTTAAACATGTTAGATTGGTTTTGGGAACAGTGTCCAGGTCCACTGCATAAGTGTTCCCTTTCCTGATTCCCTCGAGCACAGTATCTCCTGTGTCGTTCCTAGAAATTATGCATCGTTCAGAAGTAAACTTAACAGAGTTACCTTTATCACAAAATTGAGAAATACTTAGCAGATTGTGTTTTAATTCTCAACTAAAAATACATTGTCAATGGCATGGGAACATGACCTTCCAACCTTTCTTTTGGCGATTATCTCACCCTTCATATTGTCACCGAAGGTTACCGTTCTCCCATCATAGGCTTCAAGTGAGAGAAATCTAGATTTGTCACCCGTCATGTGCTTGGAACATCCACTGTCGAGATACCATGAGTTGTTCTTCCTCACTTGAACCTGCAAAGCAAATTAACTGTTAGGTTCAGGAACCCAGTCATCCTTGGGTTCCCTGTCGATAATACTTGAATCACATTTCTTAATTCATATGCGTTCGACATAATTTTTATTTGCTTTGGTATGCTGTTCCCTTTTTACACATTGATTTTTCAGGTGTCCAGTTTTGCCACAAAAGGAACAGACTTTACTACTGGGGAGATCTACATAGACCTTTTTCTTCCTGTTATTCTTAACAAAACCTAGGCCTTCTTTACTCTTTGTTTTAGCATCTAGAATCCATTTGGGAACTTCATTGATTTTCCCTTTTCCTTTTAAGTTCAATTTATCTTTCAGATATTCATTCTCTTTTTCACAGGATTCTAATTTTAATTTCATCTTTTGAAATTCAGTGCTAAACATGTGAGTGGATATATCATTTACGTCCCTTCTTAATCCTATCAATTTATATTGATTTATTTCAACATTAAGAATAATAAATTCCTGCTTCATTTTTTCAATTGTTTCTTTCAAAATAATATTCTGATCCAGCAGATTAAAAAATCTGCTTTGCACATCGATCCTAAATGAATTTAAGTAGGAAACATGATCTTTACTTGAGTTGAGGTCTTTCTTAATTTGGAGACACTTAGTATTCTGTTTATCTAATTTCTCTTGTGTCTCCAAGAGCAACTTAAATAATTTATTCTTACTGAATTGAAACAGGTGTTTAGGAAATGAGCTAGAAGACATTACCTCTTTTTCCTTGGACTCTTCATCCTTGCTGTGATGAGATGCCATGAGACACAGATTTGCTGTTTCTTCTTCTATTGGAGCTTCTGTTTCCGCCTCACTCTCGGTATCACCCCAGGCTGCGATCATAGTTTACGAAAATCTGTTTTGAAATTTCCTTTCTTGGGTTGTCTTCCAGCTTCTCTTGCCTTTCCCTTGCCCTTGTCATTCTTCCATTGAGGGCAATCCTTGATGAAGTGGTCAGTGTTTCCACATTTGTGGCATTCAAAATTTGTCTTCGTGTTAGCAGTTCCTCTTTCTTTGTTATGTCTTTGAGTTCCATATCTGCTATTTCTGAAGAATTTTTTGAATTTTCTTGCTAACATAGCAGTCTCCTCCTCATCAGTTTCTGATTCTTCATGATCATTTGCTGCTAGAGCCAAGCCTTTATTTCGGGTACTGTCAGCTGTTCCCAAATGCAACTTGTGAGTCATTAGGGAACAAGCCAGCTCTTCCAAATTAAACTTGGTGAAATCTTTTGATTCCTGGATGGCTTTGACCTTAGCTCTCCAGCGTTCGTCTTGAGGAAGACTCCTAAGTACTTTCCTGACTTGTTCATCAACGGGAATGATCTTACCAAGTGACACACGTTCTGTGGTTATATTCGTGAACTTGGTGAACATCTCTTGGATGTTTTCTCTAGGTTCCATTACGAATCTTTCGTATCTGGACATCAGTAGATCAATCTTGGAGCTCTTCACTTCACTAGTGCCTTCATGGATAACTTCCAGCAGGTCCCAAATCTGCTTTGCCGTTTTACAACCCATGATACGATTATGTTCATTTGGCCCGAGACCACAGTGAAGTAGCTTGATAGCAAGAGCGTTCATCTCCATCTTTTGAAAGTCTTCCTTTTCGTATTCAGTGATTGGTTTCGGAATTGATTCATTATTGGAGTTGATTGTCGTCACCTCAAAATCTCCTATTTCAATTACTCTCCATACTTGGTAATTTTTGGCCTTTTTGAAAATTTCCATCCTATTTTTCCAGTAGGTATAGAATTTCCCATCGAACATGGGTGGCCTTTGCGTAGAGTACCCTTCTGCGTTCGTTCATCTTCAACATCTTGCCAGGGAACAGGATACTGCTCTCAGGGTTTCCTGATTAAATGAGGAACACTGCTCTAATACCAATTGTAGAAATGCAAATAGATGATCGAATGCAACAAGAGGGGGGGTGAATTGTTGTGTATTATGTTTAAGATTTTTGCCTCTAATTTTTGCGGAATTATAATAAAATAAAACTTAAACTTAAAATGAAAAAGATAAAAGAAGACAACGATTTTACGTGGAAACCTTCTTGGCCTAATAAGAAGGAAAACCACGACCCCCCGGGATTTCAAAATTCTCACTATGATTTAGGCAATCAATTACAATCAAATAAAACAATTTGCTTCACTTGAAGCTTCTTTATTCTAGGCCTAGTTCTCTTTCTCTTCTCACGCTTCTCTTGAAGCTTCTCTATTCCCCTAGACTTCCCTTAAGTCTAGTTACAAGAAAACACACAAATACCCTTACAAGGCCAAATTCTCAAGAGGATAAAAATTAAATAATTGCTTTAAGAAAAATATAATAAATTAATTGGCATTAGATAGCTGAAAATATTTTTCTTAATAGATCTCCCTTTATGGACACTCTCGGATTCCCTTAAGGTTTAAGCATAGTTCCTCCTATTTATAGTGGGAACAGCCAGCAGTTATCTTAGACATACCTACCACTATCCTACACGTTCTCAAAAGATAAAGATAGTGGAATGCCAAAAATAAACGTCTGACTCTCATTTGCTTAAAGAGGAAAAACGGTTCCTTTAAGTGAAAAATAGCATAGGAGTTAAAACAAAAGATCCTAATTAAAAGGAGATCTCATCTTAAAAAGAATAAGTTTTAGGCTATTTTTAGACAACCTAAAAATAGTTTTGCCAACCAATTTATTAATTAATTAAGCAATTAATTTAACTCTTAACCGTTACATCAACTCAAAAACAGAAAATAATTAATTTGCAATTTTCCAGCCGATGTTTTCTTCAGACCTACGACGTGGGAACAGTGTACTGTCTCCATCTACAACTTCTGTCAGATTGTCATCTTTGGGAACAGTAGACCGTCTGTCTACTTTTAACGTCCTAAGCATTTATCTAACTTCTTGGATATTCTAAGACACGTACAACTTCCACGAACCAAGTCATAGCTTCATCAACGATTTCAACAGAATCGGATATTCACCTACAAAACAATCTCTAAAAAATGTTTGTTTATTTAAAAGTGAAGTCATCATCAAAACCTAAGAGGCCAACAAATGGAAACAGTGCATTATTGCCGGGCTGACGTCTGGAGAAGATACGTCTGCTGGAAATTCTGATTATTATATTTTCTGATTATTTAGTTGATGTATTAGTCAAAATTAATATGTTGCATTATTTAATTATTAAGTTAATTGGTAAAATATTTCATAACCACCTAAAGTATAACCGTGTGATTTTCTGAATATGGAATATTTTTTCCTTTTAAAAAGGCTTTTATCTTGGATCTAAATTTAGTGAGTAACTAATTTAGCTAATATTAGAAAATGGGAACCGTAGCTAATATTAATAAAAGGGAACCGTAGCTATTATTAGGAAAAGGGTAACCGTAGCTAATATTTGTAAAAGGGAACCATAGCTATTATTAGAAAAGGGGAACCGTAACTAATCTACCTATTATTAGTACCAGGGAAACCGTAGCTTTTACTTTATTATCAAGCTTCCACTTATTTCTCCCTTATTTATGAGAAAAGATACCGTAGGTTTTGACTTTGTATTTCAAGATCCATATAATTAGGGATAAGGGAATAATGGGTAGTTACTTTCTTTTTATAGCTAAATTAAAATCTATATATAGAGGAGTTGTTTGTTCCTCAAAATAAGCCTTTGTATGAGCCATAAAATCATACTTGAGAGATTGATAAAAATACAAGAAATATTTTGTTCAAAAATTGCTAATTAACTTATAATATTTTCTTGTGCAACTCTTTAATTTTATCTTTAGAGCATTTATCCTTGTAAAAGGGTTTTTGAGTGAATTGTTTTAACTAGACTTGGGTAAGTCTAGGGGAGATTTAGAAAGCTTCTAGTGAAGCTGGAGAACAGAATAGCTTTGAGTAAAGCTATGAGAGAAGCTTCCAATGAAGCAAGAAAAAGAGAAAGAGAAAGAGAAGTTGGCCTAGTAAGAGAAGCTTCGAGTAAAGCAAGTTGTTTTATGTAATTGTAACGAATTGCCTAAAACATATTGGAGAGTTTTGAAATCCCGAGGGGTCGTGGTTTTTCCTTCTATTTAGGCCTAGAAGGTTTCCACGTAAAATTGTGTTGTCTCTTTTACTTTTTCGCTCTAAGTTTAAGTTTTAAAACAACAGGGCTAAAATACTTAAACTTATTAAAACAACAATTCACCCCCCCCCCCCCCCCCCCTCTTGTTGTCGTTCCCATCTCTAACACAGTCTACAGTTATTATGAATTTAATATAATTTTGCAATAAGTGTTTAACTTTGGATTGGTAATATGAGTTTGAATTGGAACCTTAAAAGTAGGTTGATATGATAAGTGCCTTTTGTTGGGTTAATATTTAATAATGTGTGGTGTTTATGATAATTAACCTTTCCCGATTAGGACTTCTGAGATGATCCTGTTAGTTTAAGAATTTTGAGACGATTTGTTAGCTGATCTTATTTAGTCGAGAATTATGTAATTAAAGGTAGTAAGTTAGAATATGAGCTGATGTGGCTAGTGGGAATTAAGAGTTATCTTTTATTTCGAGTTTACGAGTTGGCTTTATTTAGTTTGAATAATGAGGTTGATTGTCGATTAATATTACGAAGTAAACTGCGAAGTTAGACATATTCATTGATTTTGTCGGCTTGTTGTAATTGAAAAGGTTGGATTTCTTACTCAAATCTTTAGTAATTATGAAAAAGGATTACAAAGGTATGTGTTACATTTAGCTGAGATTGGTTTGAATGTAGGGAGATGTTCTTTCTAAAATAGAAAGTTTTTTTTCGAACAGTGAAATCATATAATAGCTACAGAAAAGATATAGATGGTTTAATGTTTTGAAACGATTAGGGTTACCTCTGTGGTGTCCCAAGGAATTGGAACCTCGTCGGGATTATCTCGACACTACATAATAGTTGGGGGGTACGTTGATCAGTATTATCTCGGACTTATATCTTCTGCTACGGTTTGGCCGTTTGTAGGGTGTGCACACTAGGGATCTTTGTCTAATAGTTATCCGGAGGGCCTAGCTAGCCTGATGGAAATAAAAGTTCGTTCCATTCCATAGATTTATAATTTAAATACTTTGAAAGGAAAATTTTTAGTAAAAATAGAAAAGAAAGATCTATCCATTCCATAGATTGATGATTTCAAGATTTTGAAAGTAAATATTTTAGCAAAGAAAATAGAAAAGTATTTGATTTATAAAAACGAAAAAAGAAGAAAAAGATTTTATACAAGATTGACAAAGTAATATGTTTGCAAAAGAAAATGATTTGTAGGATATAATTATTGTATCCTTCCAGAATGTGTAGTTGGCTTATGGTATGGAATCTAGCACAGTCGGTTTCACTATAGGTAAATGAAGGTTAGAATAAGGGCAAAGAGCAACATCCACTCATCTTGTGTAAATATAGTTATAATATTTCCTTTTCGTCATAGTTTTGTGTATTTAAAATTAACCTATATAAATGTGTACTCAGCATAAGCTGACTGTGTTGTTATGTTCTTTGAACCTGTCCTGGTGAAGCACAGATTTGAGACTAATAAAGTCAATGGTAGCTGAAAGCGTAAAGATCAGTAATCAACAAAGTAATCTCAACCAATCATATAAAAGATTTTAAGTAAAGGAAAATTTTTATCTAAAATTATTTTAACACTTATTTTGGATTATTGGAGAAAAGATTCCACCCTATGAGGTGATGTGATTTTGGAATGTTTAGCGCCCGTGCCATTGGTTGGTTGATATTTTAAAATGTTGGTTTTAAACTTGCAGGGTAACTTTAAGTCAAAGGAAAAATTTTAGTTTATCCGATTTACAAATGGAACTCTACCGGATTTTCTGCTGAAATTTATATATTTTAAATTGTTTCAAAGGATTCTTATAATGTAATTTCTTTACATCTTTCAAACATTTTAAACTGTAATATTTAAATTCTTGATACTTTTCTAGTAGATAATAAATATCATTTTGAGTAATTGATTATATTATCAACGTAATAGCCCGATATAAGTGTTAAGCTTCCGCATTAGTTTAAATTAATCTTGTTTGATCAGCTGGTTAGTTTCAGGTTGTTACAAAAACCCCTGAGGTAGCTAAGCAGATAATCGAGGAAATGTCCTCGAACTTCCATTGGAGAGATAAAAGGAATACCAAGAAAGGTGGAAAATATGAAGTAGATGCATTACTTGCCATTTAAAATTCTGTCCACGCATTGTCAAGGAGGATGGACTAGTTGAGTTTAGCGAACACATTGAAGTCTCGTGAAGTGTGTGGAATCCAAGGTCATTCCCCATCAGAGTGTGCAGCAACAGAATCGTCATCAAGCCAACAAGTTAATGCAGTGTACAACCAAGGGAAGCCACCATTCAACCCATACTCCAACACTTATAATAAAGGTTGGAAGCATCATCCCAACTTTTCATATAAAAATTCCAATGCATCATTGAACCCATCATCATATCACCAACCTCCACCAACATATAACCAACAACCCCTAAGGTTTCAATGACCTCCACCACCAAACTCACTGCAAAAATCAAATTTGGAGTCCATTGTGAAGAACTTCATTGCCACTTAGTCCAAGATTAATGTTGATACTTCTAGTGCCATCCAGCATATTCAAGCACACAACAAAATCATTGATAATCAAATGGCATAGATGGCGTAGCAATTAAGCAATCTTTTCGAACCCAGTGGACAGCTGCCAAGAAACACAGAGAAAAATTCCCTCCGGGCATGTAAATGCATTTACACTAAGAAAGGCACCACCTATAATCCTCCACCCATGGTTGTTGTTGAAAATGAAGAAGAAGGGGTGGTAGTAGAGGAAGAAGTACCTAATGAGGGGGAAAAGGAGGAACAACCAACACCTGCCTTAGAGAAGAGAAAGGAGCCCACCACTGATGTATATGTACCTCTTGTTCCTTTCCCACAGAGATTAGCGTGTTGCAAGCTTGAAGAAAAATATGGGAAATTTTTAGAAGTTCTTAGTAAGCTTGAAATAAACATTCCCTTCATAGATGTTATCAAGGAGATGCCTTCATATGCAAAATTTCTAAAGGAGGTATTATCAAGCAAAAGGAAGTAGCCAGAAACAGGCGTAGAAACACTAAGAGGAGAATGCAACGCTATCTTAGAGTGCAAGGTGCCGAAAACAAAAGCTGACCCCGGGAGTTTTACCGTTCCAGTCAAATTCGTGAAGTTTTGGTTAATAAAGCACTTGCTGATTTGGGAGCTAGTGTGAGTATCATGCCGCTATCTTTATACAAGAGGATCAATGCGGAGATCAAGCCAACAAGGATGTCTTTGAAGCTAGCCGATAAATCAGTAAGGTTTCCAGTTGGAGTTGTTAAAGATTTGCCAGTTCAAATAGGGAAGTTTTATGTCGCTTGTGATTTTGTGATTATGGATATTCTTGAAGATCATAACCTATCATTCTTGGGAGAGATTTTTTGAAGATTGCAGGGGCTATTTTTGATGTGTTCAATGGCAAGCTTATATTGAACATCTTGGGGGAGGACGTTGAGTTTCATCTTCCATCAATGATGAAAGGACCCGATGAATCACTATGCAGAGCAGAAGTAGAAAGGGTTGAGATTATGCATCCACAGTATGATGACCCTTTGAGGTCAGTCTTAGAAGAAGTTGAGGATGGAAGGTGCTCAAAGGCCACAAGTTTGAAGAAGTTGTTAGATGAACCAGATTTCTATATGGAACCACTGATGGAGACAATTTTGGAGGCTTATGTGACAGTTAGACAAGAGAGATCCACACCTCCTCAAGTAGATCTTAAACCCCTTCCCTCTTCATTAAATATGCTTATTTAAGAGAAAATAAAACTTATCCAGTAATTGTTAATGCTGAATTAAATAATACCCAACTTGACCAATTGATTGCATTGATTAAAAATTTCAAGAGTGTCATAGGGTACTCAATAGATGATATCACTGGTATAAGTCCATCTTTTTGCATGCATAGAATATTTCTTAATGACGGTCATGCCACATCTATAGAACCTCAAAGAAGATTGAATCCCAATATAAAAGATGTTATGAGAAAAGAGGTTCAGAAATTACTTGACGCAGGCATAATCTACCCTATCTTTGATAGTAGGTGGGTTAGCCCCGTACAGGTAATGCCCAAAAAAGGTGGCATGAGTGTTATTAAAAATGATAAGGGTGAGTCAGTATCCACTAGAACAGTTACGGGTTGGAGAATGTGCATAGATTACAAAAAATGGAATAAAGCAACCCGTGAAGATCATTTCCCTTTGATTTTTATAGATCAGATGTTGGAACGTTTGGCAAACCATTCATATTTTTGCTATTTAGATAGATACTCTGGATTCTTCCAGATCCCTATCCATCAAGATGATCAGGAAAAAACCACTTTTACTTGTCCCTATGCGACCTTTGCATATCGAAGCATACCCTTCGGTCTTTGCAATGCCCCCGCCACGTTCCAACGATGCATGATGGCCATTTTCTCTTATTTTATTGAGGATTTTAAGGAAGTATTTATGGATGATTTTTCTGTGTATGGAACATCTTTCAAAGCATGGTTAAGCAACCTCGAAAAGGTGCTCCGTAGGTGTAAGGAGACCAACCTCACCCTAAACTGGAAAAAATGCCATTTTATGGTACAATAGGGGATAGTCTTAGGTCATGTTATCTCCAACAGCGGTATTGAGGTAGATAAAGCGAAAGTAGTGGTTATAGAGCGTTTGCCTCCACCCTTTGATGTTAAGGGAATAAGGAGTTTCCTAGGTCACGTCGGTTTTTATCGGAGGTTTATCAAGGATTTCTCTAAGATTGCTAGGCCTCTAACTGAGTTCCTCGCCAAAGATGCCCTGTTCTTGTTTACGAACGATTGCCTTGAAGCTTTTAACAGATTGAAACAGGCTCTTATCTCTGCTCCTATTATTCAAACGCCGGATTGGAACATCCCCTTTGAAATGATGTATGATGCAAGTAACTATGTTGTAGGGGATTTTTTGGGTCAAAGGAAGGATGGTAAGTTGCATGCCATCTATTATGTGAGTAAGACTTTGGATCTAGCTCAGATGAATTATGCAACAACAGAGAAAGAGCTTTTGTCAGTTGTATTTGCCGTAGAGAAATTTAGGCCTTACCTGTTAGGTTCAAAGGTGATCGTCCACACCAATCATGCAGCTTTGAGGTGCTTGATGGCAAAGAAAGATGCTAAGCCTCGCCTAATTCGGTGGATTCTCCTACTGCAAGAGTTTGATTTAGAAGTGAAGGATACGAAGGGTACGGAGAATGTTGTTGCCGACTACTTAGCCCGACTGATTCATGATGCTGAAGCAAGTTTGGAAGCTCTAATTGATGATTCATTTCCAGATGTGTGTCTCTTAGCTGTAAACATGACAAGTGTTCAATAGTATGCTGATTTCGCTAATTATCTAGCAAATGGAATCATTCCTGATAAATACACATCTCAGCAGAAAAAGAAGTTTTTCTATAATGTCAAGAGACATTTTTGGGAGGACCCATTCCTGTATAGACTGTGTGTTGATGATGTAATTTGAAGGTGTAGGTGTTCCACAAGAACAAGTGCCTTCTATTATCTCACATTGTCACGATCTGCATTGCGGAGGACATGCTAGTACCTCCAAAACTGCTGCAAAAATTCTTCATTGTTGTTTTTATTGGCCTTCTCTATTTAAGGATACACATGCCTATGTTAAATCCTGCGATAAAAGTCAAAGAATAGAGAATATTTCAAGAAGAAATAAAATGCCACTCAACAACATCCTAAAAATCGAAGTTTTTGATGTATGGGGGGTGAATTTCATGGGACCATTCCCATCCTCCTACGGGAATAGGTATATCTTGCTGGCAGTTGATTATATGTCAAAATGGGTAGAGGCTATTGCATCTTCTACCAATGTGCGCACGTGGTTACTAAGTTCTTTAAGAAACACATTTTTCCGCGATTTGGCACACCGAGGGTATTAATTAGTGATTAAGGGCAACATTTTTTGGAAAAGAGATTTGAAGATGTATTAAAGAAATATGGGGTCCATCGTAAGATTGGTCTAGGCTATCATCCGCAAACTAGTGGCCAAGCTGAAATCAGTAAACGAGAGATCAAGAGCATTTTGGAGAAGACTGTTGCAAGGTAAAGAAAAGATTTGACAAATAGGTTGGATGACTCTCTTTAGGCCTACTGAACAGCATTCAGAACCCCTATTGGAACCACACCATACAAGTTAGTCTATGGGAAGCCGTGCCATTTTCCAATAGAGCTTGAACATAGAGCATTTTGGGCAATCAAAACTCTTAATTATGATCTACTGCATACTGGTGAGAAGAAGTTGTTAGATATCAACGAACTTGATAAGATACGCTTGGATGGGTATAAGAGTTCAAGGCTATACAAGGAAAAGACCAAGCGATGGCATGATAAGGGTCTTATCAGAAAAAAATTTGAAGCTGGAAAATTGGTGTTACTATTCAACTCCCGTTTGAGGTTATTTACAAGGAAACTGAAGTCACGTTGGACGAGTCAATTGAAGATCATGAGGTTATTCGCTTATGGTTCCATCAAGCTTTCGAATGCGAAAGGGGAAACATTCAAGGTGAATGGTCAACGTGTCAAACACTATCGCGCAGGTGAGCCTTTAGCAGGGCTAGTGGTAATGCCGCTTGAGCCCCCACGTTATCTTATGAATGATGCGCAACGATCAAGCTAACGACCTTAAACGAGCGTTTGTTGGGAGGAAACCCAACTCTGGTATGTTTTTGTGTATATTCACAGGTCGAGCGAGCTCGCTCGGTGGAGCGAGGTGCATATTCTGACAGAATTCGCGTTTAAATTCAGTTTTGCTCAACTAATCCTTCATTTCTCACTCGATCAATATCATTTCCTCCTACTTTCTCTCGCTAAAAACTCAAACCCTAAGCCCTAAAATCCTACAAACCTTGTACATTTACTCATCCATAACAACATTTCACTCTTCAAATTCATCAATTACATCCACATTGCACCATTCTCATCAACATCCATCCAAATTAGGGTTTGTAAGATTGAGGTAAAAGTTGTTGAATTATTTAAGATTTGAGTTTTAATTTGTTTTCTACTAATTAATCTTTGCTTTTTAGTAGAGATAATGTGTTCTTTGTTTGTTGAGTCTTTGTTTTAGGAAATTCATCAAGAAAAACAAGCAATGGCACCAAGGAGGCAAAGGAGGAGAGAAAGGACTCTATCACCACAATGAGTTGACCCGACGAGGACTACTCCAACATAATTTTTAGGAATGAAGATCAACGAGATAAGTTTCAAAATCTCAAAGAAAGACCTATCATTCCTACTAGGTTTATTTGTGCTAATGTGCTTAGAAACCTAAGATTTTTTGAGTATGCTATGCATTTCTTTAGAGCAATAGGCATGGTATTTATGTTCAATATGCATAGAGAAACATACGCTGAGTTACTCCTCGAATTTTTTAGTTCCTTAACCATAACACAAGATGACTACGGGGAAACCTCATTGTATTTTAGGATAGATAGAATTGAGCGGCAGCTCACTACGACTGAGCTTGCTGATTTATTTTGTCTGAACGACATAAAGGAAGGATTAGACTACGAACAACACCCTTCTTAAATTTGGCCGTTAATATCAGGAGAACACTTGACCAACCTACAGAATTTAGTTCTGAAGAAGGTCCATCATCCTGTTATCAGGATTTGGCGCAAGTTCATGGCTTTCACCATCACGGACAAATTTGAGTCTAATAAGGCCAATAGTAACGATCTGATTATTTTAGGCTCATTCCTCCACCTTGAATGAGGTTTTACCTTTAACTTAGTTAGACTTCTAGTCCACACATTCCGCCATACCATTAATCAACCTAATAATGTTCAAACACCGATACAGTTGGGAGGAGAAGGAGTACTACCTAGAGAAGCCACCACCATCAGCATGAGCCACCTAGTTCAATCTGAGTGGCTAGAGCTTTCAAATGGTCAAACATGGTGGAAGCTTCATGACCGACAAATGGGTATCCCTCTCCCCACCCAAGGTCTTCCCGACTTAATCCCCAACCGTCCCACCTATCTCTTTGGACCAGAAGGGCGGGTACCTGACCCTCTGGCAGTGGAAAGGCCACCACCATAGGCTTTCCACAACCAGTACTCCCGTCAGAGACAAGGTGACTCTTCTTCTACACACGAGGAACATCACCCCTCACCTGCATTTGAGCAAGGAGGCCCATCCTCTACCTTCGAGTTTGGTGGCACCTCTCATGCAACACCTCCACCCTCACCTTCACCTTATCATACTGACCCTTATCTCGTCCTGGCCTCTGTACAGCGCTTACATCTACGTATGGACGGCTTTGATTAGCGGTTTGACCGGATAGAGGCGCAACAAAGCCGGACCGACCAATTTATGGCCGATTACCAGCAAAGTCAATATCTGATATATGACCATCATTACCGGCATGGGCATATCGCCCCGGATCATGTGCACCCATCATGGTACACACCGCCACCTGGTGATTTTGGTTATGTTTACGGTTCCAGGGGGCCGTTAGTACATCTTTTGTTCCTGGAACACAGGAAGAGGGAGACGATGATGAGGAAGATAATGATGAGAGAGATGAAGACGATGAAGAGGGAGATGAGAGTGATGACTAAAGTCCTCGCACCTTCTCTAAAGCCCTTTTGTCGCATTGAGGAAACTGCTCAAATCGGCTTGGGGGAGGTGTTGCGTTTATGGTCTCCTTAGGTTCTTCTTGTGTATATATGCATGCTTTCATTGATTTTCTTTCTGTTTTATTACTTTTGTAGATTAGCTTACTATTTTTTTAATTTAATTATGTTTTAGATGCCTTGAATCACATTCATGCATATTTTTGATCGTCAGTAGCTAACTTATTGATTTCATTTTGGGACATATTCTTAATCTATGTATGATACCTTGGCAAGTTTAAATTATTTCTTCTAAATTTTTTGATTTGCAATCCTGTGAACCTTGAGTTTTCAAAACAATAGTTGAGCATTGAATTGGTTTGTGGCATCGCCTTTGGGTATTTGTGGACATATTTTGAACCCGTTAGATCATTCATGTGCATCTATGATTGGTTCTCGATTTTCTTTTCTCTTTATGATAATGAAATGCTTGCTTGAAGTCAAGCAAGGGTCTAGCTTGGAGGAGTTTGTTAGCTACATTTTATCTTTATTTTTACCCCTATAAGCGGCTTGTTTAGCGTAAGGAAATTACATGTTAATGCATTGGTTTATTGGATTTTATACTTGTTTTGTTGCTTTGGTGTTTTGTTTCATTTCAGGATCTAAACATCAACATTGAGCACAAACTAGATCCTTTGGTCGCATACATTGCTTACCTAAACACTGAGGGCTTAAAGAAGTGAAACGTCATGAGCCAAGCCATAAGAACAAGCCAAAAAGAAACCAAAATAGATCCACTCGACCAAAATGGGCTCGAGCCAAGGTGGCTCGAGCAGCATTGCTCGAGTCAGAAGCTGAGTATTACATATTTGAAGTTCGCTCGACCGGTGGAGCAAGATGGCTCGAGTCGAGCGGAGCTAAATTTCACATTCTGTCAAATTTTTGAAGTTTCTGATGTTGGACCTGATGGTGGCTCGATTGGTCGAGTGGGAGCCGCGAGAGTCGAGCAAAATAGGCGGCTGCAGTTTTTGCGATCTTTTTAAAGTATTATTCGAGGT
>NC_080052.1:13620120-13627620 GCF_026212465.1 Amaranthus tricolor
ACCATTACTAACTCCAATCATGAAATTGTTCCCAAACCCAAACCGTATTTGAAAAAGAAGATTTTCAAAAGATAGAAATTAATGCCTTTGCGATAAAGCAGATATGTTCTTCTAACTCATTTTCTGTCCATCCATCCAAATTGAGTAAAAATAAATTAATAGAGTTGCTAAAGGAGACACAAATTAAACTTGAAAATGGTAATGATAAGCGTCTCCAATTGGAAAAGGAGCTCAAAGTAAGTAAAGACCATGTCTCCTATATAAAAACCTTTAGATCCGATGTCCAAAACAGATTTTTCGGTTTGTTGGACCAAAACATAATTCTAAAGGAAAATATGGAGAGAATTAAAAAGGAAAATGTTATTTTTAATATTGAGTTGTCGCAATACAAATTGCTAGGCTTGAATAAGGAATTAAACGACGCATCTATTAAAAACCTGTGTACAGATTTTCAAAATCTGGAAAGTAGCTTCGAATTCAACCGCTCCAACAGTGATAAAATAGAGCTTAAATTAAATTCAAGAGAAAAAGGGAAAATCAAAAGTGTTCCCAAATGGATTCAAGAAGCTAAAAGTAAAAATTCAAAACGCCTAGATCACTTTAAGAATAGCAAGAAGAAAAAGGTATACGTTGATCTCCTTAGTGACAGAATCTGTTCCTTCTGTGGAGGAACTGGCCATCTGAAGGAGCAGTGCACCAAAAGGGAACAGTACACTATCTCTAACAGAAACTATGTCGATAACGTTTGGACGAAGAAAACAGATTCTTGTAAAATCGACAAGGAACCCAAGACAGCCTGGGTTCCTGTAACTAACAATTAATTTCTTTCAGGTCCAAGTGAGGGGGAACAACTCATGGTATCTCGACAGTGGCTGTTCCAAGCACATGACGGGTGACAAATCTAAATTTCTCTCACTTGAAGCCTATGATGGGGGAACAGTAACCTTCGGTGACAATATGAAGGGTGAGATAATCGCCAAAGGAAAAGTTGGAAGGTCACGTTCCCATGCTATCGATAATGTATTTTTAGTCGAGAATTTGAAACATAACTTACTTAGCATTTCTCAATTTTGCGATAAAGGTAACTCTGTGAATTTTACTTCTGAAAAATGCATAATTTCTAGGAACAACACAGGAGATACTGTGCTCGAGGGAATCAGAAAATGGAACACTTATGTAGTGAACCTGGACACTGTTCCCAAAACCAGTCTAACGTGTCTAAGCGTTATAGAAGACGACTCACTTCTTTGGCATAAGCGTCTAGGTCATGCTAGTTATACATTGATTAATACATTAAGATCAAAAGACCTAGTTAGAGGATTACCAGCTATAAAATTTCTTAAGGATGAAATTTTTGATCCTTGTGCCAAAGGAAAACAAGTGAGGTCATATTTTAAATCAAAGAATATTGTGACCACCACTAAACCACTTGAATTATTACATATGGATCTATGTGGACCTATGAGAACACAAAGCCGGAGTGGCAAAAGTTATGTGTTTGTTATTGTTGATGATTACAGTAAATTTACTTGGATTTTATTTTTAGTTAGTAAAGATAAAGCTTTTAATGAGTTTGTTTCTTTTGCTAACAAAATACAAAAATCTACTAATAATCAGATTATTCACATAAGGTCAGATCATGGTAGAGAATTCGAAAATTCAAGTTTCATGAATTATTGCAATGAGCATGGATTAAGTCATAATTTTTCGGCACCACGAACACCACAACAAAATGGTGTAGTAGAAAGGAAAAATAGAACTTTAGAGGAAATGGCTAGAACCATGTTAATTGCTAGTGGTTTACCTAGAAATTTTTGGGCCGAGGCTGTTAATACTGCATGTTATATTTTGAATCGTGTATTAATAAGACCAATCACTTCTAAGACAC
Organism: Amaranthus tricolor; assembly: GCF_026212465.1. Lineage (NCBI taxonomy): Eukaryota > Viridiplantae > Streptophyta > Magnoliopsida > Caryophyllales > Amaranthaceae > Amaranthus > Amaranthus tricolor. The sequence goes on from NC_080052.1 coordinate 13,622,009, forward strand.
CTTATGAATTGCTTAAAGGTGTTAAACCAAATATTTCCTATTTTCGTGTGTTTGGATGCAAATGTTTTGTTCATGTGAATGGAAAACAAAATATAGGGAAGATTGATTAAAGAAGTGATGAAGCAGTATTTCTTGGCTACTCATCACATAGCAAGGCTTACAGAGTTTATAACAAAAGAACAATGAGCGTGGAAGAATCCGTTCACATAATTTTCGATGAAACTAACTTTTTGTCAAGTGAACAGGATACAAATAATTTTAAGATAGGTCTTGCAAATCTAGAACATGATGATGAAGAATTGAAAGTGCAAGATCAAGGAACAGCAAGGGAACAAAAGGTGAACAACCTTTTCCAGAAGAAGTAGAAAGGCCTGATCATAATCTGGAGCTGCCAGTTCAACGGAACCAACAGACTGTTCCCAATACAGCTGTTCCCACAGACGAGCAAGTTGATCCTGTAGCTGAACAGAATGTCAATCAAGCTGATGAACCAGAACATGCTACTGTTCCCACAAGAGAATTTGTGCCCAAACCTTGGAAATATCAAACTTACCATTCTCTTGATTTGATTATAAGTGATTTGAATAAAGGAACACAAACTAGATCTCAAATGAGAAACTTTTGTGCACACTTTGCGATCCTATCATCACTCGAGCCCAAGAATCATGAAGAAGCTCTAATGAATTCCGAACTAAATGAATTTGAAAGAAATAAAGTATGACACTTGGAACCCAAACCAAAACACAAAAAGGTAATTGGTTTGAAATGGGTATTTCGGAATAAACTAGATGAGCAAGGAATAATTGTAAGAAACAAAGCAAGGCTCGTGGTCAAAGGATACAATCAACAAGAAGGTATTGATTATACCGAGACATTTGATCCGGTAGCGAGGTTAGAGGCTATAAGAATCTTAATTTCTTTTGCTACATTCATGAACTTTAAATTATATCAAATGGATGTGAAATGTGCTTTCTTAAATGGTTTTCTTGATGAAGAAGTTTTTGTTGAACAACCCCTAGGCTTGGAAAACACCTCTTGTCTTGATCATGTCTACAAGCTTGATAAAGCTCTTTATGGCTTGAAACAAGCTCCTAGGCAATGGTATGAAAGACTATCAAAGTTCTTGATTCAAAATGACTTTGCAAGAGGCAAAATTGACAAAACCTTATTCTTTAAGAATAGAGGTTCGGATATTTTAGTTGTTCAAATATATGTTGATGATATTATCTTTGGAGCCACCAATGAACTGTTGTGTAAAGAATTTGCTAACCTAATGAGCACTGAATTTGAAATGAGCATGATAGGGGAATTAAACTTTTTCCTTGGGTTACAAATTAAACAAACAGCTAATGGTATCTTTATTCACCAACAAAAATATATAAAAGAACTTCTCAAGAAATATGGCTTGAATAATGCTAAAACCAACAACACACCTATGGCTATAAATGTTAGATTAGATGAAGACCCAAATGGAACAAATATTGATCAAACTATGTATAGAGGTATGATTGGCTCTTTATTATATCTAATTGTTAGTAGACGCGATATTGCTTTCAGTGTTGGTTTATGTGCTAGATTTCAATCCAATCCTAAAGAATCACATCTCACTGCAGTAAAACGCATTTTAAGATATTTGAAGGGAACTGACGACTTGTCCTTATTTTATCCTAAAAGTGATGTTTATGATTTGAAAGGTTACAGTGATGCAGATTATGCAGGTGATCTAGTTAATAGAAAAAGTATATCAGGTATGGTACAATTTCTTGGCTCATGTTTAGTTTCATGGAGTTCCAAGAAACAAAACACTGTTGCATTATCCACTGCCGAAGCTGAATACGTAGCAGCAGCAGCTTGCTGTTCCCAAATGCTTTGGATAAAGCAGCAGCTAAGAGATTTTGGTATTAAGTTTGAATGTGTTCCTATTTATTGTGATAATACCAGTGCCATATGCATATCTAAAGATCCAGTGCATCATTCAAGAGTAAAACACATACACATTAGGCATCATTTTCTTAAGAATAATGTTGAAAATAAAAATATTATTTTAAAGCATGTAAACACCAACGAGCAAATAGCAGATATCATGACTAAACCCCTTCCGAGGGAACAACATGAAAAAATGAGATTGGAACTTGGCATGATCAAGCTGCATTGAAGTGAGTGACATATGTGATCCTTAAAGACAGAATGAAAATTGAAAAGGTCGATCAACCACAAAATCTTGATTGAAAAATCGATTATCGAAAGGATCAGGTACGCACCATTTAAAAGTATATACTTGAATGCTCATATGATTGCTTGGTTGGTTTGATCAGATTATAGTAGCATGAAATTTCCATTTATTTTTCATCTTCATAAAAATTTCATAATATTTAATATATATATTTACCCAGCAATTTTCATTAAAATAGCGGGAGTTAAATCATCATAGTTCTTCACTAAACTCGTCTGTTTCCATTTCACTTTCTGTGTCCATATACCTAAATAAGAACAATGAAGCACCAAAATTCATTAAAGTAACCGTCACCTCATACTTATTAAAGCCACTCTCTCACGTCAAATCCATCATTTCATCTTCAATTTCACTCTCAAAACCGTCTTCAACTCACTGCATTTCAAAACCGCCTTCAATTGCATTTCATTACTTCATTCTTGCCTTTTCTTTTTCTTGATTCTTCAAATCACCATGAAAACCAAGAATCAGACACCAAAGATGAAGCCACCCAAACCTCTACAAATCATCCATCCAACACCTCTCATTACCAAAACTGAGTCCTCATCAAGAAAGCAACAGGAAACCCCGGTTGCCTCTGGAGTGCATGAAACCAAAAAGAGAAAGAGGGACTCTATAGTAAAGAAATCATCTTCAAAAAGGGCAAAAGTTGTTGTTCCAGTTAATGCTGAGGAGATATCCAAAGAAATGATTGTTGGTTTCGGGCTAGACAAACAATGGTATGAATCTAATTTCTTTCCTCAATTTCACGCCATTTTGCAAAATCAATTTTGGGAATCTTTAATGGCAGAACACTGTTGCAACCCAATGTACCCCAACTTGATGCGCGAGTTTGTTTCAAATTTTTCTTTTGCCCATGGCGTTTGTACTAGTGTTGTTAAAGGGATTAAAATTGAATTTAATAGTTTGATTTTAGGAGGATGGTTAGGTGTTCCCTCCACTGGATTTGATATATACGTTGTTGGGTCAAAAATAAATTTTTTTGGGATAAATGAGAAGGTAGTTTGGAAGTTTTTAGGGATAAAAGAAAAAAGAGGAAAGGTTAGTCACAATGTGCTGTCACCTATGCACAAGTTGTTATACAATATAGCAAGACGATATATTTTGCCTCGCACATCTAAAAGAAGTGAGGTTAGTTTAAGGGATGCTACGTTAATATATTGTATGGCTAATAACATCAAGATTAATTTTCCCTCTTTGATGATTTGTCACTTGAATGATTGTATTTTTAAGGGTAATGTGTTAGGATATGGTGGATTGTTAACTTGGATATTTATGAAGTTGGGTGTTCCTCTTGATGGTCCAAATTATCCCATGGGTCCAAACAACAAAGTAGGTGTTAAGTGTTTGAATAACTTGCATCTAAGATTAAATGAAAATGGGACTCTTGAGAATGTTTTTGAACAATCTGAGGGCACTAATGAAGAAGAAAATGAAGAAAAATTTGAGGAGGAGGAAGTAAATAAGGAGGAACAGGAGCCTGTTCCCTCTGCCACTGAGAAGGCAGAGGGGCATTCTGAAAAGGAACAGGAGGAAAATTCAAGTAAGGGGGAAGTTGAGAAGGAACCTGTGGAGGATGCTGTGGAGGAAGAAGAAAAGAAAGATGAGGAGAGTTCTTTACCTGGTTCAAACCCTAAGAAGAGTCGTAGGCTAGCTTCCAAAGGAAAGAAACCTGTTGTTATTATTGATGATGACTCAACCTCTTATACAACAGCTGAACCAAGCCATCCTTCCTCACCTAAACCTGCCACACCATCATTCCATAATTTTTCTTCACCACCACAATCGCCAATTCAACCATCTTCACCACCACAGTCACCTATACCATCATCACTACCACCAGTACACACATCACCAAATCAAGGTTTAGGTGACACTACAGTTCCTACAGCCCCTCTATCCTCCATTCTCCTAAAACTCACAGAATTGCAGACAAGCTTCCTTGTTTTTAAAGATGAAATTCGTGTTTCTATAGCCTCACTATCTGCTCAAATGGACCAAATGGAAGCACGACGTTTGGGGGCCAAGCTCGACACAGTAGAGGTGGAAAGAGAATATATAGATGAAGAAGCTCCTGCATCTTAATTTCTCCTGCTATTCATAATATTTTCTTATTTGTTGCAACCATCACTATCATCAAACAATCTTTTCTTGCTTTTGATTTGTACCAGCTGGGGTACTGTTTGTCCTAATTCATACTATGAACTACCTCTTTTATGCTACTAACTACCTGTGAAGATTAATCATAGCTGATCTTGTTTGCATTCATTGTTACTGCTTTTTACTTTGTGCATCCTTATTCTCTCTTTGACTATCACTATATGCTTAGTGCTATGGTTTGATTGCTCCAATTCTTTTTGAATGATGTCAAAAGGGGAAATATTTGACACAAACTTAAAATAATGCTTGAGTTTGCTTAGCTCTGATTAAATCTATTATGTTGGACTTTAGGATTAAGGTTATGCTTCATGATCTCTGTTCTAAGGCTGTTTGGCTGTGTGCTGTTGATGATTGTTTATTGCTTGCTGATTGTCAAAATATATCTAATCTATTGTCAGTATATAGTTAACACCTTTTGTTTATACATTGAAGCTTTGATTATACATGATGCTTGTTTTGAACTTGTTTTGGATGTAGCTGTTCTATTTTTAAGTTTTTTTTAAGCTCTGATCATTTTACATCATTGTTTAAGTTTTATGCTGAAATTGTATGAGTTTTTGTTATGTTTATTTTTAGAGTAATTTGATTCAAGATATGCTTGGTGAATTATATTTACTAAGTTAAGAAGAGTTGTTTTGATCTCTAACATGCTCCTCAACATTGGTTTACTCTATTGTGTTTAAGTTTGTTTAAAAGTTTGTCATCATTAAAAAGGGGCAATTTGTTGGACCTCTTGAGTTTTGATGATGACTACACTTAAGCAAATATGTGTTTAGAGATTGTGAGCAGGTGGATATCCGATTGTAATTATGATCGTTGATAGTACCTATGACTTGGTTCATGGAAATGTACGTGTCAAAAGGATCTGAAAGATGTTAGAAGAAGTATATCGCTTGGGATGTAAAATGGAGACAGCAGGTCTACTGTTCCTAAGTTGGATGTTCTAACAAAACTGGAAATTGGAGACAGCGCACTGTTCCTGAACTGGGGTCAGCCTACGTTAACTGGAAATTCTAGTTATTTTTTTATAATTATTATTTTTAGTTAATGTACTGAAATTAATTTGTTGCATTTATTTATTATAGTTAATTGGCAAAAAGATTTCTAAAAATTACTTTACGTGTGAGTCTCTAAATAAAGATCCTTTATTTTAGGATCTATATTTAGTAAATATTGGATTTGCTAAAAATAGAAATAGCGGTTGTTGAATAGGTCTTAG
>NC_080052.1:13632620-13640120 GCF_026212465.1 Amaranthus tricolor
CTGCAACAGCTGTATTGGTGCACGTGGTGCCCAGCCAGTAGCTTGTTCTAACTGAGTAACGACCATCCTTTGTATACATCCAATATAGGCAATCAGCAGGCCACCTTTTTGACAGAGGGAAACCCAAGATTACATCCCTAACATCGAAAAGGAGTTTAGATTCTAAGCCAGAGAAGTCCCATTTTCCTGCATCAAAATCAATAAGATTAGCCACACGAAGCACATTGATGTTGTCAGTTGGGGAATTTTAGTGCACAACAACCCTATAATTCACTATCCACTGGTCTTTCCCTTGTATCAATCGAAATACCATTGCCCACCCTCCAAGAAATACCTTATTTAAGTAAAGATTAGCATCCTAGAGGCTTCGCCAAGTATAACTTGGATTGTAACCACGACTAGCTTCCAGCATATTCGAATTCTTATAATACCTCACTCTAAAGATAGCATCAACAAGACGACACTCACCATTATGAATTCTCCAAACTTGCTTGGCAAGAAGAGCTTTTTTAAACACCCTAATATCTCTGAAACCCAAACCTCTCTTATTCTTTGGAGTGCACATGTAATTCCAACTATGCCAATGCATTTTTTTGTTTCCATTTTCTGAACCCCACCAAAAAGGAGCTATCATGGATTTAATATGCCACAATGATAGGTGATCCAAGGTACTTCACATATCTATCAAATTCCACCACGCCAACATGGTCCGTAATCTCCTATCAATCTGAGAGGAACATATTTGCCAAAAGAAATTTGAGTCTTATCATAATTGACTTTCTGACCGGAGGCCTATTTATAAGTGCTAATAATATTAGCTATTTTTGAGCAATCTTGCAAAGACGCCTTAGAAAAACAAATACTATCATCTGCAAAGAATAGGTTAGAGATTACCAGAGATCCGCGACAAATTCGAATCCTATGTATCTCTTTAAGGAAAGCAGCTCAAGAGATTAAAGCTGAGAACGCATCAACATACAAGAGGAATAAATATGGGGGAATTACATCTCTTTGTCGAAATCCATGAGTCGAGGTCAGATTGCCAAAGACATTGTCGTTCAACTTGAAAGAGAAGGATACACTTGTGATAAAGCTCATCACCCTCTTGACCCCTGCATCATCAAAACCCATCTGAGTCATCACCCTCTCAAGAAACGTCCATCCAACCCGATCATACGCTTTACTCATATCAAGTTTTAAAGCAAAGTAATCGTTGTTGTAGGAAGATTTGCGTTTCATAGAGTGGAAGACCTTAAAGCTATCAGACCATTATCAGTAATCAAGTGCTTAGGGATGAAAGCACTTTAATTCATTGAGATGATCTAGTTCAAAAACAATTTCAGCTAATTTGCAAGCCTCTTCGAGATGATCTTATATATGACATTGTAGTAACTAATGGGTCCAAAATTTGTCATCATCTTCGGATCTTTGCATTTTGGGATCGAAGATATACACGTTTTTTTATCCCATCCAAACCAATATTTCCTCTCCATCGATTCTTCACAAGAGCAATGACATCAAAACCGAAATATCCCAAAAATTCTAAAAGAAGAGAGCATGCAAGCCATCAGGGCCTCGGGCTTTCGTAGGGGGCATATGGAAGAGTGCTTCTTTAATATCCTCCCTATTAGCTTCCATGTTCATCATCTCATTAATCTCGTTAGTGACTACCGAACCAATACCCACCAAAGCAGCATCAAAGTTATTTGGGCAACTAGATATGAGAAGTACTTAGGAATAATATTCATCTAATCTCGTTTCTCAGTCTTTCATTCCCCTGAATTATTATTAAGCCCCTTAATTAAATTTCTTCGTCTCCTCGAGCTTGCTTTAGGATGGAAATATTTAGTGTTTTTATCTCCGTCCTATAACTCATTTGACCGAGCTCTCATGAACCAATAAGATTAAGCTCTTCAGCTAACACTTTGCAATTTCGAACCATACTACCATCAAGGACACAACTTTGGTCTTTGGAGAGCTTTTTCTCCGTCTTTTTAATCTTCTTCCGAATATCACCAAATTTCTTGCTAGCCCAAAACTTGAGGCTTTGTGACCATAAATCAATTCTCGTAACCATATCTACGCCCGCACGAGCATTCTAAGCCTCCTGCACCACCCCTTTACAATTCTCCTTCGACAACAAAAAAAAGTTTCAAATTTAAAAGTTTTTGCCCCATCCATATCAGTAAAGGAATGACTAGCCGTAAGCAGAAATAGGACTGTGATCTGATCTGTAAATTGGCAAATGAGTCACATTGTAGTTTGGCAACAATTTAATACAATCCATTGTTGCAAGAAACTAGTTAAGCCTTTCCATCTCATATGTATTGTGGGATTTTCCCCTACACCATGTGAATGAACCACCTCAAAAACTCAAATCATTGAAGTTCTAATAAGAGATACAAACTCTAAAAGCCTGCATATCCCTATCACTTCTTATAGTACCCCTTGCCTTTTCATTGGAGCATACGTTTTCATTGAAGTCTCCAAAGAACAAGCACGGGCCATCAACAGATCCTTTAAGATTTCTAATGAAGTCCCATGTTTGGTACATTTCAGAACCCTTTGTCACCCATACACACCATATGCAAACCAGAAATGAATACCATTTGCCTCCAAGATCTTCACCCAAATGTGATGGTTTGAAAAGAACACAAGACTAACATCCTGATCTCTTCACCAAAAACCCATGCCCCCAAAGCTACCAATACTATTAAAATAAAGATTCAAATCAAAATCGCATTGCGAAACAAACAACCATTAACTTCTTATCTTCAATCATCGTCTCCGTAACAAAAACCAAGTCAGGTCTATCACGCCAACATCAATTTTTAAGATCCTTGACTGTCAAGGAATTTGCTAACACTTGATAGTTCCAACTTAAGAGCTTCATTGGTGTTTACGAGGTTGGTTCAACCAACCTCCGCTTCTAGAACAAAAAAGTCCAAGTCCCCACCTTCAGCCATTTTGGATTTCTTCCAATCGAGAGCAACATCCTCCATTATAACATCATCATGTAAATACTTCCTCTTTGAATGCCCATCTGTTTTATCTGAGTCCAAAATCGGGGCCAACCCTCCCATCATAATTTGCCTTTGTATAGTCTCTTTTTTGCAACACCGCTTTCCTTTACATCTTCCCCATCTTTTCGTCACCTGATTCTTCAAGCCCATTTTAAAGATCGTCAACCCTTCAACATTATCGTTTAAAGCCTTACTAAGAATAAGAGTCATAATCGCACACATTGGATCTTTATTAACAATATTTTTACTATCCTTTGGATATTCCTTTCAGAATGTTGCTGGGACACAGATGCTTTATTATCATTGAAAGAATTAGTGCTAACACTCTTTTGAGGATTAAAATCAACAGCTTCATCATTACTAGGCTCAATGATATCCCTACTGTTGACAAGTTGATTAGAAGTGACTTTTATATTAAGGCAGTTTATCACATTGTTTGTACCAATCTTAATCTTAGATTTGGAAGTGAACTTGTTTACCCCTACCCCTTAGAGCCTCCACCTCTTCCTTATTCTTACTAAGAGCCTTTCATGGGGATGCTTTGATATGCATACTCCATCTGTTACCCACCCCTTCCCTTTCATCCTCAGAGATAAAGCGATAATCTTTATTAGTGTGGCTCATAATACCACATAGAAAGCAAAAATGGGATAGACGTTCGTATTTCAATCCTACTTGCACAATATGCTACACTTTTTTCGAACCTTTTGGATCTTTTTTAAGGGATTCAAAACATTCAACATCATACGAACCCTAAGGAACAGTTCTATTTCAAGCAAGTCTCCTTTTACCTCCGTACCTTCCCCCACCGGTGAGGAAATGGCCTTAATTCTTTAATCTAAACGGAAGCCAAAAAGTAAATTATAGAAACAGACCTAGACAGGTGAGATATTTAGATTTACCTTAGAATGTTGTGTAAAATTTTATAGTTCTTGCAGAAGAAGTAACCGTTGTTCGAAGCACTATGAGCGACCAGACATCAACCTTCTCTTTATCCAACCAATGGAAGAATTGTTATATGAAGATTTTCACATCTATAGAGCGAATTATCACATCATCTTTAAGATTCCGCACGTTCGTTATGGTACATTTTAGTGCTTTGAAATTGATAGGTTTTTCAGTCAGCAATTTACCCACCACATGCAAACTCAATTTATTGTCGACCGTTTCACTTGCATCATTACTAAGGTTAATCACATCATCTTCATCATTTTTGAAGATTTAACTCTCTTAAATGATAATTCAAAACACATATTAATTAAATAAATAAATTGAGTAATTACATTTAGTTGTTTAAGTTGGTCTAAAAATCATATTGAATATAAATTTAATAATTGTTATATGTTTAAGTTCGTAATATTGAAATATGCTTAAATGGCTTAATTTTATCTTATGGTTAAATTTATAAGTCTTGAAATACGTTTAAACATCTTTAAGATAAGTATGTTTATAATTGATGTAGGATCACCTACATCTAGTTCTCATGAGCTAACCCGGTTCAATACCATGATTCATCTTATGGAAGATGCTCAAATTCAAGGTTCAAATGTTAAGTCTTTTAATTTTGTAATCATGAACTAAATCTTCTTTAATTTTTATTTTGTATTTTCATTTTTATAATGAAACAAAGTTTTAGAGATGATTAAGCCAGGTTTAGGATCAAGCTTAATCATGTCTCATGTTTAGTTAGTCGAGTTGTAATTTTTATTTTATTGAGTCTAATATTTATTTTGCTCATGGGACGTCCTTTACAAAATTAAAACGCATGGATCAAAAACAAGCAATCAGATTCTCCAAATTGAGCCGTTGCATTCTTCAAAACCAGCTGATTACAACAGCCATATGTTTTAAAGATTGAGTGGGATTTTTATGATAATATCTCTTACAAATCAGCCACAAATAATCCCAAGAAGATAGAAGAGCTGATTTGCAAATCCCAAAGAAAAACTAGCTGTTAGAGACAACAAAACTAGCTGTTAGAGACAACAAAAAAAAAATCAGCAAAAATCTCCTTGTTCTTTTACTAGCTGTTGCATTTTATTGCCATTTTGGTTGTACTTTCATTTTCAAAGTTTGTACTCATTGCTGAATGCTTTAGTATAAATAGGATGTATGAACTCTTGTAATAAACAACCTGATTTTTACATTCTGAATACAAAACAACCTTTGAGCAAATTCCTTTATTCTCTCTTTGCAATTTACTTTAACTTGGATTGGTTTTAGTAAGTTGAAGTTCCTATGCTTTTCATTCTTTTGGCTTAAAGTTTGAATGTGTTCTTAGGAGCCCTTAGTTTTAATTTGTGGTGAATCTGTATCAAATTAGTCCTTGGATCAGCCATTTTCAAGTTGTTCAATTCAACATATCTTTTCTTAATTCTTCTTATTACAAAACCCACAAAAATCACAAAAAAAAAAAAAACATTTTACAATACAACCTTAACTTTCAGCCTTAATTGCTGAATTGCGAAACCTCAAAACATACGTGTGCATATAGTTTGGTCCTTGTTCAAAACATAGCCAACCTATATCAATAATAAGGTTAGTTTCGTAATTATATTTGAAATATTTTTATAGTTCAAGGTTTATTAAAATTAACTTTGAAATATTTTAATAGGTCAAGGTTTATTAAAATTATCTTTGAAATATTTTAATAGGTTAAAATATATTGAAATTAAGTTTGAATATATTATTACACGTTTTATTTTAAACGTTTGAATATATTTTAAATTTGTATTTAAAATGTGTGTTTAAGATATTTAGTTGATTAAATGCTAAAGTACAAACTACAAACATTTTATTATTAATAATACACGGTTAGTATTTGAATTTAAATTAAGTTGTTAAGGTAATTAAATAGTTTCCTATAAATAAGGAGATAATTTAAATTGATACTAAAAGTAGAAAATGACAATTTCAATTAATGCTAAAAATAGGAACACTAGTGGAAAAAAAACGTATCTGCTGCTAATCATTTGCTGCGATTTTTTACATACGCAGCAATAAATAGGAAAAAGAATTAGGAAAAAAAAAATAAACACTCAAATGCTACGGTTTTACGCTTGCCTGCAGCATATAAGCTATTTTCACATCATATGCTGCGGTTTTTGTCCTACCCGCATCAAATAATCCTTCCCAAAAAATTAAAAACCCGCGTTTTAACGTTCATTTGGTTAAACCCTCATATAAACTGTTGTATTCCTAAAATCCACGACTACCTACTGTCTTCTTCTTCAAGTTCCTCCATTTCTTCAAGTTCTCAAAAATCTCTGCAAAACCCCACGAAAGTCTCTGCAAAAATCTCTTCAAGTTCTTCAAAAACAACCCACGACTGTAGCTACTGTGTTCTTCTCTTCAAAAATCTCTACTGTGTTCTTCAATTTCGTTAATGCTATTTTACTTCTCCATCTTTTTTTAAGTTATTCAACCCACCATTGTTGTTTTTCCTTCAAAAAGCCACGACATTAGGGCTAAGCTTGTTCTTCTTCAAGGTATAAATTTTTCAATCTTTGTTTAAGTTCTTCAAGAATAACTTCATTGTGTTTTAATAAGGATTTAGTCTTTTTTTATACTAATTTTGATTTTGTTTTACATTGTAGGTTACATAATCTTATTATAGAAACAAAATTATCATATCTCATTACCAAGGTATGTATTTTATATTTGAATGTGAATAATTTACTCATGTATGTACTTGAATATTTGAATGTGAGTAATTTACTTATGTATATATGTAGTTGTATATTTGAATGTGAATAATTACTTATGTATGTAGTTGTATACTATTAGTTTCTTATTATTTTGATTTATGTGTATTTGATTATCATATCACAATGTTATTAGAAGCGTTAGGTGAGATGCTTCTTGAAGGAAATGAACTTCTAAAGTCGACATATTATGCCAAAAAGCTCATGTGTCCTTTCGGCTTAGAGTACCAGAAGATTCATGCGTGTCCGAATGATTGTGTATTGTATCGGAATGAAAACGAGAACTTAGAAGAGTGTCCTAGGTGTGGGTTATCGCGTTAGAAGCGTAAAGGGGCTCGGGATGCTAAAGGGCTCCCGGCTAAGGTATTGTGGTATCTTCCAATATTACCTAGATTCATGCGCTTGTTTTCTATAAAGAAAGATGCGTTAAATATGAGGTGGCATGCAGATAGGGTGAAGAAAGGACACTTGCTCACACATCCATCTGATTCTCCGGAGTGGAAGAGTATTGATAGGTTGCATAAGACTTTTGGAGATGAGGTTCGTAATTTAAGGCTCAGACTGTGTACGGATGGAATGAACGCATTTGGCAATCTTAGTTCTCAACATAGTATTAGTGATCTATAATTTGCCACCTTGGTTGTGTATGAAGTGTAAGTACATTATGATTTCGCTTCTTATCTCAGGTCCTAAACAACCTGGCAATGACATAGATGTATATCTAGCACCTCTCGTTGAGGATTTGAGAAAGATGTGGGATGAAGGCGTTTCCG
>NC_080052.1:13647620-13662620 GCF_026212465.1 Amaranthus tricolor
TACGTCTAACTTAGAATACTTTTTAAAAAGACTTAGAAGTGCCCCAACCCTAGAAAGAGAAGGGGAGAAATATAAAAAACAAGTATGGGTATATTGATGTTTTTTAGTTCTTTGTTTTAGATAAGTGTTAGAATCAGCTAATTAATAATCATTTAACATTATAATTGTTTCCTAAGAGCGTAAGATTATATTAGAAAATTTTTTAAAAGTTGTGTCTATCTACACTAAAAAAATTTATCTGACTACGCTTATATGTGAGATTGATGTATTTAAAATAGCATGTTTATAATTAGTTTGGCTAAATTTTAAGCACTTTTGATAAGTGTGACTATATTTGCTCTTTATCACACAAATAAGCATGTCTAATTGTACTTATTGTTATGTGTATATGTTGAAACGTTTCTCGCTTAATAACCGTGGTATACACAAATCGAAATAAAAGTGTGCTTAAGGGTAATTTTTATGTATTTTTCTTTTAGGGATTCTACGATGAATTACACTCAAAACAACGACTCTTCGTAAGAGTGTTAATGAAACCCAACTAGGTTGACCAAACCTGTCAACTTGCATCTTAAATGACAAAACATTTATTTAAAAAAATCGAAAGGTACTTGTCAGGTATTCCACTCGCCTGAATCAAATCAAGACATGGGCCACAAAATAATTACTATTGGGCACCTATTGACCCGTGAACCAGTGAATATAAGGGCAAAGAAAATTTTTTAATTGTTGAATATCAAGTGTTAGTTCATGGTGTTAAGAGTTGGGAGTTGGATCTTCTTTATTATTCAAAATCACCAGAGGAACAAAAATATGCAAGTTGCTAAGGAATAAAAATATCTTTTATTTAAATATTCTCGTGAAGTTATAAATTTATTCTCAATTAAAAGTTAACCAGAATGTGGTGACCAATCTTTAAGTCAATTATTTAAGTAAGTTCTCACCATCTAAACCATAATCTCGGAAAATCACCCACCTATTAGAAACTAACTACATAGAAACCCTAATGATCAATCCATCAGAAAATACTCACTAAACATATTCATCAATAATTAGCTCTCAATTATTCTACAACGGATTAGTATAAATACTTTCGTACATCAATAGAAGACATGTTATACAATTCTTCTTCAAAAAATACTTACTCTCTGATATATTATCGCTATCGTTTCCAGACTAACTTAAGCATTAACTATTAAGGAATCATGTATTTAGTCTCTTTAGTCCCATCATACATTAATTTAGTGTTGTACATAATTAGTTTGATGTCGTTTGTGGGGATGAAAAGAAATACACTAATCTCTTCAAAACAACAAAATTCACCACACTTAAAATGACACCTAAGAAAATCCAAACCAATTAAGAGTCGGCCGCCTGTAGTAGAATTACTTTCACTTCTCATAACCAAAATCAAACATTTACTAGATAGGATCTAGAAAATAGAACTCAAACTTTTGCAGATTAACTTTGCAATGTCTCCATCCTCCAAAATCCACTAAAGACCTATCCAACACCTATACCAAATATCCCTATCGCCTTAGCTGAAATGGCTCAACTGATCTAGACTTGTGATCCCTCATATCTCTGTCTGTTTGACAAGAAATCGCAAAAGATCAAATAGCCAAACAAGATCCTATATTCCATCCCCAGGGAATAACCTAAAGCCACCACTCTTAATCAAGCCAAAACACATTGAGACACAACCGATCACAATACTTGTGATCTTATCTTAATAAAATCCAAAACAACATGACAAAAGCATCATTTATAGACTAGAAAAAGGAGTGAAAAGGGCCGCCAGGTTACAGAGCCTTTAGAGTTCATGCAACATGGGAGAATTTCCTTAAACCATTGCGTTGGACGACTTTAAGGAGGACCTAACAAAGCGCCTTGTTGTTGAACTCCCCACTATCTGCAGAATTATTGGTCACTCCAAATCCAGCCAAAATAAAAATTTTGGATATCTACATAGTAGCAATAAACTTTTGGGAAAGGCCAGTGATAGCAAATTTTGAAAAAATTCCACAAAATAATATTGTACTTTTGAAATTTAAATTGTCGTAACATTAATACCCAAAAACATAAGATTATACTTTTAAGTTGTGAAATTTTATTTTTACCATTGTCATTCTTCTCCATCTTTATCCATTCTTCTTCTTCTATCTTCATCCATCAATCTTCATCCATTTTGAATTTACGATACCATGTTCAAATCTTCATCTTCCAACCATAGTTCTTCCCAAGAAGCAATCTTTCTCTTCAATAATATTTGGGTTGTTGGTCTTTTCCCTGATTCTTACTCCTTCCCATTTGTTCTTAATGCTGTGGGCCGAGTTTTGGATTTTGATGCCGGGAAAAAGCTTCATGGCAGACTATAAATTGTGGGGTTTTTTTTCAGTTTTGTTGATTTGTGAGTTCAAATTTCCTAGTCTTGTGAATTACTGCTCATTTGTTATAATTCACAATGGCTTTGTTAACCTTTCATTCAAGCTTGCTAATGAAACATCTTTGATTATTAACATGATGATTTCAACTTTACGAGTTTTTAAGGAGTGAAATTTTATACTCGTATAGTTATACGATTATGTTTCTTTATATTCATTCATATCACATTTTGTTAAAATTTGCAATGAAAGTTGTTATTATTTGTATTACAGCTGTCGATGATTAGGCTATTTAACTCGATACTGAATTGCTAGAATTTAAATTGATTTTTAAAAAGATTGACATTGAATGGTAATTGCTGATGGCAAATGAAATAACATAACTATTTTTGATTCTCAAAGGTAATACTATTATCTTCATAGAAATTAAGGGATACAAGAATTACTTCATAAACCTTATCTGATGAATTAGAGTCTATAACTAATTAGCTCTTAAGAATTCAAAATGGATGAATATGGATGGATGAAGATGGAAGAAGAAGGATGGAAGAAGATGGAGAAGATGGATGAAGAAGAAAACAAAGGTAAAAACGATATCACAACTTAACGTATAATCTCATATTTTTTGGGCATTAATATTGCAGCAACTTAAATTCCAAAAGTAACAATGCTATTTGGTGGAAAATTTTTTAAGATTTACTACCATTTACCTTTAGCAAAAGTTCGTTACTACCATGTAGAATATTCCTAAAACTTTCATCCATAACCCCCTTATTTCCTATAAAAACCTCATGTTGCTCTATACAACCAACACCACACTCATGTGCAAATCCTTTCCAACTACCTGGATAGGCCAAGCCTAGGGATGGTCAAGGGTCCAAGACCTTGTTGGACCCGTCCCGAACGCACCCCTTTTTAAGGGTCAGGGTCTTTTTTTGAGACTTATCGGATTTGGATTTAAAAAATAATTGACGGGTCTAGATTCGAGGGTTTGGACCTGGATCTGAGACCAGACCCAAACTCTAAACCCGCCCCTCAAACCCGGACTTGGATAATAAGTAAATATTCTGAAAACGTTAGTGTGAAGTGCACATTGTATATGAACTAAAATTTTCTTCTTGTTGTTTTCATCTTCATCCCTTCGTCTATCACTTGTACACTCACAATCTTCGTTACCTAAAATATCTAGCACTTGGGTATCCATATGCTCAAATAAATTGCATTCATCCATAAGTTGGGTTTCACCGTTAAGTTCCAAAAATTTGCATCTCATCGTCTCAGTCTTTTGGTTGTGTTTTAAAACCAAAGTTCATAACTTGAGTTTCAAAAGCGTCATTGTTGATTAATGCATAATCTTTGTTAGGAATAGTATCATCAAAGTGTTGATCAACAGAAACAGTAACCTTTCTTACACCTAAGAAAAATATAATCAAATAATCGTAAAACACAATAAGCATTTTCGAACATAAAATCAATTAATATTTTTTGTTTCAAAATCATTTACAATTAACAATAAGTTACAAAATACGCTAATACGTTTCTTACAAAAATACGAAAAATATAATGACTTATAAAAGTCTTAAATTGACAAATTAAAGACTTTTTTTAGACCCATTAAGGACTCGTTAAGGACTCTAGATCCATCATATCCAAAGGGTCTGGGTCTGGACCTAGAAATATTGAACCTTAAGGTTCGGATCCGAGTCTGGATCTCTAAAAAATAATAGAATACAAGATCGGGTCTAGCTGCATATTCGCTCCATGATCATCCCTAGCCTAGCCCTGACCTCATATATATCACTTCCCATCGAAAGTATTTAAAGCTTTGTCGAGCTTAAAGAGAAATTATGCAGCCATTTCGTGGCTTCTAAAAGATAAGAAATTCATCTATTAAGCATCACTCAAAAAGAGGGATGTTATTATACTTAGAGATGGGCAAATGCAACAAGAGGGGGGTGAATTTTTGTATTTTAAGTTTAATTATTTTAGCCCTGTATTATTCTCTTTTTTTTGCAGAATTTAATATGAAAATAAAACTTAAACTTAAAATGAAAAAGACAAAAGCTAAAAACGATTTTTTGTGGAAACCTTCTTGACCTAATAAAAAGAAAAAAAATCACGACCCCGCGGGATATCAAAATTCTCTTACTATGTCTTAGGCAATCAACTACAATTACATAAAACAATAAACAATTCTAAGCGTACTTCTCTTTCTCTTCTCCTTCTTCTTCTCCTTCTCCTTCTCCTTCTCTTTCTCACGCTCACTTGAAGCTTTCTCTTTTCCTCTAGACTTCCCTAAGTCTAGTTACAACAAAGCACTCACAAACCCTTTACAAGGCCATATTCTAAAAAGGATAAAAACTAAGAAGTTGCATAAAAAAAATATAACAAGTTAATTGGCAAATTGAAAGAACAAAATATTTTTCTTATTTTATCTCAACCGTATAGACACTTATGCTCTCACCTGCTGTTTGGGAAAAAGTCACTCCTTTTATAAAGGAGAAACCGTAGCAAGTGAAGTAACCAACTACCCATCATCTCCTTGATCCTAAAATTAAGAAGAGTAGTGAGTTACGTACTTGGAAGCCAAGCAAAAATGCCACGGTTATTTTTGGTTAAAAATATATAGGTAATTAATTTATCTTAATTAAAGCCCATATTAAGATCCTATTTTTGTGGAGAGAAATAACAAGACTTTTTCTCAACACTTAAAATTAATAAACGGTTAATTCTAAGTGGCTAAAAAAAATTTGCCAAATAACTTATCAAATAATCATGCAACTACTTAATTTTAATTAATACATCAACTAAAAAATCAAACAAATAAAATTAACAGAAATTCCAGATGACGTATCTTCTCCAGGCTCCAGTCTGGGGAACAATGCATTGGCTCCATTTTCCAGTTACGTCAGAATATCAAACTTGGGAACAGTAGACCTCTTGTCTACATTTGGCATCCTGAATGATCTTCTTTATCTAACTTCTTGTATATTTTTGATACGTACAACTTCCATGGACCAAGTCATAGGCTTTATCAATAATTTTTATCAAAATCCCCCTTTTTGATATGACAAACTTATAAACAAACTTAAATAAAATAAAGTAAAACAAAAGTCATAGAGCATGCCAGAGATTAAAGCAACTCTACATAACTTAGTAAATCAAATTGTTACAATATAATTTACCAAACATCCAAAATAAAACAATTTACTCTAAAAATAGTATTTAAAATATAATATCAGAGACTAACTTATATTACTTGTGCTTTTAAATAATATCCAAAAATAATCAAAATAAACTACTAAGGATCTAAAATTCAATCACTGTGTGCTAAACTTAGGCTAAACTGGAAACACTAGGAACAATCAAAGGAGAAACAATAACTAACATATATAAAAGAAATTATGCAAACTTCAAATTGACTTATCAGAGCATACATAAACTAAAGCATAAACATGATCAGAGCTTAAACATGATCAGACCTTCCAAACGAATTCATAACAAACATAGATCAACCATAATCATTGAATATATATAAAAATTATAAGAGCATCAAGTATTGCCAAAAAAAACTTTACTAGAACATATCAAACATTCAAACACCACTATCCTTCCATAGAGAATTAGAAATTGAAACTATCTGTGGTATTGTCAAGTACACCTCTTAAGTTTGTGCAATACTTCTTCCCCCTTTTGACATCAATCAAAAAGGAATGGGACAATCAAACCATAGCGCTAACAATATAGATATAGCCAAAGAAGGGAAACAAGAAGCAGCGTATGAAAGCAAATACCAAGGAACGCAATCGGGATATGCAAATATTCAAACATCATAGACCTTTGCAAAATAAAAGTGATAGTAGCAGCTTGTTCAACTAAATAAAAATACATAATTCGTACCCCAGCTGGTACTAAAAACGTAAAAGAAATATTGTTTGATAGACAGACAGACAAATGGTTGAGCCAACAAAACATAAAACTTAGCAGGAAGAGGGATCAAGATTCAGTCTCTTCTTCATCTACAAACTCGGTCTGCACTTCTACTGTGTCAAGCTTGGCACCAAGAAGGGCCTCCATCTGGGTAAGCTGATCAGTAATAGATGCAAGTGTGACACAAATTTTGTCTTGGAAAGTAAAGAACTAAGACTGGAAATCGTTGAGCTTCGAAAGGATAGAATCTAAAGGAGTTGTAGGAATAGAAGAGGAATTAGCAAAGCCTAAACCAGGTGAAGTGTATGTGTTAAATGGTGGTGGTGTAGAGGGACTAGGTGATGGTGGTGGTGATGGAATCTAATGTAATGGTGGTGTAGCTGGCTTTGGTGAGGGAGGTGCATTAGTGGTAGGCTCAAAGGTGTTATGAGAGGTGGTATCATCATCCATAACAACCGAACGTTTCGAAGCTAGCCTACTACTTTTTCTCGGTGTTAGAACCGGCTGCTTATTGACGGGAATTTCTACCTCCTCATCACTAGAGTCACCATCAAAATCATCATAATTATCATTCTCAAAATCCTCACCTTTTTCCCGAGCTTCCCCCTTACTAACTGATTCCCCCGTTCCCCTTGGAAACAAGCTTTTGCCTTTTCAGTAGTGGCAAAGGGAACAGGCTTCTGATCCTTATTCTCCTGATGCTCCTCTTCTTTTCCTTTTTCTGCTTTTTTCTCCCTTTCTTCCTCATCCTTTTCATCCTCAGACTCTACATCCTCAACCTCTTCAATGGCGTCCTCTAGTATCCCTTTATCATTTAATTTTAGATGCAAATTGTTAAGGCATTTTGCACCTATTTTGTTATTGGGACCCATAGGGAACTGTAGGCTATCAAGAGGTACACCAAACTTCCTGAAAATCCAAGTCATAAGCCCTTCATATCCTACCATAATCATTTTCTCAATGCAATCAGATAAATGTGAGATCATCAAAGAAGGGAAATTAATTTTTATGTGATTAGCCAAACAGTAGATCAAGGTAGCATTATGAAGATTTACTTCGCTACACTTTGAATTGCGTGGCAAAATAAAGCTACGGGCTATATTGTAGAGTAGTTTGTGTACGGGCGACAAAGTGTTATGGCTAATTCTTCCTTTCTTTTCACTAATCCCTAGAAATTTTTAAACGGTCTTTTCATTTATTCCCGAAAATACGATTTTAGAGCCAGCATAGTATGTGTCAAAACCAAATACAGGAACACCAAACCATTCACCTAGCATCAAACTATTGAACTCTATCTTAATCTCCTTGACTACGCTAGAACACACCCCATTATCAATTGAAAAATTAAAAATGAACTCACGCATCAAATTGGGATAAATCGGATTACAATAAAAATCAGACATTAATGTTTGATTTTGTAAAATTGCATGTAGTTGAGAAAAAGGTGTAGAATCATACCAATATTTGTCAAGTCCAAACCTTACTGACATCTCCTTGGAAATTTCTTCAGCACAGTTGGGATCACTTGCTTTTTCCTTTTAGTCGGTCTGGATGATGAGCCACCTTTAAGAGTGGTGTTGTGACGTTTGGTTCCCACATGCATGATTGATGCACTTGGTGTATCGGATTTTTTTAGTTCAGTTGAAGAGGATGGTGGAGCGTCAATTAACGGTGATGGATGAACAATTTTGAGGGGCTTTGATTGTGTGGGTTTAGGCGTGTTCTTGCTTGCGTTCTTGCATGAGGTGGATGATTTTTGAGTTTTCATGGTGATTCAAGAAAATGGAAAAAAGATGTTTGAGAGTGGGTGAGGGAATGACTATTTTATGAGGGTAATGTAATGAGTAGCGTAGGTTGACGTGAGTGTTGTGACGTGAGGAGTGGGTTAATATAAATGGGTGAAGGGACGATTACTTAAGGGTCCTGACTCTTCATTTAATCAGTTTTTACGTGTGAATTAAATGGTTGACGAAGAGTTGGTGGGTAAGTTCATGTAATGGGCGGTTAGTAACGGTTTTTCAAAACATGTTGATGATTCGACTCCCATTATTTAAATAATTTACGTTGACCATCTATCGATAAAAAAAAATGCTGGAAATTTGTGAAGAAAAAAAAATAAAAATCAAAAATAAGAAATAAAATAGTCCTCTTTTTCCCCTTTTTTTAATATGGACAAAAACACATAGAACAAACACATGCTGCTTTGGTCCAATCAATTCAAACATGTAATCAAGAAAGCATCCATAGCACATACTTTAAATAACTGCATACCTAAACCTTTCAATAATTGATTTCTAAATCAAGGTTTTTTGTGGATGATTTAACCCTTCCAATTTTATGTTGCTTCGTGGGGAATGCTTACCATTAACTTTAGTGGAGCTTTATCATTCCAAGTTCCAATCTCATCTTTTTATATTGTTCCCTTGGAAGTGGTTTAGTTATAATATCTGCAACTTGCTCATTAGTGTTGACATGCTTAACTATTATGTTTCTATTTTAAACATTATCCTTAAGAAATTAATGTCTTATATGTATATGTTTAACCCTAGAGTGATGCACGGGATCTTTGGATATGCATATGGCACTAGTGTTGTCACAATAAATTGGAACACATTCAAATTTAATACCAAAATCTCTTAGCTACTGTTTAATCCAAAGCATTTGGGAACAGCAAGCTACTGCTGCCACATATTCTGCTTCAGCGGTGGATAGTGCAACAGTGTTCTGTTTCTTGGAACACCAAGATACTAAACATGTGCCAAGAAATTGTACCATACCTGAAGTGCTTTTCCTGTTAACAAGATCTCTTGCATAATCTGCATCACTGTAACCTTTCAAATCATAGAAATCACTTTTAGGAAAAAATAAGGACAAGTCATCTGTTCCCTTCGAATATCTTAGAATTCTTTTTACTGCTGTATGATGTGTTTCTTTGGGATTTTGTTGAAATCTAGCACATAAACCAACACTAAAAGCAATATCGGGTCTACTAGCGGTTAGATATAATAGAGAACCAATCATGCCTCTATACATAGTTTGGTCAACATCAATACCATTCAAATCTTCATCTAATCTAACGTTTGTAACCATTGGTGTGTGATTTGTTTTAGCAATGTTTAAACTGTACTTCTTGAGAAGTTCTTTTATATATTTTTGTTGATGAATAAAAAATCCATTGGCAGTTTGTTTAATTTGCAAACCAAGGAAGAAATTTAATTCTCCCATCATACTCATTTCAAATTCAGTACTCATAAGGTTAGCAAATTCTTTATATAACAATTCATTGGTAGCACTAAAAATAATATCATCAACATAAATTTGAACAACTAAAATATCAAAACCTCCATTTTTGAAGAATAAGGTTTCATCAATTTTACCTCTGACAAAATTATTTTCAATCAAAAACTTTGATAGTCTTTCATACCATTGCCTAGGAGCTTGTTTTAACCCATAAAGAGCTTTATCAAGCTTATAGACATAATCAAGAAAAGAAGGATTTTCAAAGCCAGGGGGTTGTTCCACAAAGACTTCTTCATTAAAAACGATTCAAGAAAGCACATGTCACATCCATTTGATATAATTTAAAATTCATAAAAGCGGCAAAAGAAATTAAAATTCTAATAGCCTCTAACCTTGCTATCGAAGCAAATGTCTCTGTATAATCGATTCCTTCTTGTTGATTGTACCCTTTAACCACGAGTCTTGCTTTGTTTCTGACAATGATTTCGTGTTCATCCAATTTGTTCCTTGATCTTGCTCTTTATTTATATTTTCATCATCTTCCAGATTAGCAAGACCTATTTTATAGTTGCCTGTTTCTTGTTCACTTGTCAAAAAGGATGTGAACAGATTCTTCAACACACATAATTCTCTTATTGTAAACTCTATAAGCTTTACTATGAGATGAATAGCCAAGAAATACTGCTTCATCACTTCTTTCATTAAACTTTCCTATATTTCTTTTTCCATTTGCATGAACAAAGCATCTACATTCAAACACGCGAAAATAGGAAATATTCGGTTTTACACCCTTAAACAATTCATAAGGTCACTTAGAAGTGATGGTTCTAATTAACACACAATTTATAATATAACATGCAGTATTAACAGCCTCGGCCCAAAAATTCCTAGGGAGACCACTAGCAATTAACATGGTTCTAGCCATTTCCTCTAATGTTTTATTTTGTTTTTCTACCACCCATTTTGTTGTGGTATTCTAGGTGCGGAAAATTATAACTTATGCCATGTTCATTACAATAATTCATAAAGCTTGAATTTTCAAATTCTTTACCATGATCTGACCTTATGTGAATAAGTTGATTATTACTTGATTTTTGTATTTTATTAGCAAAAGAAACGAACTCATTGAAAGCTTCATCTTTGCTTACTAAAAATAAAGTCCATGTAAATCTACTATAATCATCAATAATAACAAATGCATATTGTTTGCCACTACCGCTTTGAATTCTCATAGGTCCACAAAGATCCATATGGATTAATTGAAGCGGTTTTGAGGTGGTCACCACATTCTTCGGTTTAAAGGACGACCTCACATGTTTTCCTTTGGCACAAGGATCGCGAATCTCATCCTTTAGGAATTTTATGGATGGCAATCCTCTTACTAGGTCTTTTGATCTTAATGTATTAATCAAAGAAAAGCTAGCATGACCTAGACGTTTGTGCCAAAGAAGAGGATTTTCCTCTATGACACTAAGTCAAGTTAGACTGAATTTGGGAATAGTGTTGATGTTCACAACATAAGTGTTCCCTTTTCGGATCCCTTCCAGAATAGTGTCTCCTGTGTCACTCCTACAAATAATACATTTTTCAGAAGTGAAGTTTACAGAGTTACCTTTGTCACGGAACTGAGATATACTTAGTAAATTATGTTTTAAACTCTCGACCAAAAATACATTATCAATTGCATGCGAACTTGACCTTCCTAATTTTCCTGTGGCGATGATTTCGCCTTTCATGTTGTCACCAAAAGTCACAGTTCCCCCATCATAAGTTTCCAGTGAGAGAAATTTTGATTTATCACCTGTCATGTGCTTGGAACACCCACTGTCGAGATACCATGAGTGGTTCCGCCTCACTAGAACCTACAAAGCAAATCAATTGTTAGAATCAGTAACCCAGTCCTCCTTGGGTTCCTTGTCGATTATGCATGAATTATATTTCTTAATCCAAATGCGATCGACTTAGATTTTGTTCGCTTTGGCATGCTGTTCCCTTTTGGCACATTGAAATTTCAGGTGTCTAGTTTTTCCACAAAAGGAACAGACTTTACTACTAGGGAGATCGACATAGACCTTTTTCTTTTTATTATTCTTATTATAACCTAGGCCTTCAGTACTCTTGGTTCTAGCATCTAGAATCCATTTGGGAACTTCATTGATTTTCCCTTTTCCTCTAGAATTTAGTTCGTATTTCAATATTTCATTTTCGATTTTACTAGATTCTAGGTCTAATTTTAACTTTTGAAAATCAATACTAAACGCATGAATGGGTTTATCATTTAAGTCCTTGTTTAAGCCTAGCGACTTATATTGATTCAATTCAATATTAAGAATAATATATTCTTATTTTACTCTTTCCAATGTTTCCTTTAAAATAATTTTTTGATCTAACAGATCAAAAAATCTATTTTGCACATCGGACCTAAAAGAGTTTAGGTAGAAAACATGGTCTTTACTAGTTTTAAGGTCTTTTTCAATTTGGAGACATTTGACAGCGTTTTCATCCAATTTTTCTTGTGTCTCCATGAGCAACTTAAATAGTTTATATTTATCGAATTTAAATAGGTGGTTAGGAAATGAATTAGAAGACATTACCTCCTTTTCTTTAGACTTTTCGGCCTTGCTGTGGTGACAGGCCATTAGACATAGATTTGCAGTTTCTTCCTCTACGAGGACCTCTGTCTCAGCTTCACTCTCGGATTCACCCCATGTTGCAATCATGGCTTTGTGAAAGTCTGTTTTGTTGAAGTTTCCTTTCATTGGTGGTCTTCCTGTTTACCTTGCCCTTTTCATTTTTCCATTGTGGGCAATCCTTGATGAAGTGATCAGTACTTCCACATTTATGACATTCTAATTGATCTTTAAATTTGCAGATCCTCTTTCTTTGTTGTTTCTTTGATTGGCGTATTTGTTGTTCCTGAAAAACTTCTTGAACTTTCGTACCAACATAGGAGCTTCCTCTTCATTAGTTTCTAACTCTTCTTGATCATTTGCTGCCAGAGCCAAGCCTTTGTTTCAGGAACTGTTAGCTGTTACCAAATGCAATTCGTGAGTCATAAGGGAACCAGCCAGCTCTTCCAGATTGAATTTAGTGAAATCTTTAGATTCCTGTATGGCTGTGACTTTGGCTCTCCAACGTTCATCTTAAGGGAGACTCCTTAGAATTTTCCTAACCTGTTCATAAGCGGGAATAACCTTTCTAAGAGAGACAAGTTCGTTTGTGATATTGGTGAACCTGGTAAACATCTCTTGGATGTTTTCTCTAGATTCCATAACAAATCTTTCATATTTGGACATCAACAAGTCTATCTTGGAGCAAATTACTTCACTTGTTCCTTCGTGGGTAACTTCCAGCAGATCCCAAATCTGCTTGGCAGTTTTGCAACCCATAATGCGATTATGCTCATTTGGTCCAAGACCACAGTGAAGTAATTTGATGGCAAGAGCGTTCATCTCCATCTTCTAAAAATCTTCCTTCTCATATTCAGTGATAGGTTTAGGAATAGTTTCGTTATTGGAGCTCGTAGTTGTCACCTCAAAATCTCCAATTTCAATAACTCTCCAAACTTGATAATTTTCGGCCTTAATGAAGATTTCCATCCTATTCTTCCAATAGGTGTAGAATATCCCATCAAATAAGGGAGGCCTTTGTGTAGAGTACCCTTCTTCTATACGTTCATTCATCTTCAACAATTCTAAGGGACCAGGATATTACTCTCAGGGTTTCTTGATCAAATGAGGAATAGGGCTCTGATACCAATTGTTATTATACTTAGAGATAGGCGAATGCAACAAGAAAGGGGCATGAATTGTTGTATTGTAAGTTTAATTTTTTTAGCCCTGTTTCTTTTTTTTTTGCGGAATTTAATATGAAAATAAAACTAAAACTTAAAATGAAAAAGACAAAAGGAGACAACGATCTTACATGGAAACCTTCTTGGCCTAATAAGAAGAAAAAACCACGACCCCCCGAGATTTCAAAACTCTTTTACTATGTTTTAAGCAATCAGCTACAATTACATAAAACAATAAACAATTCTAGGCCTACTTCTCTTTCTCTTCTCCTTCTCCTCTTTCTCCTTCTTCTTCTCTTTCTCACGCTTCACTTGAAGCTTTCTCTTCTCCCCTAGACTTCCCTAAGTCTAGTTACAACAAAACATTCAAAAACCCTTTACAAGGCTATATTCTAAAAAGGATAAAAACTAAGAAGTTGCCAAAAAAAATATAACAAGTTAATTGGCAAATAAGGAAAAATTTCAGCATAAGCAAAAGGAAAAATATACTTACAACAATAGCAGCTTTTTGCGACATCTTTGTATATGGTGGCTTAAATGCCATGAATACACAAAGAAGTGATGTGCTAAAAGCTCGACTTATAACTTGGGTACAAACTAATTAAACAAAAGTTGCATATAAAGGAAAAGAAAGGGTTGAAGCTGCTAAACAAAAGTAGATGAACTCTTGAAGGTTGGGTTCATCTGACACCATCAATACTTACTGGCTTTCGAATGTCGTCCTTGTAAGAAAGCCAAACAAAAAATGTAGACGATGTGTGAACTTTACATATTTAAACAAAACTTTCTTGAAAGATGATTATCCTCTCCAAAATATGGATCACCTAATCAATTCTACGAAGGGACATGAACTATTGAGATTTATGGATGCGAACGCAGGGTACCATCAAATCGCGTTGACAGAAAAAGACCAACGACATACAACATTCATCACAAACTTTGGTATTACTGAGTCCTGCCATTCAGACTAAAAAATAAAGGGGCAACTTATCAACGAATGGTTTACAAAGTCTTAAAAGCACAAATTGGACAAAATATAGAGGTTTATGTAGATGACATGACCACCAAAAGCAAAGAAGCCCAAAACCGTGCTATAGATCTGCAAGAAAACATCTTAACTCTTCGGGCAAATATCATGTTGCCTAACCCAAAAAATGTGTATTCAGCGTCATAGGGACAAAATGTAGGATTTGTTGTCGACGAAAGGGGCATTAAAGCCAACCCAAAAATGATCTGAGCTATCATCAACATGTCTAAGTCAACTGAAAAATATTCTTCGTTCTTCAAACCCTTAAGAAGGGTCGCTTTGAATGGAGCACACACGCGGAAGAAGCATTCTAGAAGTTAAAGCTACATTGTTTTGAATTATCGAAGCTAGTTTTGTAAATCCCCGGCGCATCATTGTATTTTTATGTATTTGTCTCGGAATATTCACTAAATGTGGTATTGGTGGCAGGAGGAGAAGGCAAGCAACTCCTAATTTACTACATAAGCCATACATTTAGGGGCTCAAAAGAAAATTGTAAATGGTAATATTTGATGTGGTTATAGCTAACCCAAATCTCAAACCTTATTTTCAATCTTATCAAGACCGCATCAGGTCGAGCCAACCATTAAAAAAGATCGAGAAAAAAGAAATAATCAATAAATATT
>NC_080052.1:13672159-13739415 GCF_026212465.1 Amaranthus tricolor
AACGCTTTAAAACGCATAAAATCGCAACTTAACTTCTAATTTCTAGCATATGACTATTATTATCAATTCTAACCATTTCAACACAATAATATATGCCAAATAGTGTTGTGTGCCAAGTTTCGTGCATAACAAACCATGTTTGACCTACTTTACGCGCGAAATTGACAAAAAATGCTTAAAAACCCATAAAATCGCAACTTAACTTCTAATTTCTAGCATATGACTATTATTATCAAGTATAACCATTTCAAAACAATAATATATGCCAAATAGTGTTGTGTGCGAAGTTTCGTGCAAAAGAAACCATGTTTGACCTACTTTACGCGCGAAATTGACAAAAACGCTTAAAAACGCATAAAATCGCAACTTAACTTCTAATTTCTAGCATATGACTATTATTATCAATTCTAACCATTTCAACACAATAATATATGCCAAATAGTGTTGTGTGCCAAGTTAGTGCATAACAAACCATGTTTGACCTACTTTACGCGCGAATTTGACAAATAAAAACGCGAATTTGACAGCATCAAACTAGTGACCACACTACCTTGCACGACACGTGGAGACCAAACCTATTCATCCAGGACCTAGGCTAAAGTGGAAATGGAATCTTGGTACTTGGATCTAGCTATCAAGGTCCTAAAACCATTCTAACAATCCCCGTGGACTCCTAGACTCTGAGCCGAAGGAGGGCTGGTCGACAGTTTGCCAGATCAGAATTTTGTTTAAGTGTTTGTGGTTGTTTCGTGTTCTTTTCATGATCATTTGTAGTTTTTCACTGTGTCATTAATCAAAGCTTATGCACAACATTAATCCTTGCATAACCAAGGCCTTAATCAGCCCCGGTTTCGCATCAAAACCAAGTTTGAGCTACTTTACGCGCGGAATTGACAAAAACGCTTAAAAACGCATAAAATCGCAACTTAACTTCTAATTTCTAGCATATGACTATTATTATCAATTCTAACCATTTCAACACAATAATATATGCCAAATAGTGTTGTGTGCCAAGTTTCGTGCATAACAAACCATGTTTGACCTACTTTACGCGCGAATTTGACAAATAAAAACGCGAAATTGACAGCATCATACTAGTGACCAGACCACCTTGCACGACACGTGGAGACCAAACCTATTCATCCAGGACCTAGGCTAAAGTGGAAATGGAATCTTGGTACTTGGATCTAGCTATCAAGGTCCTAAAACCATTCTAAAAATCCCCGTGGACTCCTAGAAGCTGAGCCGAAGGAGGGCTGGTCGACAGTTTGCCAGATCAGAATTTTGTTTAAGTGTTTGTGGTTGTTTCGTGTTCTTTTCATGATCATTTGTAGTTTTTCACTGTGTCATTAATCAAAGCTTACGCACAACATTAATCCTTGCATAACCAAGGCCTTAATCAGCCCCGGTTTCGCATCAAAACCAAGTTTGAGCTACTTTACGCGCGGAATTGACAAAAAGCTTAAAAACGCATAAAATCGCAACTTAACTTCTAATTTCTAGCATATGACTATTATTAACAATTCTAACCATTTCAACACAATAATATATGCCAAATAGTGTTGTGTGCCAAGTTTCGTGCATAACAAACCAAGTTTGAGTACTTTACGCGCGAAATTGACAAAAACGCTTTAAAACGCATAAAATCGCAACTTAACTTCTAATTTCTAGCATATGACTATTATTATCAATTCTAACCATTTCAACACAATAATATATGCCAAATAGTGTTGTGTGCCAAGTTTCGTGTATAACAAACCATGTTTGACCTACTTTACGCGCGAAATTGACAAAAATGCTTAAAAACCCATAAAATCGCAACTTAACTTCTAATTTCTAGCATATGACTATTATTATCAAGTATAACCATTTCAAAACAATAATATATGCCAAATAGTGTTGTGTGCGAAGTTTCGTGCAAAAGAAACCATGTTTGACCTACTTTACGCGCGAAATTGACAAAAACGCTTAAAAACGCATAAAATCGCAACTTAACTTCTAATTTCTAGCATATGACTATTATTATCAATTCTAACCATTTCAACACAATAATATATGCCAAATAGTGTTGTGTGCCAAGTTTCGTGCATAACAAACCATGTTTGACCTACTTTACGCGCGAATTTGACAAATAAAAACGCGAATTTGACAGCATCAAACTAGTGACCACACTACCTTGCACGACACGTGGAGACCAAACCTATTCATCCAGGACCTAGGCTAAAGTGGAAATGGAATCTTGGTACTTGGATCTAGCTATCAAGGTCCTAAAACCATTCTAACAATCCCCGTGGACTCCTAGACTCTGAGCCGAAGGAGGGCTGGTCGACAGTTTGCCAGATCAGAATTTTGTTTAAGTGTTTGTGGTTGTTTCGTGTTCTTTTCATGATCATTTGTAGTTTTTCACTGTGTCATTAATCAAAGCTTATGCACAACATTAATCCTTGCATAACCAAGGCCTTAATCAGCCCCGGTTTCGCATCAAAACCAAGTTTGAGCTACTTTACGCGCGGAATTGACAAAAACGCTTAAAAACGCATAAAATCGCAACTTAACTTCTAATTTCTAGCATATGACTATTATTATCAATTCTAACCATTTCAACACAATAATATATGCCAAATAGTGTTGTGTGCCAAGTTTCGTGCATAACAAACCATGTTTGACCTACTTTACGCGCGAATTTGACAAATAAAAACGCGAAATTGACAGCATCATACTAGTGACCAGACCACCTTGCACGACACGTGGAGACCAAACCTATTCATCCAGGACCTAGGCTAAAGTGGAAATGGAATCTTGGTACTTGGATCTAGCTATCAAGGTCCTAAAACCATTCTAAAAATCCCCGTGGACTCCTAGAAGCTGAGCCGAAGGAGGGCTGGTCGACAGTTTGCCAGATCAGAATTTTGTTTAAGTGTTTGTGGTTGTTTCGTGTTCTTTTCATGATCATTTGTAGTTTTTCACTGTGTCATTAATCAAAGCTTACGCACAACATTAATCCTTGCTTAACCAAGGCCTTAATTAGCCCCGGTTTCGCATCAAAACCAAGTTTGAGCTACTTTACGCGCGGAATTGACAAAAACGCTTAAAAATGCATAAAATCGCAACTTAACTTCTAATTTCTAGCATATGACTATTATTAACAATTCTAACCATTTCAACACAATAATATATGCCAAATAGTGTTGTGTGCCAAGTTTCGTGCATAACAAACCAAGTTTGAGTACTTTACGCGCGAAATTGACAAAAACGCTTTAAAACGCATAAAATCGCAACTTAACTTCTAATTTCTAGCATATGACTATTATTATCAATTCTAACCATTTCAACACAATAATATATGCCAAATAGTGTTGTGTGCCAAGTTTCGTGTATAACAAACCATGTTTGACCTACTTTACGCGCGAAATTGACAAAAATGCTTAAAAACCCATAAAATCGCAACTTAACTTCTAATTTCTAGCATATGACTATTATTATCAAGTATAACCATTTCAAAACAATAATATATGCCAAATAGTGTTGTGTGCGAAGTTTCGTGCAAAAGAAACCATGTTTGACCTACTTTACGCGCGAAATTGACAAAAACGCTTAAAAACGCATAAAATCGCAACTTAACTTCTAATTTCTAGCATATGACTATTATTATCAATTCTAACCATTTCAACACAATAATATATGCCAAATAGTGTTGTGTGCCAAGTTTCGTGCATAACAAACCATGTTTGACCTACTTTACGCGCGAATTTGACAAATAAAAACGCGAATTTGACAGCATCAAACTAGTGACCACACTACCTTGCACGACACGTGGAGACCAAACCTATTCATCCAGGACCTAGGCTAAAGTGGAAATGGAATCTTGGTACTTGGATCTAGCTATCAAGGTCCTAAAACCATTCTAACAATCCCCGTGGACTCCTAGACTCTGAGCCGAAGGAGGGCTGGTCGACAGTTTGCCAGATCAGAATTTTGTTTAAGTGTTTGTGGTTGTTTCGTGTTCTTTTCATGATCATTTGTAGTTTTTCACTGTGTCATTAATCAAAGCTTATGCACAACATTAATCCTTGCATAACCAAGGCCTTAATCAGCCCCGGTTTCGCATCAAAACCAAGTTTGAGCTACTTTACGCGCGGAATTGACAAAAACGCTTAAAAACGCATAAAATCGCAACTTAACTTCTAATTTCTAGCATATGACTATTATTATCAATTCTAACCATTTCAACACAATAATATATGCCAAATAGTGTTGTGTGCCAAGTTTCGTGCATAACAAACCATGTTTGACCTACTTTACGCGCGAATTTGACAAATAAAAACGCGAAATTGACAGCATCATACTAGTGACCAGACCACCTTGCACGACACGTGGAGACCAAACCTATTCATCCAGGACCTAGGCTAAAGTGGAAATGGAATCTTGGTACTTGGATCTAGCTATCAAGGTCCTAAAACCATTCTAAAAATCCCCGTGGACTCCTAGAAGCTGAGCCGAAGGAGGGCTGGTCGACAGTTTGCCAGATCAGAATTTTGTTTAAGTGTTTGTGGTTGTTTCGTGTTCTTTTCATGATCATTTGTAGTTTTTCACTGTGTCATTAATCAAAGCTTACGCACAACATTAATCCTTGCTTAACCAAGGCCTTAATTAGCCCCGGTTTCGCATCAAAACCAAGTTTGAGCTACTTTACGCGCGGAATTGACAAAAACGCTTAAAAATGCATAAAATCGCAACTTAACTTCTAATTTCTAGCATATGACTATTATTAACAATTCTAACCATTTCAACACAATAATATATGCCAAATAGTGTTGTGTGCCAAGTTTCGTGCATAACAAACCAAGTTTGAGTACTTTACGCGCGAAATTGACAAAAACGCTTTAAAACGCATAAAATCGCAACTTAACTTCTAATTTCTAGCATATGACTATTATTATCAATTCTAACCATTTCAACACAATAATATATGCCAAATAGTGTTGTGTGCCAAGTTTCGTGCATAACAAACCATGTTTGACCTACTTTACGCGCGAAATTGACAAAAATGCTTAAAAACCCATAAAATCGCAACTTAACTTCTAATTTCTAGCATATGACTATTATTATCAAGTATAACCATTTCAAAACAATAATATATGCCAAATAGTGTTGTGTGCGAAGTTTCGTGCAAAAGAAACCATGTTTGACCTACTTTACGCGCGAAATTGACAAAAACGCTTAAAAACGCATAAAATCGCAACTTAACTTCTAATTTCTAGCATATGACTATTATTATCAATTCTAACCATTTCAACACAATAATATATGCCAAATAGTGTTGTGTGCCAAGTTAGTGCATAACAAACCATGTTTGACCTACTTTACGCGCGAATTTGACAAATAAAAACGCGAATTTGACAGCATCAAACTAGTGACCACACTACCTTGCACGACACGTGGAGACCAAACCTATTCATCCAGGACCTAGGCTAAAGTGGAAATGGAATCTTGGTACTTGGATCTAGCTATCAAGGTCCTAAAACCATTCAAACAATCCCCGTGGACTCCTAGACTCTGAGCCGAAGGAGGGCTGGTCGACAGTTTGCCAGATCAGAATTTTGTTTAAGTGTTTGTGGTTGTTTCGTGTTCTTTTCATGATCATTTGTAGTTTTTCACTGTGTCATTAATCAAAGCTTATGCACAACATTAATCCTTGCATAACCAAGGCCTTAATCAGGCCCGGTTTCGCATCAAAACCAAGTTTGAGCTACTTTACGCGCGGAATTGACAAAAACGCTTAAAAACGCATAAAATCGCAACTTAACTTCTAATTTCTAGCATATGACTATTATTATCAATTCTAACCATTTCAACACAATAATATATGCCAAATAGTGTTGTGTGCCAAGTTTCGTGCATAACAAACCATGTTTGACCTACTTTACGCGCGAATTTGACAAATAAAAACGCGAAATTGACAGCATCATACTAGTGACCAGACCACCTTGCACGACACGTGGAGACCAAACCTATTCATCCAGGACCTAGGCTAAAGTGGAAATGGAATCTTGGTACTTGGATCTAGCTATCAAGGTCCTAAAACCATTCTAAAAATCCCCGTGGACTCCTAGAAGCTGAGCCGAAGGAGGGCTGGTCGACAGTTTGCCAGATCAGAATTTTGTTTAAGTGTTTGTGGTTGTTTCGTGTTCTTTTCATGATCATTTGTAGTTTTTCACTGTGTCATTAATCAAAGCTTACGCACAACATTAATCCTTGCATAACCAAGGCCTTAATCAGCCCCGGTTTCGCATCAAAACCAAGTTTGAGCTACTTTACGCGCGGAATTGACAAAAAGCTTAAAAACGCATAAAATCGCAACTTAACTTCTAATTTCTAGCATATGACTATTATTAACAATTCTAACCATTTCAACACAATAATATATGCCAAATAGTGTTGTGTGCCAAGTTTCGTGCATAACAAACCAAGTTTGAGTACTTTACGCGCGAAATTGACAAAAACGCTTTAAAACGCATAAAATCGCAACTTAACTTCTAATTTCTAGCATATGACTATTATTATCAATTCTAACCATTTCAACACAATAATATATGCCAAATAGTGTTGTGTGCCATGTTTCGTGTATAACAAACCATGTTTGACCTACTTTACGCGCGAAATTGACAAAAATGCTTAAAAACCCATAAAATCGCAACTTAACTTCTAATTTCTAGCATATGACTATTATTATCAAGTATAACCATTTCAAAACAATAATATATGCCAAATAGTGTTGTGTGCGAAGTTTCGTGCAAAAGAAACCATGTTTGACCTACTTTACGCGCGAAATTGACAAAAACGCTTAAAAACGCATAAAATCGCAACTTAACTTCTAATTTCTTGCATATGACTATTATTATCAATTCTAACCATTTCAACACAATAATATATGCCAAATAGTGTTGTGTGCCAAGTTTCGTGCATAACAAACCATGTTTGACCTACTTTACGCGCGAATTTGACAAATAAAAACGCGAATTTGACAGCATCAAACTAGTGACCACACTACCTTGCACGACACGTGGAGACCAAACCTATTCATCCAGGACCTAGGCTAAAGTGGAAATGGAATCTTGGTACTTGGATCTAGCTATCAAGGTCCTAAAACCATTCTAACAATCCCCGTGGACTCCTAGACTCTGAGCCGAAGGAGGGCTGGTCGACAGTTTGCCAGATCAGAATTTTGTTTAAGTGTTTGTGGTTGTTTCGTGTTCTTTTCATGATCATTTGTAGTTTTTCACTGTGTCATTAATCAAAGCTTATGCACAACATTAATCCTTGCATAACCAAGGCCTTAATCAGCCCCGGTTTCGCATCAAAACCAAGTTTGAGCTACTTTACGCGCGGAATTGACAAAAACGCTTAAAAACGCATAAAATCGCAACTTAACTTCTAATTTCTAGCATATGACTATTATTATCAATTCTAACCATTTCAACACAATAATATATGCCAAATAGTGTTGTGTGCCAAGTTTCGTGCATAACAAACCATGTTTGACCTACTTTACGCGCGAATTTGACAAATAAAAACGCGAAATTGACAGCATCATACTAGTGACCAGACCACCTTGCACGACACGTGGAGACCAAACCTATTCATCCAGGACCTAGGCTAAAGTGGAAATGGAATCTTGGTACTTGGATCTAGCTATCAAGGTCCTAAAACCATTCTAAAAATCCCCGTGGACTCCTAGAAGCTGAGCCGAAGGAGGGCTGGTCGACAGTTTGCCAGATCAGAATTTTGTTTAAGTGTTTGTGGTTGTTTCGTGTTCTTTTCATGATCATTTGTAGTTTTTCACTGTGTCATTAATCAAAGCTTACGCACAACATTAATCCTTGCATAACCAAGGCCTTAATCAGCCCCGGTTTCGCATCAAAACCAAGTTTGAGCTACTTTACGCGCGGAATTGACAAAAAGCTTAAAAACGCATAAAATCGCAACTTAACTTCTAATTTCTAGCATATGACTATTATTAACAATTCTAACCATTTCAACACAATAATATATGCCAAATAGTGTTGTGTGCCAAGTTTCGTGCATAACAAACCAAGTTTGAGTACTTTACGCGCGAAATTGACAAAAACGCTTTAAAACGCATAAAATCGCAACTTAACTTCTAATTTCTAGCATATGACTATTATTATCAATTCTAACCATTTCAACACAATAATATATGCCAAATAGTGTTGTGTGCCATGTTTCGTGTATAACAAACCATGTTTGACCTACTTTACGCGCGAAATTGACAAAAATGCTTAAAAACCCATAAAATCGCAACTTAACTTCTAATTTCTAGCATATGACTATTATTATCAAGTATAACCATTTCAAAACAATAATATATGCCAAATAGTGTTGTGTGCGAAGTTTCGTGCAAAAGAAACCATGTTTGACCTACTTTACGCGCGAAATTGACAAAAACGCTTAAAAACGCATAAAATCGCAACTTAACTTCTAATTTCTTGCATATGACTATTATTATCAATTCTAACCATTTCAACACAATAATATATGCCAAATAGTGTTGTGTGCCAAGTTTCGTGCATAACAAACCATGTTTGACCTACTTTACGCGCGAATTTGACAAATAAAAACGCGAATTTGACAGCATCAAACTAGTGACCACACTACCTTGCACGACACGTGGAGACCAAACCTATTCATCCAGGACCTAGGCTAAAGTGGAAATGGAATCTTGGTACTTGGATCTAGCTATCAAGGTCCTAAAACCATTCTAACAATCCCCGTGGACTCCTAGACTCTGAGCCGAAGGAGGGCTGGTCGACAGTTTGCCAGATCAGAATTTTGTTTAAGTGTTTGTGGTTGTTTCGTGTTCTTTTCATGATCATTTGTAGTTTTTCACTGTGTCATTAATCAAAGCTTATGCACAACATTAATCCTTGCATAACCAAGGCCTTAATCAGCCCCGGTTTCGCATCAAAACCAAGTTTGAGCTACTTTACGCGCGGAATTGACAAAAACGCTTAAAAACGCATAAAATCGCAACTTAACTTCTAATTTCTAGCATATGACTATTATTATCAATTCTAACCATTTCAACACAATAATATATGCCAAATAGTGTTGTGTGCCAAGTTTCGTGCATAACAAACCATGTTTGACCTACTTTACGCGCGAATTTGACAAATAAAAACGCGAAATTGACAGCATCATACTAGTGACCAGACCACCTTGCACGACACGTGGAGACCAAACCTATTCATCCAGGACCTAGGCTAAAGTGGAAATGGAATCTTGGTACTTGGATCTAGCTATCAAGGTCCTAAAACCATTCTAAAAATCCCCGTGGACTCCTAGAAGCTGAGCCGAAGGAGGGCTGGTCGACAGTTTGCCAGATCAGAATTTTGTTTAAGTGTTTGTTGTTGTTTCGTGTTCTTTTCATGATCATTTGTAGTTTTTCACTGTGTCATTAATCAAAGCTTACGCACAACATTAATCCTTGCATAACCAAGGCCTTAATCAGCCCCGGTTTCGCATCAAAACCAAGTTTGAGCTACTTTACGCGCGGAATTGACAAAAACGCTTAAAAACGCATAAAATCGCAACTTAACTTCTAATTTCTAGCATATGACTATTATTAACAATTCTAACCATTTCAACACAATAATATATGCCAAATAGTGTTGTGTGCCAAGTTTCGTGCATAACAAACCAAGTTTGAGTACTTTACGCGCGAAATTGACAAAAACGCTTTAAAACGCATAAAATCGCAACTTAACTTCTAATTTCTAGCATATGACTATTATTATCAATTCTAACCATTTCAACACAATAATATATGCCAAATAGTGTTGTGTGCCAAGTTTCGTGCATAACAAACCATGTTTGACCTACTTTACGCGCGAAATTGACAAAAATGCTTAAAAACCCATAAAATCGCAACTTAACTTCTAATTTCTAGCATATGACTATTATTATCAAGTATAACCATTTCAACACAATAATATATGCCAAATAGTGTTGTGTGCGAAGTTTCGTGCATAACAAACCATGTTTGACCTACTTTACGCGCGAAATTGACAAAAACGCTTAAAAACGCATAAAATCACAACTTAACTTCTAATTTCTAGCATATGACTATTATTATCAATTCTAACCATTTCAACACAATAATATATGCCAAATAGTGTTGTGTGCCAAGTTTCGTGCATAACAAACCATGTTTGACCTACTTTACGCGCGAATTTGACAAATAAAAACGCGAAATTGACAGCATCAAACTAGTGACCAGACTACCTTGCACGACACGTGGAGACCAAACCTATTCATCCAGGACCTAGGCTAAAGTGGAAATGGAATCTTGGTACTTGGATCTAGCTATAAAGGTCCTAAAACCATTCTAACAATCCCCGTGGACTCCTAGACTCTGAGCCGAAGGAGGGCTGGTCGACAGTTTGCCAGATCAGAATTTTGTTTAAGTGTTTGTGGTTGTTTCGTGTTCTTTTCATGATCATTTGTAGTTTTTCACTGTGTCATTAATCAAAGCTTACGCACAACATTAATCCTTGCATAACCAAGGCCTTAATCAGCCCCGGTTTCGCATCAAAACCAAGTTTGAGCTACTTTACGCGCGGAATTGACAAAAAGCTTAAAAACGCATAAAATCGCAACTTAACTTCTAATTTCTAGCATATGACTATTATTAACAATTCTAACCATTTCAACACAATAATATATGCCAAATAGTGTTGTGTGCCAAGTTTCGTGCATAACAAACCAAGTTTGAGTACTTTACGCGCGAAATTGACAAAAACGCTTTAAAACGCATAAAATCGCAACTTAACTTCTAATTTCTAGCATATGACTATTATTATCAATTCTAACCATTTCAACACAATAATATATGCCAAATAGTGTTGTGTGCCAAGTTTCGTGTATAACAAACCATGTTTGACCTACTTTACGCGCGAAATTGACAAAAATGCTTAAAAACCCATAAAATCGCAACTTAACTTCTAATTTCTAGCATATGACTATTATTATCAAGTATAACCATTTCAAAACAATAATATATGCCAAATAGTGTTGTGTGCGAAGTTTCGTGCAAAAGAAACCATGTTTGACCTACTTTACGCGCGAAATTGACAAAAACGCTTAAAAACGCATAAAATCGCAACTTAACTTCTAATTTCTAGCATATGACTATTATTATCAATTCTAACCATTTCAACACAATAATATATGCCAAATAGTGTTGTGTGCCAAGTTTCGTGCATAACAAACCATGTTTGACCTACTTTACGCGCGAATTTGACAAATAAAAACGCGAATTTGACAGCATCAAACTAGTGACCACACTACCTTGCACGACACGTGGAGACCAAACCTATTCATCCAGGACCTAGGCTAAAGTGGAAATGGAAACTTGGTACTTGGATCTAGCTATCAAGGTCCTAAAACCATTCTAACAATCCCCGTGGACTCCTAGACTCTGAGCCGAAGGAGGGCTGGTCGACAGTTTGCCAGATCAGAATTTTGTTTAAGTGTTTGTGGTTGTTTCGTGTTCTTTTCATGATCATTTGTAGTTTTTCACTGTGTCATTAATCAAAGCTTATGCACAACATTAATCCTTGCATAACCAAGGCCTTAATCAGCCCCGGTTTCGCATCAAAACCAAGTTTGAGCTACTTTACGCGCGGAATTGACAAAAACGCTTAAAAACGCATAAAATCGCAACTTAACTTCTAATTTCTAGCATATGACTATTATTATCAATTCTAACCATTTCAACACAATAATATATGCCAAATAGTGTTGTGTGCCAAGTTTCGTGCATAACAAACCATGTTTGACCTACTTTACGCGCGAATTTGACAAATAAAAACGCGAAATTGACAGCATCATACTAGTGACCAGACCACCTTGCACGACACGTGGAGACCAAACCTATTCATCCAGGACCTAGGCTAAAGTGGAAATTGAATCTTGGTACTTGGATCTAGCTATCAAGGTCCTAAAACCATTCTAAAAATCCCCGTGGACTCCTAGAAGCTGAGCCGAAGGAGGGCTGGTCGACAGTTTGCCAGATCAGAATTTTGTTTAAGTGTTTGTTGTTGTTTCGTGTTCTTTTCATGATCATTTGTAGTTTTTCACTGTGTCATTAATCAAAGCTTACGCACAACATTAATCCTTGCATAACCAAGGCCTTAATCAGCCCCGGTTTCGCATCAAAACCAAGTTTGAGCTACTTTACGCGCGGAATTGACAAAAACGCTTAAAAACGCATAAAATCGCAACTTAACTTCTAATTTCTAGCATATGACTATTATTAACAATTCTAACCATTTCAACACAATAATATATGCCAAATAGTGTTGTGTGCCAAGTTTCGTGCATAACAAACCAAGTTTGAGTACTTTACGCGCGAAATTGACAAAAACGCTTTAAAACGCATAAAATCGCAACTTAACTTCTAATTTCTAGCATATGACTATTATTATCAATTCTAACCATTTCAACACAATAATATATGCCAAATAGTGTTGTGTGCCAAGTTTCGTGCATAACAAACCATGTTTGACCTACTTTACGCGCGAAATTGACAAAAATGCTTAAAAACCCATAAAATCGCAACTTAACTTCTAATTTCTAGCATATGACTATTATTATCAAGTATAACCATTTCAACACAATAATATATGCCAAATAGTGTTGTGTGCGAAGTTTCGTGCATAACAAACCATGTTTGACCTACTTTACGCGCGAAATTGACAAAAACGCTTAAAAACGCATAAAATCACAACTTAACTTCTAATTTCTAGCATATGACTATTATTATCAATTCTAACCATTTCAACACAATAATATATGCCAAATAGTGTTGTGTGCCAAGTTTCGTGCATAACAAACCATGTTTGACCTACTTTACGCGCGAATTTGACAAATAAAAACGCGAAATTGACAGCATCAAACTAGTGACCAGACTACCTTGCACGACACGTGGAGACCAAACCTATTCATCCAGGACCTAGGCTAAAGTGGAAATGGAATCTTGGTACTTGGATCTAGCTATAAAGGTCCTAAAACCATTCTAACAATCCCCGTGGACTCCTAGACTCTGAGCCGAAGGAGGGCTGGTCGACAGTTTGCCAGATCAGAATTTTGTTTAAGTGTTTGTGGTTGTTTCGTGTTCTTTTCATGATCATTTGTAGTTTTTCACTGTGTCATTAATCAAAGCTTATGCACAACATTAATCCTTGCATAACCAAGGCCTTAATCAGCCCCGGTTTCGCATCAAAACCAAGTTTGAGCTACTTTACGCGCGGAATTGACAAAAACGCTTAAAAACGCATAAAATCGCAACTTAACTTCTAATTTCTAGCATATGACTATTATTATCAATTCTAACCATTTCAACACAATAATATATGCCAAATAGTGTTGTGTGCCAAGTTTCGTGCATAACAAACCATGTTTGACCTACTTTACGCGCGAATTTGACAAATAAAAACGCGAAATTGACAGCATCATACTAGTGACCAGACCACCTTGCACGACACGTGGAGACCAAACCTATTCATCCAGGACCTAGGCTAAAGTGGAAATGGAATCTTGGTACTTGGATCTAGCTATCAAGGTCCTAAAACCATTCTAAAAATCCCTGTGGACTCCTAGAAGCTGAGCCGAAGGAGGGCTGGTCGACAGTTTGCCAGATCAGAATTTTGTTTAAGTGTTTGTGGTTGTTTCGTGTTCTTTTCATGATCATTTGTAGTTTTTCACTGTGTCATTAATCAAAGCTTACGCACAACATTAATCCTTGCATAACCAAGGCCTTAATCAGCCCCGGTTTCGCATCAAAACCAACTTTGAGCTACTTTACGCGCGGAATTGACAAAAACGCTTAAAAACGCATAAA
Source organism: Amaranthus tricolor (assembly GCF_026212465.1). Classification (NCBI taxonomy): domain Eukaryota; kingdom Viridiplantae; phylum Streptophyta; class Magnoliopsida; order Caryophyllales; family Amaranthaceae; genus Amaranthus; species Amaranthus tricolor. Next base: position 13,686,081 of record NC_080052.1, read on the forward strand.
ATCGCAACTTAACTTCTAATTTCTAGCATATGACTATTATTAACAATTCTAACCATTTCAACACAATAATATATGCCAAATAGTGTTGTGTGCCAAGTTTCGTGCATAACAAACCAAGTTTGAGTACTTTACGCGCGAAATTGACAAAAACGCTTTAAAAAGCATAAAATCGAAACTTAACTTCTAATTTCTAGCATATGACTATTATTATCAATTCTAACCATTTCAACACAATAATATATGCCAAATAGTGTTGTGTGCCAAGTTTCGTGCATAACAAACCATGTTTGACCTACTTTACGCGCGAAATTGACAAAAATGCATAAAAACCCATAAAATCGCAACTTAACTTCTAATTTCTAGCATATGACTATTATTATCAAGTATAACCATTTCAACACAATAATATATGCCAAATAGTGTTGTGTGCGAAGTTTCGTGCATAACAAACCATGTTTGACCTACTTTACGCGCGAAATTGACAAAAACGCTTAAAAACACATAAAATCGCAACTTAACTTCTAATTTCTAGCATATGACTATTATTATCAGTTCTAACCATTTCAACACAATACTATATGCCAAATAGTGTTGTGTGCCAAGTTTCGTGCATAACAAACCATGTTTGACCTACTTTATGCGCGAATTTGACAAATAAAAACGCGAAATTGACATCATCAAACTAGTGACCAGACCACCTTGCACGACACGTGGAGACCAAACCTATTCATCCAGGACCTAGACTAAAGTGGAAATGGAATCTTGGTACTTGGATCTAGCTATCAAGGTCCTAAAACCATTCTAACAATCCCCGTGGACTCCTAGAAGCTGAGCCGAAGGAGGGCTGGTCGACAGTTTGCCAGATCAGAATTTTGTTTAAGTGTTTGTGGTTGTTTCGTGTTCTTTTCATGATCATTTGTAGTTTTTCACTGTGTCATTAATCAAAGCTTACGCACAACATTAATCCTTGCATAACCAAGGCCTTGATCAGCCCCGGTTTCGCATCAAAACCATGTTTAAGCTACTTTACGCGCGGAATTGACAAAAACGCTTAAAAACGCATAAAATCGCAACTTAACTTCTAATTTCTAGCATATGACTATTATTATCAATTCTAACCATTTCAACACAATAATATATGCCAAATAGTGTTGTGTGCCAAGTTTCGTGCATAACAAACCAAGATTGAGTACTTTACGCGCGAAATTGACAAAAACGCTTAAAAACGCATAAAATCGCAACTTAACTTCTAATTTCTAGCATATGACTATTATTAACAATTCTAACCATTTCAACACAATAATATATGCCAAATAGTGTTGTGTGCCAAGTTTCATGCATAACAAACCATGTTTGACCTACTTTACGCGCGAAATTGACAAAAACGCTTAAAAACGCATAAAATCGCAACTTAACTTCTAATTTCTAGCATATGACTATTATTAACAATTCTAACCATTTCAACACAATAATATATGCCAAATAGTGTTGTGTGCCAAGTTTCGTGCATAACAAACCAAGTTTGAGTACTTTACGCGCGAAATTGACAAAAACGCTTTAAAACGCATAAAATCGCAACTTAACTTCTAATTTCTAGCATATGACTATTATTATCAATTCTAACCATTTCAACACAATAATATATGCCAAATAGTGTTGTGTGCCAAGTTTCGTGCATAACAAACCATGTTTGACCTACTTTACGCGCGAAATTGACAAAAATGCATAAAAACCCATAAAATCGCAACTTAACTTCTAATTTCTAGCATATGACTATTATTATCAAGTATAACCATTTCAACACAATAATATATGCCAAATAGTGTTGTGTGCGAAGTTTCGTGCATAACAAACCAAGTTTGACCTACTTTACGCGCGAAATTGACAAAAACGCTTAAAAACGCATAAAATCGCAACTTAACTTCTAATTTCTAGCATATGACTATTATTATCAATTCTAACCATTTCAACACAATACTATATGCCAAATAGTGTTGTGTGCCATGTTTCGTGCATAACAAACCATGTTTGACCTACTTTATGCGCGAATTTGACAAATAAAAACGCGAAATTGACAGCATCAAACTAGTGACCAGACCACCTTGCACGACACGTGGAGACCAAACCTATTCATCCAGGACCTAGGCTAAAGTGGAAATGGAATCTTGGTACTTGGATCTAGCTATCAAGGTCCTAAAACCATTCTAACAATCCCCGTGGACTCCTAGAAGCTGAGCCGAAGGAGGGCTGGTCGACAGTTTGCCAGATCAGAATTTTGTTTAAGTGTTTGTGGTTGTTTCGTGTTCTTTTCATGATCATTTGTAGTTTTTCACTGTGTCATTAATCAAAGCTTACGCACAACATTAATCCTTGCATAACCAAGGCCTTAATCAACCCCGGTTTCGCATCAAAACCATGTTTGAGCTACTTTACGCGCGGAATTGACAAAAACGCTTAAAAACGCATAAAATCGCAACTTAACTTCTAATTTCTAGCATATGACTATTATTATCAATTCTAACCATTTCAACACAATAATATATGCCAAATAGTGTTGTGTGCCAAGTTTCGTGCATAACAAACCAAGTTTGAGTACTTTACGCGCGAAATTGACAAAAACGCTTAAAAACGCATAAAATCGCAACTTAACTTCTAATTTCTAGCATATGACTATTATTATCAATTCTAACCATTTCAACACAATAATATATGCCAAATAGTGTTGTGTGCCAAGTTTCGCGCATAACAAACCAAGTTTGAGTACTTTACGCGCGAAATTGACAAAAACGCTTTAAAACGCATAAAATCGCAACTTAACTTCTAATTTCTAGCATATGACTATTATTATCAAGTATAACCATTTCAACACAATAATATATGCCAAATAGTGTTGTGTGCCAAGTTTCGTACATAACAAACCATGTTTGACCTACTTTACGCGCGAAATTGACAAAAATGCTTAAAAACCCATAAAATCACAACTTAACTTCTAATTTCCAGCATATGACTATTATTATCAAGTATAACCATTTCAACACAATAATATATGCCAAATAGTGTTGTGTGCCAAGTTTCGCGCATCACAAACCAAGTTTGAGCTACTTTACGCGCGGAATTGACAAAAACGCTTAAAAACGCATAAAATCGCAACTTAACTTCTAATTTCTAGCATATGACTATTATTATCAATTCTAACCATTTCAACACAATAATATATGCCAAATAGTGTTGTGTGCCAAGTTTCGTCCATAACAAACCATGTTTGACCTACTTTACGCGCGAAGGTGACAAAAATGCTTAAAAACGCATAAAATCGCAACTTAACTTCTAATTTCTAGCATATGACTATTATTATCAATTCTAACCATTTCAACACAATAATATATGCCAAATAGTGTTGTGTGCCAAGTTTCGTGCATAACAAACCAAGTTTGAGTACTTTACGCGAGAAATTGACAAAAACGCTTAAAAACGCATAAAATCGCAACTTAACTTCTAATTTCTAGCATATGACTATTATTATCAATTCTAACCATTTCAACACAATAATATATGCCAAATAGTGTTGTGTGCCAAGTCTCGCGCATAACAAACCAAGTTTGAGTACTTTACGCGCGAAATTGACAAAAACGCTTTAAAACGCATAAAATCGCAACTTAACTTCTAATTTCTAGCATATGAATATTATTATCAATTCTAACCATTTCAACACAATAATATATGCCAAATAGTGTTGTGTGCAAAGTTTCGTGCATAACAAACCATGTTTGACCTACTTTACGCGCGAAATTGACAAAAACGCTTAAAAACCCATAAAATCGCAACTTAACTTCTAATTTCTAGCATATGACTATTATTATCAAGTATAACCATTTCAACACAATAATATATGCCAAATAGTGTTGTGTGCCAAGTTTCGTGCATAACAAACCATGTTTGACCTACTTTACGCGCGAAATTGACAAAAACGCTTAAAAACGCATAAAATCGCAACTTAACTTCTAATTTCTAGAATATGACTATTATTATCAATTCTAACCATTTCAACACAATAATATATGCCAAATAGTGGTGTGTGCCAAGTTTCGTGCATAACAAACCATGTTTGACCTACTTTACGCGCGAAATTGATAAAAACGCTTAAAAACGCATAAAATCGCAACTTAACTTCTAATTTCTAGCATATGACTATTATTATCAATTCTAACCATTTCAACACAATAATATATGCCAAATAGTGTTGTGTGCCAAGTTTCGTGCATAACAAACCATGTTTGACCTACTTTACGCGCGAAATTGACAAAAACGCTTAAAAACAAATAAAATCGCAACTTAACTTCTAATTTCTAGCATATGACTATTATTATCAAGTATAACCATTTCAACACAATATTATATGCCAAATAGTGTTGTGTGCCATGTTTCGTGCATAACAAACCTTGTTTTGACCTACTTTACGCGCGAAATTGACAAAAACGTTTAAAAACGCATAAAATCGCAACTTAACTTCTAATTTCTAGCATATGACTATTATTATCAATTCTAACCATTTCAACACAATACTATATGCCAAATAGTGTTGTGTGCCAAGTTTCGTGCATAACAAACCATGTTTGACCTACTTTATGCGCGAATTTGACAAATAAAAACGCGAAATTCACAGCATCAAACTAGTGACCAGACCACCTCGCACGACACGTGGAGACCAAACCTATTCATCCAGGACCTAGGCTAAAGTGGAAATGGAATCTTGGTACTTGGATCTAGCTATCAAGGTCCTAAAACCATTCTAACAATCCCCGTGGACTCCTAGAAGCTGAGCCGAAGGAGGGCTGGTCGACAGTTTGCCAGATCAGAATTTTGTTTAAGTGTTTGTGGTTGTTTCGTGTTCTTTTCATGATCATTTGTAGTTTTTCACTGTGTCATTAATCAAAGCTTACGCACAACATTAATCCTTGCATAACCAAGGCCTTAATCAGCCCCGGTTTCGCATCAAAACCATGTTTGAGCTACTTTACGCGCGGAATTGACAAAAACGCTTAAAAACGCATAAAATCGCAACTTAACTTCTAATTTCTAGCATATGACTATTATTATCAATTCTAACCATTTCAACACAATAATATATGCCAAATAGTGTTGTGTGCCAAGTTTCGTGCATAACAAACCAAGTTTGAGTACTTTACGCGCGAAATTGACAAAAACTCTTAAAAACGCATAAAATCGCAACTTAACTTCTAATTTCTAGCATATGACTATTATTATCAATTCTAACCATTTCAACACAATAATATATGCCAAATAGTGTTGTGTGCCAAGTTTCGCGCATAACAAACCAAGTTTGAGTACTTTACGCGCGAAATTGACAAAAACGCTTTAAAACGCATAAAATCGCAACTTAACTTCTAATTTCTAGCATATGACTATTATTATCAAGTATAACCATTTCAACACAATAATATATGCCAAATAGTGTTGTGTGCCAAGTTTCGTACATAACAAACCATGTTTGACCTACTTTACGCGCGAAATTGACAAAAATGCTTAAAAACCCATAAAATCACAACTTAACTTCTAATTTCCAGCATATGACTATAATTATCAAGTATAACCATTTCAACACAATAATATATGCAAAATAGTGTTGTGTGCCAAGTTTCGCGCAATACAAACCAAGTTTGAGCTACTTTACGCGCGGAATTGACAAAAACGCTTAAAAACGCATAAAATCGCAACTTAACTTCTAATTTCTAGCATATGACTATTATTATCAATTCTAACCATTTCAACACAATAATATATGCCAAATAGTGTTGTTTGCCAAGTTTCATGCATAACAAACCATGTTTGACCTACTTTACGCGCGAAATTGACAAAAACGCTTAAAAACGCATAAAATCGCAACTTAACTTCTAATTTCTAGCATATGACTATTATTAACAATTCTAACCATTTCAACACAATAATATATGCCAAATAGTGTTGTGTGCCATGTTTCGTGCATAACAAACCAAGTTTCAGTACTTTACGCGCGAAATTGACAAAAACGCTTTAAAACGCATAAAATCGCAACTTAACTTCTAATTTCTAGCATATGACTATTATTATCAATTCTAACCATTTCAACACAATAATATATGCCAAATAGTGTTGTGTGCCAAGTTTCGTGCATAACAAACCATGTTTGACCTACTTTACGCGCGAAATTGACAAAAATGCATAAAAACCCATAAAATCGCAACTTAACTTCTAATTTCTAGCATATGACTATTATTATCAAGTATAACCATTTCAACACAATAATATATGCCAAATAGTGTTGTGTGCGAAGTTTCGTGCATAACAAACCATGTTTGACCTACTTTACGCGCGAAATTGACAAAAACGCTTAAAAACGCATAAAATCGCAACTTAACTTCTAATTTCTAGCATATGACTATTATTATCAATTCTAACCATTTCAACACAATACTATATGCCAAATAGTGTTGTGTGCCAAGTTTCGTGCATAACAAACCATGTTTGACCTACTTTATGCGCGAATTTGACAAATAAAAACGCGAAATTGACAGCATCAAACTAGTGACCAGACCACCTTGCACGACACGTGGAGACCAAACCTATTCATCCAGGACCTAGGCGAAAGTGGAAATGGAATCTTGGTACTTGGATCTAGCTATCAAGGTCCTAAAACCATTCTAACAATCCCCGTGGACTCCTAGAAGCTGAGCCGAAGGAGGGCTGGTCGACAGTTTGCCAGATCAGAATTTTGTTTAAGTGTTTGTGGTTGTTTCGTGTTCTTTTCATGATCATTTGTAGTTTTTCACTGTGTCATTAATCAAAGCTTACGCACAACATTAATCCTTGCATAACCAAGGCCTTAATCAGCCCCGGTTTCGCATCAAGACCATGTTTGAGCTACTTTACGCGCGGAATTGACAAAAACGCTTAAAAACGCATAAAATCGCAACTTAACTTCTAATTTCTAGCATATGACTATTATTATCAATTCTAACCATTTCAACACAATAATATATGCCAAATAGTGTTGTGTGCCAAGTTTCGTGCATAATAAACCAAGTTTGAGTACTTTACGCGCGAAATTGACAAAAACGCTTAAAAACGCATAAAATCGCAACTTAACTTCTAATTTCTAGCATATGACTATTATTATCAATTCTAACCATTTCAACACAATAATATATGCCAAATAGTGTTGTGTGCCAAGTTTCGCGCATAACAAACCAAGTTTGAGTACTTTACGCGCGAAATTGAAAAAAACGCTTTAAAACGCATAAAATCGCAACTTAACTTCTAATTTCTAGCATATGACTATTATTATCAAGTATAACCATTTCAACACAATAATATATGCCAAATAGTGTTGTGTGCCAAGTTTCGTACATAACAAACCATGTTTGACCTACTTTACGCGCGAAATTGACAAAAATGCTTAAAAACCCATAAAATCACAACTTAACTTCTAATTTCCAGCATATGACTATTATTATCAAGTATAACCATTTCAACACAATAATATATGCCAAATAGTGTTGTGTGCCAAGTTTCGCACATAACAAACCAAGTTTGAGCTACTTTACGCGCGGAATTGACAAAAACGCTTAAAAACGCATAAAATCGCAACTTAACTTCTAATTTCTAGCATATGACTATTATTATCAATTCTAACCATTTCAACACAATAATATATGCCAAATAGTGTTGTGTGCCAAGTTTCTTCCATAACAAACCATGTTTGACCTACTATACGCGCGAAAGTGACAAAAATGCTTAAAAACGCATAAAATCGCAACTTAACTTCTAATTTCTAGCATATGACTATTATTATCAGTTCTAACCATTTCAACACAATAATATATGCCCAAATAGTGTTGTGTGCCAAGTTTCGTGCATAACAAACCAAGTTTGAGTACTTCTTACGGCGGCGAAATTGACAAAAACGCTTAAAAACGCATAAAATCGCAACTTAACTTCTAATTTCTAGCATATGACTATTATTATCAATTCTAACCATTTCAACACAATAATATATGCCAAATAGTGTTGTGTGCCAAGTTTCGCGCATAACAAACCAAGTTTGAGCTACTTTACGCGCGGAATTGACAAAAACGCTTTAAAACGCATAAAATCGCAACTTAACTTCTAATTTCTAGCATATGACTATTATTATCAATTCTAACCATTTCAACACAATAATATATGTCAAATAGTGTTGTGTGCCAAGTTTCGTGCATAACAAACCATGTTTGACCTACTTTACGCGCGAAATTGACAAAAACGCTTAAAAACGCATAAAATCGCAACTTAACTTCTAATTTCTAGCATATGACTATTATTATCAATTCTAACCATTTCAACACAATAATATATGCCAAATAGTGTTGTGTGCAAAGTTTTCGTGCATAACAAACCATGTTTGACCTACTTTACGCGCGAAATTGACAAAAACGCTTAAAAACCCATAAAATCGCAACTTAACTTCTAATTTCTAGCATATGACTATTATTATCAAGTATAACCATTTCAACACAATAATATATGCCAAATAGTGTTGTGTGCCAAGTTTCGTGCATAACAAACCATGTTTGATCTACTTTACGCGCGAAATTGACAAAAACGCTTAAAAACGCATAAAATCGCAACTTAACTTCTAATTTCTAGAATATGACTATTATTATCAATTCTAAACATTTCAACACAATAATATATGCCAAATAGTGTTGTGTGCCAAGTTTCCTGCATAACAAAACCATGTTTGACCTACTTTACGCGCGAAATTGATAAAAAACGCTTAAAAACGCATAAAATCGCAACTTAACTTCTAATTTCTAGCATATGACTATTATTATCAATTCTAACCATTTCAACACAATAATATATGCCAAATAGTGTTGTGTGCCAAGTTTCGTGCATAACAAACCATGTTTGACCTACTTTACGCGCGAAATTGACAAAACCTAAACGCTTAAAAACAAATAAAATCGCAACTTAACTTCTAATTTCTAGCATATGACTATTATTATCAAGTATAACCATTTCAACACAATATTATATGCCAAATAGTGTTGTGTGCCAAGTTTCGTGCATAACAAACCTTGTTTTGACCTACTTTACGCGCGAAATTGACAGAAACGTTTAAAAACTCATAAAATCGCAACTTAACTTCTAATTTCTAGCATATGACTATTATTATCAATTCTAACCATTTCAACACAATAATATATGCCAAATAGTGTTTGTGTGCCAAGTTTCGTGCATAACAAACCATGTTTGACCTACTTTACGCGCGAATTTGACAAATAAAAACGCGAAATTGACAGCATCATACTAGTGACCAGACCACCTTGCACGACACGTGGAGACCAAACCTATTCATCCAGGACCTAGGCTAAAGTGGAAATGGAATCTTGGTACTTGGATCTAGCTATCAAGGTCCTAAAACCATTCTAACAATCCCCGTGGACTCCTACAAGCTGAGCCGAAGGAGGGCTGGTCGACAGTTTGCCAGATCAGAATTTTGTTTAAGTGTTTGTGGTTGTTTCGTGTTCTTTTCATGATCATTTGTAGTTTTTCACCGTGTCGTTCATCAAAGCTTACGCACAACATTAATCCTTGCATAACCAAGGCCTTAATCAGCCCCGGTTTCGCATCAAAACAAAGTTTGAGCTACTTTACGCGCTTAATTGACAAAAACGCTTAAAAACGCATAAAATCGCAACTTAACTTCTAATTTCTAGCATATGACTATTATTATCAATTCTAACCATTTCAACACAATAATATATGCCAAATAGTGTTGTGTGCCAAGTTTCGTGCATAACAAACCAAGTTTGAGTACTTTACGCGCGAAATTGACAAAAACGCTTAAAAGAACGCAAAAAATCGCAACTTAACTTCTAATTTCTAGCATATGACTATTATTATCAATTCTAACCATTTCAACACAATAATATATGCCAAATAGTGTTGTGTGCCAAGTTTCGCGCATAACAAACCTAGTTTGAGTACTTTACGCGCGAAATTGACAAAAACGCTTTAAAACGCATAAAATCGCAACTTAACTTCTAATTTCTAGCATATGAATATTATTATCAATTCTAACCATTTTCAACACAATAATATATGCCAAATAGTGTTGTTTGCCAAGTTTCGTACATAACAAACCATGTTTGACCTACTTTACGCGCGAAATTGACAAAAATGCTTAAAAACCCATAAAATCACAACTTAACTTCTAATTTCTAGCATATGACTATTATTATCAAGTATAACCATTTCAATACAATAATATATGCCAAATAGTGTTGTGTGCGAAGTTTCGCGCATAACAAACCAAGTTTGAGCTACTTTACGCGCGGAGATTGACAAAAACGCTTAAAAACGCATAAAATCGCAACTTAACTTCTAATTTCTAGCATATGACTATTATTATCAATTCTAACCATTTCAACACAATAATATATGCCAAATAGAGTTTGTGTGCCAAGTTTCGTGCATAACAAACCATGTTTGACCTACTTTACGCGCGAAATTGACAAAAAACGCTTAAAAAACGCATAAAATCGCAACTTAACTTCTAATTTCTAGCATATGACTATTATTATCAATTCTAACCATTTCAACACAATAATATATGCCAAATAGTGTTGTGTGCCAAGTTTCGTGCATACAAACCATGTTTGACCTACTTTACGCGGCGAAATTGACAAAAACGCTTAAAAACCCATAAAATCGCAACTTAACTTCTAATTTCTAGCATATGACTATTATTATCAAGTATAACCATTTCAACACAATAATATATGCCAAATAGTGTTGTGTGCCAAGTTTCGTGCATAACAAACCATGTTTGACCTACTTTACGCGCGAAATTGACAAAAACGCTTAAAAACGCATAAAAATCGCAACTTAACTTCTAATTTCTAGAATATGACTATTATTATCAATTCTAACCATTTCAACACAATAATATATTCCAAATAGTGTTGTGTGCCAAGTTTCCTGCATAACAAACCATGTTTGACCTACTTTACGCGCGAAATTGATAAAAACGCTTAAAAACGCATAAAATCGCAACTTAACTTCTAATTTCTAGCATATGACTATTATTATCAATTCTAACCATTTCAACACAATAATATATGCCAAATAGTGTTGTGTGCCAAGTTTCGTGCATAACAAACCATGTTTGACCTACTTTACGCGCGAAATTGACAAAAACGCTTAAAAAACAAATAAAATCGCAACTTAACTTCTAATTTCTAGCATATGACTATTATTATCAAGTATAACCATTTCAACACAATATTATATGCCAAATAGTGTTGTGTGCCAAGGTTTCGTGCATAACAAACCTTGTTTTGACCTACTTTACGCGCGGAAATTGACAAAAACGCTTAAAAACGCATAAAATCGCAACTTAACTTCTAATTTCTAGCATATGACTATTATTATCAATTCTAACCATTTCAACACAATAATATATGCCAAATAGTGTTGTGTGCCAAGTTTCGTGCATACAAACCATGTTTTGACCTACTTTACGCGCGAAATTGACAAAAACGCTTAAAAACCCATAAAATCGCAACTTAACTTCTAATTTCTAGCATATGACTATTATTATCAAGTGTAACCATTTCAACACAATAATATATGCCAAATAGTGTTGTGTGCCAAGTTTCGTGCATAACAAACCATGTTTGACCTACTTTACGCGCGAAATTGACAAAAACGCTTAAAAACGCATAAAATCGCAACTTAACTTCTAATTTCTAGAATATGACTATTATTATCAATTCTAACCATTTCAACACAATAATATATGCCAAATAGTGTTGTGTGCCAAGTTTCCTGCATAACAAACCATGTTTGACCTACTTTACGCGCGAAATTGATAAAAACGCTTAAAAACGCATAAAATCGCAACTTAACTTCTAATTTCTAGCATATGACTATTATTATCAATTCTAACCATTTCAACACAATAATATATGCCAAATAGTGTTGTGTGCCAAGTTTCGTGCATAACAAACCATGTTTGACCTACTTTACGCGCGAAATTGACAAAAACGCTTAAAAACAAATAAAATCGCAACTTAACTTCTAATTTCTAGCATATGACTATTATTATCAAGTATAACCATTTCAACACAATATTATATGCCAAATAGTGTTGTGTGCCAAGTTTCGTGCATAACAAACCTTGTTTTGACCTACTTTACGCGCGAAATTGACAAAAACGTTTAAAAACTCATAAAATCGCAACTTAACTTCTAATTTCTAGCATATGACTATTATTATCAATTCTAACCATTTCAACACAATAATATATGCCAAATAGTGTTGTGTGCCAAGTTTCGTGCATAACAAACCATGTTTGACCTACTTTACGCGCGAATTTGGCAAATAAAAACGCGAAATTGACAGCATCATACTAGTGACCAGACCACCTTGCACGACACGTGGAGACCAAACCTATTCATCCAGGACCTAGGCTAAAGTGGAAATGGAATCTTGGTACTTGGATCTAGCTATCAAGGTCCTAAAACCATTCTAACAATCCCCGTGGACTCCTACAAGCTGAGCCGAAGGAGGGCTGGTCGACAGTTTGCCAGATCAGAATTTTGTTTAAGTGTTTGTGGTTGTTTCGTGTTCTTTTCATGATCATTTGTAGTTTTTCACCGTGTCATTCATCAAAGCTTACGCACAACATTAATCCTTGCATAACCAAGGCCTTAATCAGCCCCGGTTTCGCATCAAAACAAAGTTTGAGCTACTTTACGCGCTTAATTGACAAAAACGCTTAAAAACGCATAAAATCGCAACTTAACTTCTAATTTCTAGCATATGACTATTATTATCAATTCTAACCATTTCAACACAATAATATATGCCAAATAGTGTTGTGTGCCAAGTTTCGCGCATAACAAACCTAGTTTGAGTACTTTACGCGCGAAATTGACAAAAACGCTTTAAAACGCATAAAATCGCAACTTAACTTCTAATTTCTAGCATATGAATATTATTATCAATTCTAACCATTTCAACACAATAATATATGCCAAATAGTGTTGTTTGCCAAGTTTCGTACATAACAAACCATGTTTGACCTACTTTACGCGCGAAATTGACAAAAATGCTTAAAAACCCATAAAATCACAACTTAACTTCTAATTTCTAGCATATGACTATTATTATCAAGTATAACCATTTCAATACAATAATATATGCCAAATAGTGTTGTGTGCGAAGTTTCGCGCATAACAAACCAAGTTTGAGCTACTTTACGCGCGGAATTGACAAAAACGCTTAAAAACGCATAAAATCGCAACTTAACTTCTAATTTCTAGCATATGACTATTATTATCAATTCTAACCATTTCAACACAATAATATATGCCAAATAGAGTTGTGTGCCAAGTTTCGTGCATAACAAACCATGTTTGACCTACTTTACGCGCGAAATTGACAAAAACGCTTAAAAACGCATAAAATCGCAACTTAACTTCTAATTTCTAGCATATGACTATTATTATCAATTCTAACCATTTCAACACAATAATATATGCCAAATAGTGTTGTGTGCCAAGTTTCGTGCATACAAACCATGTGTGACCTACTTTACGCGCGAAATTGACAAAAACGCTTAAAAACCCATAAAATCGCAACTTAACTTCTAATTTCTAGCATATGACTATTATTATCAAGTATAACCATTTCAACACAATAATATATGCCAAATAGTGTTGTGTGCCAAGTTTCGTGCATAACAAACCATGTTTGACCTACTTTACGCGCGAAATTGACAAAAACGCTTAAAAACGCATAAAATCGCAACTTAACTTCTAATTTCTAGAATATGACTATTATTATCAATTCTAACCATTTCAACACAATAATATATTCCAAATAGTGTTGTGTGCCAAGTTTCCTGCATAACAAACCATGTTTGACCTACTTTACGCGCGAAATTGATAAAAACGCTTAAAAACGCATAAAATCGCAACTTAACTTCTAATTTCTAGCATATGACTATTATTATCAATTCTAACCATTTCAACACAATAATATATGCCAAATAGTGTTGTGTGCCAAGTTTCGTGCATAACAAACCATGTTTGACCTACTTTACGCGCGAAATTGACAAAAACGCTTAAAAACAAATAAAATCGCAACTTAACTTCTAATTTCTAGCATATGACTATTATTATCAAGTATAACCATTTCAACACAATATTATATGCCAAATAGTGTTGTGTGCCAAGTTTCGTGCATAACAAACCTTGTTTTGACCTACTTTACGCGCGAATTTGACAAAAACGCTTAAAAACGCATAAAATCGCAACTTAACTTCTAATTTCTAGCATATGACTATTATTATCAATTCTAACCATTTCAACACAATAATATATGCCAAATAGTGTTGTGTGCCAAGTTTCGTGCATACAAACCATGTTTGACCTACTTTACGCGCGAAATTGACAAAAACGCTTAAAAACCCATAAAATCGCAACTTAACTTCTAATTTCTAGCATATGACTATTATTATCAAGTATAACCATTTCAACACAATAATATATGCCAAATAGTGTTGTGTGCCAAGTTTCGTGCATAACAAACCATGTTTGACCTACTTTACGCGCGAAATTGACAAAAACGCTTAAAAACGCATAAAATCGCAACTTAACTTCTAATTTCTAGAATATGACTATTATTATCAATTCTAACCATTTCAACACAATAATATATGCCAAATAGTGTTGTGTGCCAAGTTTCCTGCATAACAAACCATGTTTGACCTACTTTACGCGCGAAATTGATAAAAACGCTTAAAAACGCATAAAATCGCAACTTAACTTCTAATTTCTAGCATATGACTATTATTATCAATTCTAACCATTTCAACACAATAATATATGCCAAATAGTGTTGTGTGCCAAGTTTCGTGCATAACAAACCATGTTTGACCTACTTTACGCGCGAAATTGACAAAAACGCTTAAAAACAAATAAAATCGCAACTTAACTTCTAATTTCTAGCATATGACTATTATTATCAAGTATAACCATTTCAACACAATATTATATGCCAAATAGTGTTGTGTGCCAAGTTTCGTGCATAACAAACCTTGTTTTGACCTACTTTACGCGCGAAATTGACAAAAACGTTTAAAAACTCATAAAATCGCAACTTAACTTCTAATTTCTAGCATATGACTATTATTATCAATTCTAACCATTTCAACACAATAATATATGCCAAATAGTGTTGTGTGCCAAGTTTCGTGCATAACAAACCATGTTTGACCTACTTTACGCGCGAATTTGACAAATAAAAACGCGAAATTGACAGCATCATACTAGTGACCAGACCACCTTGCACGACACGTGGAGACCAAACCTATTCATCCAGGACCTAGGCTAAAGTGGAAATGGAATCTTGGTACTTGGATCTAGCTATCAAGGTCCTAAAACCATTCTAACAATCCCCGTGGACTCCTACAAGCTGAGCCGAAGGAGGGCTGGTCGACAGTTTGCCAGATCAGAATTTTGTTTAAGTGTTTGTGGTTGTTTCGTGTTCTTTTCATGATCATTTGTAGTTTTTCACCGTGTCATTCATCAAAGCTTACGCACAACATTAATCCTTGCATAACCAAGGCCTTAATCAGCCCCGGTTTCGCATCAAAACAAAGTTTGAGCTACTTTACGCGCTTAATTGACAAAAACGCTTAAAAACGCATAAAATCGCAACTTAACTTCTAATTTCTAGCATATGACTATTATTATCAATTCTAACCATTTCAACACAATAATATATGCCAAATAGTGTTGTGTGCCAAGTTTCGTGCATAACAAACCAAGTTTGAGTACTTTACGCGCGAAATTGACAAAAACGCTTAAAAACGCAAAAAATCGCAACTTAACTTCTAATTTCTAGCATATGACTATTATTATCAATTCTAACCATTTCAACACAATAATATATGCCAAATAGTGTTGTGTGCCAAGTTTCGCGCATAACAAACCTAGTTTGAGTACTTTACGCGCGAAATTGACAAAAACGCTTTAAAACGCATAAAATCGCAACTTAACTTCTAATTTCTAGCATATGAATATTATTATCAATTCTAACCATTTCAACACAATAATATATGCCAAATAGTGTTGTTTGCCAAGTTTCGTACATAACAAACCATGTTTGACCTACTTTACGCGCGAAATTGACAAAAATGCTTAAAAACCCATAAAATCACAACTTAACTTCTAATTTCTAGCATATGACTATTATTATCAAGTATAACCATTTCAATACAATAATATATGCCAAATAGTGTTGTGTGCGAAGTTTCGCGCATAACAAACCAAGTTTGAGCTACTTTACGCGCGGAATTGACAAAAACGCTTAAAAAACGCATAAAATCGCAACTTAACTTCTAATTTCTAGCATATGACTATTATTATCAATTCTAACCATTTCAACACAATAATATATGCCAAATAGTGTTGTGTGCCAAGTTTCGTGCATAACAAACCATGTTTGACCTACTTTACGCGCGAAATTGACAAAAACGCTTAAAAACGCATAAAATCGCAACTTAACTTCTAATTTCTAGCATATGACTATTATTATCAATTCTAACCATTTCAACACAATAATATATGCCAAATAGTGTTGTGTGCCAAGTTTCGTGCATACAAACCATGTGTGACCTACTTTACGCGCGAAATTGACAAAAACGCTTAAAAACCCATAAAATCGCAACTTAACTTCTAATTTCTAGCATATGACTATTATTATCAAGTATAACCATTTCAACACAATAATATATGCCAAATAGTGTTGTGTGCCAAGTTTCGTGCATAACAAACCATGTTTGACCTACTTTACGCGCGAAATTGACAAAAACGCTTAAAAACGCATAAAATCGCAACTTAACTTCTAATTTCTAGCATATGACTATTATTATCAATTCTAACCATTTCAACACAATAATATATGCCAAATAGTGTTGTGTGCCAAGTTTCGTGCATAACAAACCATGTTTGACCTACTTTACGCGCGAAATTGATAAAAACGCTTAAAAACGCATAAAATCGCAACTTAACTTCTAAATTCTAGCATATGACTATTATTATCAAGTATAACCATTTCAACACAATAATATATGCCAAATAGTGTTGTGTGCCAAGTTTCGTGCATAACAAACCATGTTTGACCTACTTTACGCGCGAAATTGACAAAAACGTTTAAAAACGCATAAAATCGCAACTTAACTTCTAATTTCTAGCATATGACTATTATTATCAATTCTAAACATTTCAACACAATAATATATGCCAAATAGTGTTGTGTGCCAAGTTTCGTGCATAACAAACCATGTATGACCTACTTTACGCGCGAATTTGACAAATAAAAACGCGAAATTGACAGTATCAAACTAGTGACCAGACCACCTTGCACGACACGTGGAGACCAAACCTATTCATCCAGGACCTAGGCTAAAGTGGAAATGGAATCTTGGTACTTGGATCTAGCTATCAAGGTCCTAAAACCATTCTAACAATCCCCGTGGACTCCTAGAAGCTGAGCCGAAGGAGGGCTGGTCGATAGTTTGCCAGATCAGAATTTTGTTTAAGTGTTTGTGGTTGTTTCGTGTTCTTTTCATGATCATTTGTAGTTTTTCACTGTGTCATTAATAAAAGCTTACGCACAACATTAATCCTTGCATAACCAAGGCCTTAATCAGCCCCGGTTTCGCATCAAAACCAAGTTTGAGCTACTTTACGCGCGGAATTGACAAAAACGCTTAAAAACGCATAAAATTGCAACTTAACTTCTAATTTCTAGCATATGACTATTATTATCAATTCTAACCATTTCAACACAATAATATATGCCAAATAGTGTTGTGTGCCAAGTTTCGTGCATAACAAACCATGTTTGACCTACTTTACGCGCGAAATTGATAAAAACGCTTAAAAACGCATAAAATCGCAACTTAACTTCTAATTTCTAGCATATGACTATTATTATCAATTCTAACCATTTCAACACAATAATATATGCCAAATAGTGTTGTGTGCCAAGTTTCGTGCATAACAAACCATGTTTGACCTACTTTACGCGCGAAATTGACAAAAACGCTTAAAAACAAATAAAATCGCAACTTAACTTCTAATTTCTAGCATATGACTATTATTATCAATTATAACCATTTCAACACAATATTATATGCCAAATAGTGTTGTGTGCCAAGTTTCGTGCATAACAAACCATGTTTGACCTACTTTACGCGCGAAATTGACAAAAACGTTTAAAAACGCATTAAATCGCAACTTAACTTCTAATTTCTAGCATATGACTATTATTATCAATTCTAACCATTTCAACACAATAATATATGCCAAATAGTGTTGTGTGCCAAGTTTCGTGCATAACAAACCATGTTTGACCTACTTTACGCGCGAATTTGACAAATAAAAATGCGAAATTGACAGCATCAAACTAGTGACCAGACCACCTTGCACGACACGTGAAGACCAAACCTATTCATCCAGGACCTAGGCTAAAGTGGAAATGGAATCTTGGTACTTGGATCTAGCTATCAAGGTCCTAAAACCATTCTAACAATCCCCGTGGACTCCTAGAAGCTGAGCCGAAGGAGGGCTGGTCGACAGTTTGCCAGATCAGAATTTTGTTTAAGTGTTTGTGGTTGTTTCGTGTTCTTTTCATGATCATTTGTAGTTTTTCACTGTGTCATTAATAAAAGCTTACGCACAACATTAATCCTTGCATAACCAAGGCCTTAATCAGCCCCGGTTTCGCATCAAAACCAAGTTTGAGCTACTTTACGCGCGGAATTGACAAAAACGCTTAAAAACGCATAAAATTGCAACTTAACTTCTAATTTCTAGCATATGACTATTATTATCAATTCTAACCATTTCAACACAATAATATATGCCAAATAGTGTTCTGTGCCTAGTTTCGTGCATAACAAACCATGTTTGACCTACTTTACGCGCGAAATTGATAAAAACGCTTAAAAACGCATAAAATCGCAACTTAACTTCTAATTTCTAGCATACGACTATTATTATCAATTCTAACCATTTCAACACAATAATATATGCCAAATAGTGTTGTGTGCCAAGTTTCGTGCATAACAAACCATGTTTGACCTACTTTACGCGCGAAATTGACAAAAACGCTTAAAAACAAATAAAATCGCAACTTAACTTCTAATTTCTAGCATATGACTATTATTATCAATTATAACCATTTCAACACAATATTATATGCCAAATAGTGTTGTGTGCCAAGTTTCGTGCATAACAAACCATGTTTGACCTACTTTACGCGCGAAATTGTCAAAAACGTTTAAAAACGCATTAAATCGCAACTTAACTTCTAATTTCTAGCATATGACTATTATTATCAATTCTAACCATTTCAACACAATAATATATGCCAAATAGTGTTGTGTGCCAAGTTTCGTGCATAACAAACCATGTTTGACCTACTTTACGCGCGAATTTGACAAATAAAAATGCGAAATTGACAGCATCAAACTAGTGACCAGACCACCTTGCACGACACGTGGAGACCAAACCTATTCATCCAGGACCTAGGCTAAAGTGGAAATGGAATCTTGGTACTTGGATCTAGCTATCAAGGTCCTAAAACCATTCTAACAATCCCCGTGGACTCCTAGAAGCTGAGCCGATGGAGGGCTGGTCGACAGTTTGCCAGATAAGAATTTTGTTTAAGTGTTTGTCGTTGTTTCGTGTTCTTTTCATGATCATTTGTAGTTTTTTACTGTGTCATTAATCAAAGCTTACGCACAACATTAATCCTTGCATAACCAAGGCCTTAATCAGCCCCGGTTTCGCATCAAAACCAAGTTTGAGCTACTTTACGCGCGGAATTGACAAAAACGCTTAAAAACGCATAAAATCGCAACTTAACTTCTAATTTCTAGCATATGACTATTATTATCAATTCTAACCATTTCAACACAATAATATATGCCAAATAGTGTTGTGTGCCAAGTTTCGTGCATAACAAACCATGTTTGACCTACTTTACGCGCGAAATTGATAAAAACGCTTAAAAACGCATAAAATCGCAACTTAACTTCTAATTTCTAGCATATGACTATTATTATCAAGTATAACCATTTCAACACAATAATATATGCCAAATAGTGTTGTGTGCCAAGTTTCGTGCATAACAAACCATGTTTGACCTACTTTACGCGCGAAATTGACAAAAACGCTTAAAAACAAATAAAATCGCAACTTAACTTCTAATTTCTAGCATATGACTATTATTATCAATTCTAACCATTTCAACACAATATTATATGCCAAATAGTGTTGTGTGCCAAGTTTCGTGCATAACAAACCATGTTTGACCTACTTTACGCGCGAAATTGACAAAAACGTTTAAAAACGCATTAAATCGCAACTTAACTTCTAATTTCTAGCATATGACTATTATTATCAATTCTAACCATTTCAACACAATAATATATGCCAAATAGTGTTGTGTGCCAAGTTTCGTGCATAACAAACCATGTTTGACCTACTTTACGCGCGAATTTGACAAATAAAAATGCGAAATTGACAGCATCAAACTAGTGACCAGACCACCTTGCACGACACGTGAAGACCAAACCTATTCATCCAGGACCTAGGCTAAAGTGGAAATGGAATCTTGGTACTTGGATCTAGCTATCAAGGTCCTAAAACCATTCTAACAATCCCCGTGGACTCCTAGAAGCTGAGCCGAAGGAGGGCTGGTCGACAGTTTGCCAGATCAGAATTTTGTTTAAGTGTTTGTGGTTGTTTCGTGTTCTTTTCATGATCATTTGTAGTTTTTCACTGTGTCATTAATAAAAGCTTACGCACAACATTAATCCTTGCATAACCAAGGCCTTAATCAGCCCCGGTTTCGCATCAAAACCAAGTTTGAGCTACTTTACGCGCAGAATTGACAAAAACGTTTAAAAACGCATAAAATCGCAACTTAACTTCTAATTTCTAGCATATGACTATTATTATCAATTCTAACCATTTCAACACAATAATATATGCCAAATAGTGTTGTGTGCGAAGTTTCGCGCATAACAAACCAAGTTTGAGTACTTTACGCGCGAAATTGACAAAAACGCTTAAAAACGCATAAAATCGCAACTTAACTTCTAATTACTAGCATATGACTATTATTATCAATTCTAACCATTTCAACACAATAATATTGTCCAAATAGTGTTGTGTGCCAAGTTTCGCGCATAACAAACCATGTTTGACCTACTTTACGCGCGAAATTGACAAAAACGCTTTAAAACGCATAAAATCGCAACTTAACTTCTAATTTCTAGCATATGACTATTATTATCAATTCTAAACATTTCAACACAATAATATATGCCAAATAGTGTTGTTTGCCAAGTTTCGTGCAGAACAAACCATGTTTGACCTACTTTACGCGCGAAATTGACAAAAACGCTTAAAAACCCAAAAAATCACAACTTAACTTCTAATTTCTAGCATATGACTATTATTATCAAGTATAACCATTTCAACACAATAATATATGCCAAATAGTGTTGTGTGCGAAGTTTCGCGCATAACAAACCAAGTTTGAGCTACTTTACGCGCGGAATTGACAAAAACGCTTAAAAACGCATAAAATCGCAACGTAACTTCTAATTACTAGCATATGACTATTATTATCAATTCTAACCATTTCAACACAATAATATATTCCAAATAGTGTTGTGTGCCAAGTTTCGTGCATAACAAACCATGTTTGACCTACTTTACGCGCGAAATTGACAAAAACGCTTAAAAACGCATAAAATCGCAACTTAACTTCTAATTTCTAGCATATGACTATTATTATCAATTATAAACATTTCAACACAATAATATATGCCAAATATTGTTGTGTTCCATGTTTCGTGCATAACAAACCATGTTTGACCTACTTTACGCGCGAAATTGACAAAAACGTTTAAAAACCCATAAAATCGCAACTTAACTTCTAATTTCTAGCATATGACTATTATTATCAAGTATAACCATTTCAACACAATAATATATGCCAAATATTGTTGTGTTCTAAGTTTCGTGCATAACAAACCATGTTTGACCTACTTTACGCGCGAAATTGACAAAAACGCTTAAAAACCCATAAAATCGCAACTTAACTTCTAATTTCTAGCATATGACTATTATTATCAATTCTAACCATTTCAACACAATAATATATGCCAAATAGTGTTGTGTGCCAAGTTTCGTGCATAACAAACCATGTTTGACCTACTTTACGCGCGAAATTGATAAAAACGCTTAAAAACGCATAAAATCGCAACTTAACTTCTAATTTCTAGCATATGACTATTATTATCAAGTATAACCATTTCAACACAATAATATATGCCAAATAGTGTTGTGTGCCAAGTTTCGTGCATAACAAACCATGTTTGACCTACTTTACGCGCGAAATTGACAAAAACGCTTAAAAACGCATAAAATCGCAACTTAACTTCTAATTTCTAGCATATGACTATTATTATCAATTCTAACCATTTCAACACAATAATATATGCCAAATAGTGTTGTGTGCCAAGTTTCGTGCATAACAAACCATGTTTGACCTACTTTACGCGCGAAATTGATAAAAACGCTTAAAAACGCATAAAATCGCAACTTAACTTCTAATTTCTAGCATATGACTATTATTATCAATTCTAACCATTTCAACACAATAATATATGCCAAATAGTGTTGTGTGCCAAGTTTCTTGCATAACAAACCATGTTTGACCTACTTTACGCGCGAAATTGACAAAAACGTTTAAAAACGCAAAAAATCGCAACTTAACTTCTAATTTCTAGCATATGACTATTATTATCAAGTATAACCATTTCAACACAATATTATATGCCAAATAGTGTTGTGTGCCAAGTTTCGTGCATAACAAACCATGTTTGACCTACTTTACGCGCGAAATTGACAAAAACGTTTAAAAACGCAAAAAATCGCAACTTAACTTCTAATTTCTAGCATATGACTATTATTATCAATTCTAACCATTTCAACACAATAATATATGCCAAATAGTGTTGTGTGCCAAGTTTCGTGCATAAGAAACCATGTTTGACCTACTTTACGCGCGAATTTGACAAATAAAAATGCGAAATTGACAGCATCAAACTAGTGACCAGACCACCTTGCACGACACGTGAAGACCAAACCTATTCATCCAGGACCTAGGCTAAAGTGGAAATGGAATCTTGGTACTTGGATCTAGCTATCAAGGTCCTAAAACCATTCTAACAATCCCCGTGGACTCCTAGAAGCTGAGCCGATGGAGGGCTGGTCGACAGTTTGCCAGATCAGAATTTTGTTTAAGTGTTTGTCGTTGTTTTGTGTTCTTTTCATGATCATTTGTATTTTTTCACTGTGTCATTAATCAAATCTTACGCACAACATTAATCCTTACATAACCAAGGCCTTAATCAGCCCCGGTTTCGCATCAAAACCAAGTTTGAGCTACTTTACGCGCGGAATTGACAAAAACGCTTAAAAACGCATAAAATCGCAACTTAACTTCTAATTTCTAGCATATGACTATTATTATCAAGTATTACAATTTCAACACAATAATATATGCCAAATAGTGTTGTGTGCCAAGTTTCGTGCATAACAAACCATGTTTGACCTACTTTACGCGCGAAATTGACAAAAACGCTTAAAAACGCATAAAATCGCAACTTAACTTCTAATTTCTAGCATATGACTATTATTATCAATTCTAACCATTTCAACACAATAATATATGCCAAATAGTGTTGTGTGCCAAGTTTCGTGCATAACAAACCATGTTTGAACTACTTTACGCGCGAAATTGATAAAAACGCTTAAAAACGCATAAAATCGCAACTTAACTTCTAATTTCTAGCATATGACTATTATTATCAATTCTAACCATTTCAACACAATAATATATGCCAAATAGTGTTGTGTGCCAAGTTTCGTGCATAACAAACCATGTTTGATCTACTTTACGCGCGAAATTGACAAAAACGCTTAAAAACAAATAAAATCGCAACTTAACTTCTAATTTCTAGCATATGACTATTATTATCAAGTATAACCATTTCAACACAATATTATATGCCCAATAGTGTTGTGTGCCAAGTTTCGTGCATAACAAACCATGTTTGACCTACTCTACGCGCGAAATTGACAAAAACGTTTAAAAACGCAAAAAATCGCAACTTAACTTCTAATTTCGAGCATATGACTATTATTATCAATTCTAACCATTTCAAAACAATAATATATACCAAATAGTGTTGTGTGCCAAGTTTCGTGCATAAGAAACCATGTTTGACCTACTTTACGCGCGAATTTGACAAATAAAAACGCGAAATTGACAGCATCAAACTAGTGACCAGACCACCTTGCACGACACGTGGAGACCAAACCTATTCATCCAGGACCTAGGCTAAAGTGGAAATGGAATCTTGGTACTTGGATCTAGCTATCAAGGTCCTAAAACCATTCTAACAATCCCCGTGGACTCCTAGAAGCTGAGCCGAAGGAGGGCTGGTCGACAGTTTGCCAGATCAGAATTTTGTTTAAGTGTTTGTGGTTGTTTCGTGTTCTTTTCATGATCATTTGTAGTTTTTCACTGTGTCATTAATCAAAGCTTACGCACAACATTTATCCTTGCATAACCAAGGCCTTAATCAGCCCCGGTTTCGCATCAAAACCAAGTTTGAGCTACTTTACGCGTAGAATTGACAAAAACGCTTAAAAACGCATAAAATCGCAACTTAACTTCTAATTTCTAGCATATGACTATTATTATCAATTCTAACCATTTCAACACAATAATATATGCCAAATAGTGTTGTGTGCCAAGTTTCGTGCATAACAAACCATGTTTGACCTACTTTACGCGCGAAATTGATAAAAACGCTTAAAAACGCATAAAATCGCAACTTAACTTCTAATTTCTAGCATATGACTATTATTATCAATTCTAACCATTTCAACACAATAATATATTCCAAATAGTGTTGTGTGCCAAGTTTCGTGCATAACAAACCATGTTTGACCTACTTTACGCGCGAAATTGACAAAAACGCTTAAAAACAAATAAAATCGCAACTTAACTTCTAATTTCTAGCATATGACTATTATTATCAAGTATAACCATTTCAACACAATATTATATGCCAAATAGTGTTGTGTGCCAAGTTTCGTGCATAACAAACCATGTTTGACCTACTTTACGCGCGAAATTGACAAAAACGTTTAAAAACGCATAAAATCGCAACTTAACTCCTAATTTCTAGCATATGACTATTATTATCAATTCTAACCATTTCAACACAATAATATATGCCAAATAGTGTTGTGTGCCAAGTTTCGTGCATAACAAACCATGTTTGAGCTACTTTACGCGCGAATTTGACAAAAACGCTTAAAAACAAATAAAATCGCAACTTAACTTCTAATTTCTAGCATATGACTATTATTATCAAGTATAACCATTTCAACACAATAATATATGCCAAATAGTGTTGTGTGCCAAGTTTCGTGCATAACAAACCATGTTTGACCTACTTTACGCGCGAAATTGACAAAAACGCTTAAAAACAAATAAAATCGCAACTTAACTTCTAATTTCTAGCATATGACTATTATTATCAAGTATAACCATTTCAACAAAATATTATATGCCAAATAGTGTTGTGTGCCAAGTTTCGTGCATAACAAACCATGTTTGACCTACTTTACGCGCGAAATTGACAAAAACGTTTAAAAACGCATAAAATCGCAACTTAACTCCTAATTTCTAGCATATGACTATTATTATCAATTCTAACCATTTCAACACAATAATATATGCCAAATAGTGTTGTGTGCCAAGTTTCGTGCATAACAAACCATGTTTGACCTACTTTACGCGCGAATTTGACAAATAAAAACGCGAAATTGACAGCATCAAACTAGTGACCAGACCACCTTGCACGACACGTGGAGACCAAACCTATTAATCCAAGACCTAGGCTAAAGTGGAAATGGAATCTTGGTACTTGGATCTAGCTATCAAGGTCCTAAAACCATTCTAACAATCCCCGTGGACTCCTAGAAGCTGAGCCGATGGAGGGCTGGTCGACAGTTTGCCAGATCAGAATTTTGTTTAAGTGTTTGTCGTTGTTTTGTGTTCTTTTCATGATCATTTGTAGTTTTTCACTGTGTCATTAATCAAAGCTTACGCACAACATTAATCCTTGCATAACCAAGGCCTTAATCAGCCCCGGTTTCGCATCAAAACCAAGTTTGAGCTACTTTACGCGCGGACTTGACAAAAACGCTTAAAAACGCATAAAATCGCAACTTAACTTCTAATTTCTAGCATATGACTATTATTATCAATTCTAACCATTTCAACACAATAATATATGCCAAATAGTGTTGTGTGCCAAGTTTCGTGCATAACAAACCATGTTTGACCTACTTTATGCGCGAAATTGACAAAAATGCTTAAAAACCCATAAAATCGCAACTTAACTTCTAATTTCTAGCATATGACTATTATTATCAAGTATAACCATTTCAACACAATAATATATGCCAAATAGTGTTGTGTGCCAAGTTTCGTGCATAACAAACCATGTTTGACCTACTTTACGCGCGAAATTGACAAAAACGCTTAAAAACGCATAAAATCGCAACTTAACTTCTAATTTCTAGCATATGACTATTATTATCAATTCTAACCATTTCAACACAATAATAAATGCCAAATAGTGTTGTGTGCCAAGTTTCGTCCATAACAAACCATGTTTGACCTACTTTACGCGCGAATTTGACAAATAAAAACGCGAAATTGACAGCATCAAACTAGTGACCAGACCAGCTTGCACGACACGTGGAGACCAAACCTATTTATCCAGGACCTAGGCTAAAGTGGAAATGGAATATTGGTACTTGGATCTAGCTATCAAGGTCCTAAAACCATTCTAACAATCCCCGTGGACTCCTAGAAGCTGAGCCGATGGAGGGCTGGTCGACAGTTTGCCAGATCAGAATTTTGTTTAAGTGTTTGTCGTTGTTTTGTGTTCTTTTCATGATCATTTGTAGTTTTTCACTGTGTCATTAATCAAAGCTTACGCACAACATTAATCCTTGCATAACCAAGGCCTTAATCAGCCCCGGTTTCGCATCAAAACCAAGTTTGAGCTACTTTACGCGCGGACTTGACAAAAACGC
This sequence comes from Amaranthus tricolor, assembly GCF_026212465.1. Classification (NCBI taxonomy): domain Eukaryota; kingdom Viridiplantae; phylum Streptophyta; class Magnoliopsida; order Caryophyllales; family Amaranthaceae; genus Amaranthus; species Amaranthus tricolor. Next base: position 13,713,404 of record NC_080052.1, read on the forward strand.
TTAAAAACGCATAAAATCGCAACTTAACTTCTAATTTCTAGCATATGACTATTATTATCAATTCTAACCATTTCAACACAATAATATATGCCAAATAGTGTTGTGTGCCAAGTTTCGTGCATAACAAACCATGTTTGACCTATTTTACGCGCGAAATTGACAAAAATGCTTAAAAACCCATAAAATCGCAACTTAACTTCTAATTTCTAGCATATGACTATTATTATCAAGTATAACCATTTCAACACAATAATATATGCCAAATAGTGTTGTGTGCCAAGTTTCGTGCATAACAAACCATGTTTGACCTACTTTACGCGCGAAATTGACAAAAACGCTTAAAAACGCATAAAATCGCAACTTAACTTCTAATTTCTAGCATATGACTATTATTATCAATTCTAACCATTTCAACACAATAATATATGCCAAATAGTGTTGTGTGCCAAGTTTCGTCCATAACAAACCATGTTTGACCTACTTTACGCGCGAATTTGACAAATAAAAACGCGAAATTGACAGCATCAAACTAGTGACCAGACCAGCTTGCACGACACGTGGAGACCAAACCTATTTATCCAGGACCTAGGCTAAAGTGGAAATGGAATATTGGTACTTGGATCTAGCTATCAAGGTCCTAAAACCATTCTAACAATCCCCGTGGACTCCTAGAAGCTGAGCCGATGGAGGGCTGGTCGACAGTTTGCCAGATCAGAATTTTGTTTAAGTGTTTGTCGTTGTTTTGTGTTCTTTTCATGATCATTTGTAGTTTTTCACTGTGTCATTAATCAAAGCATACGCACAACATTAATCCTTGCATAACCAAGGCCTTAATCAGCCCCGGTTTCGCATCAAAACCAAGTTTGAGCTACTTTACGCGCGGAATTGACAAAAACGCTTAAAAACGCATAAAATCGCAACTTAACTTCTAATTTCTAGCATATGACTATTATTATCAATTCTAACCATTTCAACACAATAATATATGCCAAATAGTGTTGTGTGCCAAGTTTCGTGCATAACAAACCATGTTTGCCCTACTTTACGCGCGAAATTGACAAAAATGCTTAAAAACCCATAAAATCGCAACTTAACTTCTAATTTCTAGCATATGACTATTATTATCAAGTATAACCATTTCAACACAATAATATATGCCAAATAGTGTTGTGTGCCAAGTTTCGTGCATAACAAACCATGTTTGACCTACTTTACGCGCGAAATTGACAAAAACGCTTAAAAACGCATAAAATCGCAACTTAACTTCTAATTTCTAGCATATGACTATTATTATCAATTCTAACCATTTCAACACAATAATATATGCCAAATAGTGTTGTGTGCCATGTTTCGTCCATAACAAACCATGTTTGACCTACTTTACGCGCGAATTTGACAAATAAAAACGCGAAATTGACAGCATCAAACTAGTGACCAGACCAGCTTGCACGACACGTGGAGACCAAACCTATTTATCCAGGACCTAGGCTAAAGTGGAAATGGAATATTGGTACTTGGATCTAGCTATCAAGGTCCTAAAACCATTCTAACAATCCCCGTGGACTCCTAGAAGCTGAGCCGATGGAGGGCTGGTCGACAGTTTGCCAGATCAGAATTTTGTTTAAGTGTTTGTCGTTGTTTTGTGTTCTTTTCATGATCATTTGTAGTTTTTCACTGTGTCATTAATCAAAGCTTACGCACAACATTAATCCTTGCATAACCAAGGCCTTAATCAGCCCCGGTTTCGCATCAAAACCAAGTTTGAGCTACTTTACGCGCGGAATTGACAAAAACGCTTAAAAACGCATAAAATCGCAACTTAACTTCTAATTTCTAGCATATGACTATTATTATCAATTCTAACCATTTCAACACAATAATATATGCCAAATAGTGTTGTGTGCCAAGTTTCGTGCATAACAAACCATGTTTGCCCTACTTTACGCGCGAAATTGACAAAAATGCTTAAAAACCCATAAAATCGCAACTTAACTTCTAATTTCTAGCATATGACTATTATTATCAAGTATAACCATTTCAACACAATAATATATGCCAAATAGTGTTGTGTGCCAAGTTTCGTGCATAACAAACCATGTTTGACCTACTTTACGCGCGAAATTGACAAAAACGCTTAAAAACGCATAAAATCGCAACTTAACTTCTAATTTCTAGCATATGACTATTATTATCAATTCTAACCATTTCAACACAATAATATATGCCAAATAGTGTTGTGTGCCAAGTTTCGTCCATAACAAACCATGTTTGACCTACTTTACGCGCGAATTTGACAAATAAAAACGCGAAATTGACAGCATCAAACTAGTGACCAGACCAGCTTGCACGACACGTGGAGACCAAACCTATTTATCCAGGACCTAGGCTAAAGTGGAAATGGAATATTGGTACTTGGATCTAGCTATCAAGGTCCTAAAACCATTCTAACAATCCCCGTGGACTCCTAGAAGCTGAGCCGATGGAGGGCTGGTCGACAGTTTGCCAGATCAGAATTTTGTTTAAGTGTTTGTCGTTGTTTTGTGTTCTTTTCATGATCATTTGTAGTTTTTCACTGTGTCATTAATCAAAGCTTACGCACAACATTAATCCTTGCATAACTAAGGCCTTAATCAGCCCCGGTTTCGCATCAAAACCAAGTTTGAGCTACTTTACGCGCGGAATTGACAAAAACCCTTAAAAACGCATAAAATCGCAACTTAACTTCTAATTTCTAGCATATGACTATTATTATCAATTCTAACCATTTCAACACAATAATATATGCTAAATAGTGTTGTGTGCCAAGTTTCGTGCATAACAAACCATGTTTGCCCTACTTTACGCGCGAAATTGACAAAAATGCTTAAAAACCCATAAAATCGCAACTTAACTTCTAATTTCTAGCATATGACTATTATTATCAAGTATAACCATTTCAACACAATAATATATGCCAAATAGTGTTGTGTGCCAAGTTTCGTGCATAACAAACCATGTTTGACCTACTTTACGCGCGAAATTGACAAAAACGCTTAAAAACGCATAAAATCGCAACTTAACTTCTAATTTCTAGCATATGACTATTATTATCAATTCTAACCATTTCAACACAATAATATATGCCAAATAATGTTGTGTGCCAAGTTTCGTCCATAACAAACCATGTTTGACATACTTTACGCGCGAATTTGACAAATAAAAACGCGAAATTGACAGCATCAAACTAGTGACCAGACCAGCTTGCACGACACGTGGAGACCAAACCTATTCATCCAGGACCTAGGCTAAAGTGGAAATGGAATCTTGGTACTTGGATCTAGCTATCAAGGTCCCAAAACCATTCTAACAATCCCCGTGGACTCCTAGAAGCTGAGCCGAAGGAGGGCTGGTCGACAGTTTGCCAGATCAGAATTTTGTTTAAGTGTTTGTGGTTGTTTCGTGTTCTTTTCATGATCATTTGTAGTTTTTCACTGTGTCATTAATCAAAGCTTACGCACAACATTAATCCTTGCATAACCAAGGCCTTAATCAGCCCCGGTTTCGCATCAAAACCAAGTTTGAGCGACTTTACGCGCGGAATTGACAAAAACGCTTAAAAACGCATAAAATCGCAACTTAACTTCTAATTTCTAGCATATGACTATTATTATCAATTCTAACCATTTCAACACAATAATATATGCCAAATAGTGTTGTGTGCCAAGTTTCGTGCATAACAAACCATGTTTGACCTACTTTACGCGCGAAATTGACAAAAACGCTTAAAAACGCATAAAATCGCAACTTAACTTCTAATTTCTAGCATATGACTATTATTATCAATTCTAACCATTTCAACACAATAATATATGCCAAATAGTGTTGTGTGCCAAGTTTCGTGCATAACAAACCATGTTTGACCTACTTTACGCGCGAAATTGACAAAAATGCTTAAAAACCCATAAAATCGCAACTTAACTTCTAATTTCTAGCATATGACTATTATTATCAAGTATAACCATTTCAACACAATAATATATGCCAAATAGTGTTGTGTGCCAAGTTTCGTGCATAACAAACCATGTTTGACCTACTTTACGCGCGAAATTGACAAAAACGCTTAAAAACGCATAAAATCGCAACTTAACTTCTAATTTCTAGCATATGACTATTATTATCAATTCTAACCATTTCAACACAATAATATATGCCAAATAGTGTTGTGTGCCAAGTTTCGTCCATAACAAACCATGTTTGACCTACTTTACGCGCGAATTTGACAAATAAAAACGCGAAATTGACAGCATCAAACTAGTGACCAGACCAGCTTGCACGACACGTGGAGACCAAACCTATTTATCCAGGACCTAGGCTAAAGTGGAAATGGAATATTGGTACTTGGATCTAGCTATCAAGGTCCTAAAACCATTCTAACAATCCCCGTGGACTCCTAGAAGCTGAGCCGATGGAGGGCTGGTCGACAGTTTGCCAGATCAGAATTTTGTTTAAGTGTTTGTCGTTGTTTTGTGTTCTTTTCATGATCATTTGTAGTTTTTCACTGTGTCATTAATCAAAGCTTACGCACAACATTAATCCTTGCATAACCAAGGCCTTAATCAGCCCCGGTTTCGCATCAAAACCAAGTTTGAGCTACTTTACGCGCGGAATTGACAAAAACGCTTAAAAACGCATAAAATCGCAACTTAACTTCTAATTTCTAGCATATGACTATTATTATCAATTCTAACCATTTCAACACAATAATATATGCCAAATAGTGTTGTGTGCCAAGTTTCGTGCATAACAAACCATGTTTGACCTACTTTACGCGCGAAATTGACAAAAATGCTTAAAAACCCATAAAATCGCAACTTAACTTCTAATTTCTAGCATATGACTATTATTATCAAGTATAACCATTTCAACACAATAATATATGCCAAATAGTGTTGTGTGCCAAGTTTCGTGCATAACAAACCATGTTTGACCTACTTTACGCGCGAAATTGACAAAAACGCTTAAAAACGCATAAAATCGCAACTTAACTTCTAATTTCTAGCATATGACTATTATTATCAATTCTAACCATTTCAACACAATAATATATGCCAAATAGTGTTGTGTGCCAAGTTTCGTCCATAACAAACCATGTTTGACCTACTTTACGCGCGAATTTGACAAATAAAAACGCGAAATTGACAGCATCAAACTAGTGACCAGACCAGCTTGCACGACACGTGGAGACCAAACCTATTCATCTAGGACCTAGGCTAAAGTGGAAATGGAATCTTGGTACTTGGATCTAGCTATCAAGGTCCCAAAACCATTCTAACAATCCCCGTGGACTCCTAGAAGCTGAGCCGAAGGAGGGCTGGTCGACAATTTGCCAGATCAGAATTTTGTTTAAGTGTTTGTGGTTGTTTCGTGTTCTTTTCATGATCATTTGTAGTTTTTCACTGTGTCATTAATCAAAGCTTACGCACAACATTAATCCTTGCATAACCAAGGCCTTAATCAGCCCCGGTTTCGCATCAAAACCAAGTTTGAGCGACTTTACGCGCGGAATTGACAAAAACGCTTAAAAACGCATAAAATCGCAACTTAACTTCTAATTTCTAGCATATGACTATTATTATCAATTCTAACCATTTCAACACAATAATATATGCCAAATAGTGTTGTGTGCCAAGTTTCGTGCATAACAAACCATGTTTGACCTACTTTACGCGCGAAATTGACAAAAATGCTTAAAAACCCATAAAATCGCAACTTAACTTCTAATTTCTAGCATATGACTATTATTATCAAGTATAACCATTTCAACACAATAATATATGCCAAATAGTGTTGTGTGCCAAGTTTCGTGCATAACAAACCATGTTTGACCTACTTTACGCGCGAAATTGACAAAAACGCTTAAAAACGCATAAAATCGCAACTTAACTTCTAATTTCTAGCATATGACTATTATTATCAATTCTAACCATTTCAACACAATAATATATGCCAAATAGTGTTGTGTGCCAAGTTTCGTCCATAACAAACCATGTTTGACCTACTTTACGCGCGAATTTGACAAATAAAAACGCGAAATTGACAGCATCAAACTAGTGACCAGACCAGCTTGCACGACACGTGGAGACCAAACCTATTTATCCAGGACCTAGGCTAAAGTGGAAATGGAATATTGGTACTTGGATCTAGCTATCAAGGTCCTAAAACCATTCTAACAATCCCCGTGGACTCCTAGAAGCTGAGCCGATGGAGGGCTGGTCGACAGTTTGCCAGATCAGAATTTTGTTTAAGTGTTTGTCGTTGTTTTGTGTTCTTTTCATGATCATTTGTAGTTTTTCACTGTGTCATTAATCAAAGCTTACGCACAACATTAATCCTTGCATAACCAAGGCCTTAATCAGCCCCGGTTTCGCATCAAAACCAAGTTTGAGCTACTTTACGCGCGGAATTGACAAAAACGCTTAAAAACGCATAAAATCGCAACTTAACTTCTAATTTCTAGCATATGACTATTATTATCAATTCTAACCATTTCAACACAATAATATATGCCAAATAGTGTTGTGTGCCAAGTTTCGTGCATAACAAACCATGTTTGACCTACTTTACGCGCGAAATTGACAAAAATGCTTAAAAACCCATAAAATCGCAACTTAACTTCTAATTTCTAGCATATGACTATTATTATCAAGTATAACCATTTCAACACAATAATATATGCCAAATAGTGTTGTGTGCCAAGTTTCGTGCATAACAAACCATGTTTGACCTACTTTACGCGCGAAATTGACAAAAACGCTTAAAAACGCATAAAATCGCAACTTAACTTCTAATTTCTAGCATATGACTATTATTATCAATTCTAACCATTTCAACACAATAATATATGCCAAATAGTGTTGTGTGCCAAGTTTCGTCCATAACAAACCATGTTTGACCTACTTTACGCGCGAATTTGACAAATAAAAACGCGAAATTGACAGCATCAAACTAGTGACCAGACCAGCTTGCACGACACGTGGAGACCAAACCTATTCATCCAGGACCTAGGCTAAAGTGGAAATGGAATCTTGGTACTTGGATCTAGCTATCAAGGTCCCAAAACCATTCTAACAATCCCCGTGGACTCCTAGAAGCTGAGCCGAAGGAGGGCTGGTCGACAATTTGCCAGATCAGAATTTTGTTTAAGTGTTTGTGGTTGTTTCGTGTTCTTTTCATGATCATTTGTAGTTTTTCACTGTGTCATTAATCAAAGCTTACGCACAACATTAATCCTTGCATAACCAAGGCCTTAATCAGCCCCGGTTTCGCATCAAAACCAAGTTTGAGCGACTTTACGCGCGGAATTGACAAAAACGCTTAAAAACGCATAAAATCGCAACTTAACTTCTAATTTCTAGCATATGACTATTATTATCAATTCTAACCATTTCAACACAATAATATATGCCAAATAGTGTTGTGTGCCAAGTTTCGTGCATAACAAACCATGTTTGACCTACTTTACGCGCGAAATTGACAAAAACGCTTAAAAACGCATAAAATCGCAACTTAACTTCTAATTTCTAGCGTATGACTATTATTATCAATTCTTACCATTTCAACACAATAATATATGCCAAATAGTGTTGTGTTCCAAGTTTCGTGCATAACAAACCATGTTTGACCTACTTTACGCGCGAAATTGACAAAAACGCTTAAAAACCCATAAAATCGCAACTTAACTTCTAATTTCTAGCATATGACTATTATTATCAAGTATAACCATTTCATCACAATAATATATGCCAAATAGTGTTGTGTGCCAAGTTTCGTGCATAACAAACCATGTTTGACCTACTTTACGCGCGAAATTGACAAAAACGCTTAAAAACGCATAAAATCGCAACTTAACTTCTAATTTCTAGCATATGACTATTATTATCAATTCTAACCATTTCAAAACAATAATATATGCCAAATAGTGTTGTGTGCCAAGTTTCGTGCATAACAAACCATGTTTGACCTACTTTACGCGCGAATTTGACAAATAAAAACGCGAAATTGACAGCATCAAACTAGTGACCAAACCACCTTGCACGACACGTGGAGACCAAACCTATTCATCCAGGACCTAGGCTAAAGTGGAAATGGAATCTTGGTACTTGGATCTAGCTATCAAGGTCCTAAAACCATTCTAACAATCCCCGTGGACTCCTAGAAGCTGAGCCGAAGGAGGGCTGGTCGACAGTTTGCCAGATCAGAATCTTGTTTAAGTGTTTTTGGTTGTTTCGTGTTCTTTTCATGATCATTTGTAGTTTTTCACTGTGTCATTAATCAAAGCTTACGCACAACATTAATCCTTGCATAACCAAGGCCTTAATCAGCCCCGGTTTCGCATCAAAACCAAGTTTGAGCGACTTTACGCGCGGAATTGACAAAAACGCTTAAAAACGCATAAAATCGCAACTTAACTTCTAATTTCTAGCATATGACTATTATTATCAATTCTAACCATTTCAAAACAATAATATATGCCAAATAGTGTTGTGTGCCAAGTTTCGTGCATAACAAACCATGTTTGACCTACTTTACGCGCGAAATTGACAAAAACGCTTAAAAACGCATAAAATCGCAACTTAACTTGTAATTTCTAGCATATGACTATTATTATCAATTCTAACCATTTCAACACAATAATATATGCCAAATAGTGTTGTGTGCCAAGTTTCGTGCATAACAAACCATGTTTGACCTACTTTACGCGCGAAATTGACAAAAACGCTTAAAAACGCATAAAATCGCAACTTAACTTCTAATTTCTAGCATATGACTATTATTATCAATTCTAACCATTTCAACACAATAATATATGCCAAATAGTGTTGTGTGCCAAGTTTCGTGCATAACAAACCATGTTTGCCCTACTTTACGCGCGAAATTGACAAAAATGCTTAAAAACCCATAAAATCGCAACTTAACTTCTAATTTCTAGCATATGACTATTATTATCAAGTATAACCATTTCAACACAATAATATATGCCAAATAGTGTTGTGTGCCAAGTTTCGTGCATAACAAACAATGTTTGACCTACTTTACGCGCGAAATTGACAAAAACGCTTAAAAACGCATAAAATCGCAACTTAACTTCTAATTTCTAGCATATGACTATTATTATCAATTCTAACCATTTCAACACAATAATATATGCCAAATAGTGTTGTGTGCCATGTTTCGTCCATAACAAACCATGTTTGACCTACTTTACGCGCGAATTTGACAAATAAAAACGCGAAATTGACAGCATCAAACTAGTGACCAGACCAGCTTGCACGACACGTGGAGACCAAACCTATTTATCCAGGACCTAGGCTAAAGTGGAAATGGAATATTGGTACTTGGATCTAGCTATCAAGGTCCTAAAACCATTCTAACAATCCCCGTGGACTCCTAGAAGCTGAGCCGATGGAGGGCTGGTCGACAGTTTGCCAGATCAGAATTTTGTTTAAGTGTTTGTCGTTGTTTTGTGTTCTTTTCATGATCATTTGTAGTTTTTCACTGTGTCATTAATCAAAGCTTACGCACAACATTAATCCTTGCATAACCAAGGCCTTAATCAGCCCCGGTTTCGCATCAAAACCAAGTTTGAGCTACTTTACGCGCGGAATTGACAAAAACGCTTAAAAACGCATAAAATCGCAACTTAACTTCTAATTTTTAGCATATGACTATTATTATCAATTCTAACCATTTCAACACAATAATATATGCCAAATAGTGTTGTGTGCCAAGTTTCGTGCATAACAAACCATGTTTGCCCTACTTTACGCGCGAAATTGACAAAAATGCTTAAAAACCCATAAAATCGCAACTTAACTTCTAATTTCTAGCATATGACTATTATTATCAAGTATAACCATTTCAACACAATAATATATGCCAAATAGTGTTGTGTGCCAAGTTTCGTGCATAACAAACCATGTTTGACCTACTTTACGCGCGAAATTGACAAAAACGCTTAAAAACGCATAAAATCGCAACTTAACTTCTAATTTCTAGCATATGACTATTATTATCAATTCTAACCATTTCAACACAATAATATATGCCAAATAGTGTTGTGTGCCAAGTTTCGTCCATAACAAACCATGTTTGACCTACTTTACGCGCGAATTTGACAAATAAAAACGCGAAATTGACAGCATCAAACTAGTGACCAGACCAGCTTGCACGACACGTGGAGACCAAACCTATTTATCCAGGACCTAGGCTAAAGTGGAAATGGAATATTGGTACTTGGATCTAGCTATCAAGGTCCTAAAACCATTCTAACAATCCCCGTGGACTCCTAGAAGCTGAGCCGATGGAGGGCTGGTCGACAGTTTGCCAGATCAGAATTTTGTTTAAGTGTTTGTCGTTGTTTTGTGTTCTTTTCATGATCATTTGTAGTTTTTCACTGTGTCATTAATCAAAGCTTACGCACAACATTAATCCTTGCATAACTAAGGCCTTAATCAGCCCCGGTTTCGCATCAAAACCAAGTTTGAGCTACTTTACGCGCGGAATTGACAAAAACCCTTAAAAACGCATAAAATCGCAACTTAACTTCTAATTTCTAGCATATGACTATTATTATCAATTCTAACCATTTCAACACAATAATATATGCTAAATAGTGTTGTGTGCCAAGTTTCGTGCATAACAAACCATGTTTGCCCTACTTTACGCGCGAAATTGACAAAAATGCTTAAAAACCCATAAAATCGCAACTTAACTTCTAATTTCTAGCATATGACTATTATTATCAAGTATAACCATTTCAACACAATAATATATGCCAAATAGTGTTGTGTGCCAAGTTTCGTGCATAACAAACCATGTTTGACCTACTTTACGCGCGAAATTGACAAAAACGCTTAAAAACGCATAAAATCGCAACTTAACTTCTAATTTCTAGCATATGACTATTATTATCAATTCTAACCATTTCAACACAATAATATATGCCAAATAGTGTTGTGTGCCAAGTTTCGTCCATAACAAACCATGTTTGACATACTTTACGCGCGAATTTGACAAATAAAAACGCGAAATTGACAGCATCAAACTAGTGACCAGACCAGCTTGCACGACACGTGGAGACCAAACCTATTCATCCAGGACCTAGGCTAAAGTGGAAATGGAATCTTGGTACTTGGATCTAGCTATCAAGGTCCCAAAACCATTCTAACAATCCCCGTGGACTCCTAGAAGCTGAGCCGAAGGAGGGCTGGTCGACAGTTTGCCAGATCAGAATTTTGTTTAAGTGTTTGTGGTTGTTTCGTGTTCTTTTCATGATCATTTGTAGTTTTTCACTGTGTCATTAATCAAAGCTTACGCACAACATTAATCCTTGCATAACCAAGGCCTTAATCAGCCCCGGTTTCGCATCAAAACCAAGTTTGAGCGACTTTACGCGCGGAATTGACAAAAACGCTTAAAAACGCATAAAATCGCAACTTAACTTCTAATTTCTAGCATATGACTATTATTATCAATTCTAACCATTTCAACACAATAATATATGCCAAATAGTGTTGTGTGCCAAGTTTCGTGCATAACAAACCATGTTTGACCTACTTTACGCGCGAAATTGACAAAAACGCTTAAAAACGCATAAAATCGCAACTTAACTTCTAATTTCTAGCATATGACTATTATTATCAATTCTAACCATTTCAACACAATAATATATGCCAAATAGTGTTGTGTGCCAAGTTTCGTGCATAACAAACCATGTTTGACCTACTTTACGCGCGAAATTGACAAAAATGCTTAAAAACCCATAAAATCGCAACTTAACTTCTAATTTCTAGCATATGACTATTATTATCAAGTATAACCATTTCAACACAATAATATATGCCAAATAGTGTTGTGTGCCAAGTTTCGTGCATAACAAACCATGTTTGACCTACTTTACGCGCGAAATTGACAAAAACGCTTAAAAACGCATAAAATCGCAACTTAACTTCTAATTTCTAGCATATGACTATTATTATCAATTCTAACCATTTCAACACAATAATATATGCCAAATAGTGTTGTGTGCCAAGTTTCGTCCATAACAAACCATGTTTGACCTACTTTACGCGCGAATTTGACAAATAAAAACGCGAAATTGACAGCATCAAACTAGTGACCAGACCAGCTTGCACGACACGTGGAGACCAAACCTATTTATCCAGGACCTAGGCTAAAGTGGAAATGGAATATTGGTACTTGGATCTAGCTATCAAGGTCCTAAAACCATTCTAACAATCCCCGTGGACTCCTAGAAGCTGAGCCGATGGAGGGCTGGTCGACAGTTTGCCAGATCAGAATTTTGTTTAAGTGTTTGTCGTTGTTTTGTGTTCTTTTCATGATCATTTGTAGTTTTTCACTGTGTCATTAATCAAAGCTTACGCACAACATTAATCCTTGCATAACCAAGGCCTTAATCAGCCCCGGTTTCGCATCAAAACCAAGTTTGAGCTACTTTACGCGCGGAATTGACAAAAACGCTTAAAAACGCATAAAATCGCAACTTAACTTCTAATTTCTAGCATATGACTATTATTATCAATTCTAACCATTTCAACACAATAATATATGCCAAATAGTGTTGTGTGCCAAGTTTCGTGCATAACAAACCATGTTTGACCTACTTTACGCGCGAAATTGACAAAAATGCTTAAAAACCCATAAAATCGCAACTTAACTTCTAATTTCTAGCATATGACTATTATTATCAAGTATAACCATTTCAACACAATAATATATGCCAAATAGTGTTGTGTGCCAAGTTTCGTGCATAACAAACCATGTTTGACCTACTTTACGCGCGAAATTGACAAAAACGCTTAAAAACGCATAAAATCGCAACTTAACTTCTAATTTCTAGCATATGACTATTATTATCAATTCTAACCATTTCAACACAATAATATATGCCAAATAGTGTTGTGTGCCAAGTTTCGTCCGTAACAAACCATGTTTGACCTACTTTACGCGCGAATTTGACAAATAAAAACGCGAAATTGACAGCATCAAACTAGTGACCAGACCAGCTTGCACGACACGTGGAGACCAAACCTATTCATCCAGGACCTAGGCTAAAGTGGAAATGGAATCTTGGTACTTGGATCTAGCTATCAAGGTCCCAAAACCATTCTAACAATCCCCGTGGACTCCTAGAAGCTGAGCCGAAGGAGGGCTGGTCGACAATTTGCCAGATCAGAATTTTGTTTAAGTGTTTGTGGTTGTTTCGTGTTCTTTTCATGATCATTTGTAGTTTTTCACTGTGTCATTAATCAAAGCTTACGCACAACATTAATCCTTGCATAACCAAGGCCTTAATCAGCCCCGGTTTCGCATCAAAACCAAGTTTGAGCGACTTTACGCGCGGAATTGACAAAAACGCTTAAAACGCATAAAATCGCAACTTAACTTCTAATTTCTAGCATATGACTATTATTATCAATTCTAACCATTTCAACACAATAATATATGCCAAATAGTGTTGTGTGCCAAGTTTCGTGCATAACAAACCATGTTTGACCTACTTTACGCGCGAAATTGACAAAAACGCTTAAAAACGCATAAAATCGCAACTTAACTTCTAATTTCTAGCGTATGACTATTATTATCAATTCTTACCATTTCAACACAATAATATATGCCAAATAGTGTTGTGTTCCAAGTTTCGTGCATAACAAACCATGTTTGACCTACTTTACGCGCGAAATTGACAAAAACGCTTAAAAACCCATAAAATCGCAACTTAACTTCTAATTTCTAGCATATGACTATTATTATCAAGTATAACCATTTCAACACAATAATATATGCCAAATAGTGTTGTGTGCCAAGTTTCGTGCATAACAAACCATGTTTGACCTACTTTACGCGCGAAATTGACAAAAACGCTTAAAAACGCATAAAATCGCAACTTAACTTCTAATTTCTAGCATATGACTATTATTATCAATTCTAACCATTTCAAAACAATAATATATGCCAAATAGTGTTGTGTGCCAAGTTTCGTGCATAACAAACCATGTTTGACCTACTTTACGCGCGAATTTGACAAATAAAAACGCGAAATTGACAGCATCAAACTAGTGACCAAACCACCTTGCACGACACGTGGAGACCAAACCTATTCATCCAGGACCTAGGCTAAAGTGGAAATGGAATCTTGGTACTTGGATCTAGCTATCAAGGTCCTAAAACCATTCTAACAATCCCCGTGGACTCCTAGAAGCTGAGCCGAAGGAGGGCTGGTCGACAGTTTGCCAGATCAGAATCTTGTTTAAGTGTTTTTGGTTGTTTCGTGTTCTTTTCATGATCATTTGTAGTTTTTCACTGTGTCATTAATCAAAGCTAACGCACAACATTAATCCTTGCATAACCAAGGCCTTAATCAGCCCCGGTTTCGCATCAAAACCAAGTTTGAGCGACTTTACGCGCGGAATTGACAAAAACGCTTAAAAACGCATAAAATCGCAACTTAACTTCTAATTTCTAGCATATGACTATTATTATCAATTCTAACCATTTCAAAACAATAATATATGCCAAATAGTGTTGTGTGCCAAGTTTCGTGCATAACAAACCATGTTTGACCTACTTTACGCGCGAAATTGACAAAAACGCTTAAAAACGCATAAAATCGCAACTTAACTTGTAATTTCTAGCATATGACTATTATTATCAATTCTAACCATTTCAACACAATAATATATGCCAAATAGTGTTGTGTGCCAAGTTTCGTGCATAACAAACCATGTTTGACCTACTTTACGCGCGAAATTGACAAAAACGCTTAAAAACGCATAAAATCGCAACTTAACTTCTAATTTCTAGCATATGACTATTATTATCAATTCTAACCATTTCAACACAATAATATATGCCAAATAGTGTTGTGTGCCAAGTTTCGTGCATAACAAACCATGTTTGACCTACTTTACGCGCGAAATTGACAAAAACGCTTAAAAACCCATAAAATCGCAACTTAACTTCTAATTTCTAGCATATGACTATTATTATCAAGTATAACCATTTCAACACAATAATATATGCCAAATAGTGTTGTGTGCCAAGTTTCGTGCATAACAAACCATGTTTGACCTACTTTACGCGCGAAATTGACAAAAACGCTTAAAAACGCATAAAATCGCAACTTAACTTCTAATTTCTAGCATATGACTATTATTATCAATTCTAACCATTTCAACACAATAATATATGCCAAATAGTGTTGTGTGCCAAGTTTCGTGCATAACAAACCATGTTTGAGCGACTTTACGCGCGGAATTGACAAAAACGCTTAAAAACGCATAAAATCGCAACTTAACTTCTAATTTCTAGTGTATGACTATTATTATCAATTCTTACCATTTCAACACAATAATATATGCCAAATAGTGTTGTGTTCCAAGTTTCGTGCATAACAAACCATGTTTGACCTACTTTACGCGCGAAATTGACAAAAACGCTTAAAAACGCATAAAATCGCAACTTAACTTCTAATTTCTAGCATATGACTATTATTATCAATTCTAACCATTTCAAAACAATAATATATGCCAAATAGTGTTGTGTGCCAAGTTTCGTGCATAACAAACCATGTTTGACCTACTTTACGCGCGAATTTGACAAATAAAAACGCGAAATTGACAGCATCAAACTAGTGACCAAACCACCTTGCACGACACGTGGAGACCAAACCTATTCATCCAGGACCTAGGCTAAAGTGGAAATGGAATCTTGGTACTTGGATCTAGCTATCAAGGTCCTAAAACCATTCTAACAATCCCCGTGGACTCCTAGAAGCTGAGCCGAAGGAGGGCTGGTCGACAGTTTGCCAGATCAGAATCTTGTTTAAGTGTTTTTGGTTGTTTCGTGTTCTTTTCATGATCATTTGTAGTTTTTCACTGTGTCATTAATCAAAGCTTACGCACAACATTAATCCTTGCATAACCAAGGCCTTAATCAGCCCCGGTTTCGCATCAAAACCAAGTTTGAGCGACTTTACGCGCGGAATTGACAAAAACGCTTAAAAACGCATAAAATCGCAACTTAACTTCTAATTTCTAGCATATGACTATTATTATCAATTCTAACCATTTCAACACAATAATATATGCCAAATAGTGTTGTGTGCCAAGTTTCGTGCATAACAAACCATGTTTGACCTACTTTACGCGCGAAATTGACAAAAACGCTTAAAAACGCATAAAATCGCAACTTAACTTCTAATTTCTAGCATATGACTATTATTATCAATTCTAACCATTTCAACACAATAATATATGCCAAATAGTGTTGTGTGCCAAGTTTCGTGCATAACAAACCATGTTTGACCTACTTTACGCGCGAAATTGACAAAAACGCTTAAAAACGCATAAAATCGCAACTTAACTTCTAATTTCTAGCATATGACTATTATTATCAATTCTAACCATTTCAACACAATAATATATGCCAAATAGTGTTGTGTGCCAAGTTTCGTGCATAACAAACCATGTTTGACCTACTTTACGCGCGAAATTGACAAAAATGCTTAAAAACCCATAAAATCGCAACTTAACTTCTAATTTCTAGCATATGACTATTATTATCAAGTATAACCATTTCAACACAATAATATATGCCAAATAGTGTTGTGTGCGAAGTTTCGTGCATAACAAACCATGTTTGACCTACTTTACGCGCGAAATTGACAAAAACGCTTAAAAACGCATAAAATCGCAACTTAACTTCTAATTTCTAGCATATGACTATTATAATCAATTCTAACCATTTCAACACAATAATATATGCCAAATAGTGTTGTGTGCCAAGTTTCGTGCATAACAAACCATGTTTGACCTACTTTACGCGCGAATTTGACAAATAAAAACGCGAAATTGACAGCATCATACTAGTGACCAGACCACCTTCCACGACACGTGGAGACCAAACCTATTCATCCAGGACCTAGGCTAAAGTGGAAATAGAATCTTGGTACTTGGATCTAGCTATCAAGGTCCTAAAACCATTCTAAAAATCCCCGTGCACTCCTAGAAGCTGAGCCGAAGGAGGGCTGGTCGACAGTTTGCCAGATCAGAATTTTGTTTAAGTGTTTGTGGTTGTTTCGTGTTCTTTTCATGATCATTTGTAGTTTTTCACTGTGTCATTAATCAAAGCTTACGCACAACATTAATCCTTGCATAACCAAGGCCTTAATTAGCCCCGGTTTCGCATCAAAACCAAGTTTGAGCTACTTTACGCGCGGAATTGACAAAAACGCTTAAAAACGCATAAAATCGCAACTTAACTTCTAATTTCTAGCATATGACTATTATTAACAATTCTAACCATTTCAACACAATAATATATGCCAAATAGTGTTGTGTGCCAAGTTTCGTGCATAACAAACCAAGTTTGAGTACTTTACGCGCGAAATTGACAAAAACGCTTTAAAACGCATAAAATCGCAACTTAACTTCTAATTTCTCGCATATGACTATTATTATCAATTCTAACCATTTCAACACAATAATATATGCCAAATAGTGTTGTGTGCCAAGTTTCGTGCATAACAAACCATGTTTGAGCGACTTTACGCGCGGAATTGACAAAAACGCTTAAAAACGCATAAAATCGCAACTTAACTTCTAATTTCTAGTGTATGACTATTATTATCAATTCTTACCATTTCAACACAATAATATATGCCAAATAGTGTTGTGTTCCAAGTTTCGTGCATAACAAACCATGTTTGACCTACTTTACGCGCGAAATTGACAAAAACGCTTAAAAACGCATAAAATCGCAACTTAACTTCTAATTTCTAGCATATGACTATTATTATCAATTCTAACCATTTCAAAACAATAATATATGCCAAATAGTGTTGTGTGCCAAGTTTCGTGCATAACAAACCATGTTTGACCTACTTTACGCGCGAATTTGACAAATAAAAACGCGAAATTGACAGCATCAAACTAGTGACCAAACCACCTTGCACGACACGTGGAGACCAAACCTATTCATCCAGGACCTAGGCTAAAGTGGAAATGGAATCTTGGTACTTGGATCTAGCTATCAAGGTCCTAAAACCATTCTAACAATCCCCGTGGACTCCTAGAAGCTGAGCCGAAGGAGGGCTGGTCGACAGTTTGCCAGATCAGAATCTTGTTTAAGTGTTTTTGGTTGTTTCGTGTTCTTTTCATGATCATTTGTAGTTTTTCACTGTGTCATTAATCAAAGCTTACGCACAACATTAATCCTTGCATAACCAAGGCCTTAATCAGCCCCGGTTTCGCATCAAAACCAAGTTTGAGCGACTTTACGCGCGGAATTGACAAAAACGCTTAAAAACGCATAAAATCGCAACTTAACTTCTAATTTCTAGCATATGACTATTATTATCAATTCTAACCATTTCAACACAATAATATATGCCAAATAGTGTTGTGTGCCAAGTTTCGTGCATAACAAACCATGTTTGACCTACTTTACGCGCGAAATTGACAAAAACGATTAAAAACGCATAAAATCGCAACTTAACTTCTAATTTCTAGCATATGACTATTATTATCAATTCTAACCATTTCAACACAATAATATATGCCAAATAGTGTTGTGTGCCAAGTTTCGTGCATAACAAACCATGTTTGACCTACTTTACGCGCGAAATTGACAAAAACGCTTAAAAACGCATAAAATCGCAACTTAACTTCTAATTTCTAGCATATGACTATTATTATCAATTCTAACCATTTCAACACAATAATATATGCCAAATAGTGTTGTGTGCCAAGTTTCGTGCATAACAAACCATGTTTGACCTACTTTACGCGCGAAATTGACAAAAATGCTTAAAAACCCATAAAATCGCAACTTAACTTCTAATTTCTAGCATATGACTATTATTATCAAGTATAACCATTTCAACACAATAATATATGCCAAATAGTGTTGTGTGCGAAGTTTCGTGCATAACAAACCATGTTTGACCTACTTTACGCGCGAAATTGACAAAAACGCTTAAAAACGCATAAAATCGCAACTTAACTTCTAATTTCTAGCATATGACTATTATAATCAATTCTAACCATTTCAACACAATAATATATGCCAAATAGTGTTGTGTGCCAAGTTTCGTGCATAACAAACCATGTTTGACCTACTTTACGCGCGAATTTGACAAATAAAAACGCGAAATTGACAGCATCATACTAGTGACCAGACCACCTTCCACGACACGTGGAGACCAAACCTATTCATCCAGGACCTAGGCTAAAGTGGAAATAGAATCTTGGTACTTGGATCTAGCTATCAAGGTCCTAAAACCATTCTAAAAATCCCCGTGCACTC
Source organism: Amaranthus tricolor (assembly GCF_026212465.1). NCBI lineage: Eukaryota > Viridiplantae > Streptophyta > Magnoliopsida > Caryophyllales > Amaranthaceae > Amaranthus > Amaranthus tricolor. The sequence continues at coordinate 13,732,769 of NC_080052.1, forward strand.
CTAGAAGCTGAGCCGAAGGAGGGCTGGTCGACAGTTTGCCAGATCAGAATTTTGTTTAAGTGTTTGTGGTTGTTTCGTGTTCTTTTCATGATCATTTGTAGTTTTTCACTGTGTCATTAATCAAAGCTTACGCACAACATTAATCCTTGCATAACCAAGGCCTTAATTAGCCCCGGTTTCGCATCAAAACCAAGTTTGAGCTACTTTACGCGCGGAATTGACAAAAACGCTTAAAAACGCATAAAATCGCAACTTAACTTCTAATTTCTAGCATATGACTATTATTAACAATTCTAACCATTTCAACACAATAATATATGCCAAATAGTGTTGTGTGCCAAGTTTCGTGCATAACAAACCAAGTTTGAGTACTTTACGCGCGAAATTGACAAAAACGCTTTAAAACGCATAAAATCGCAACTTAACTTCTAATTTCTAGCATATGACTATTATTATCAATTCTAACCATTTCAACACAATAATATATGCCAAATAGTGTTGTGTGCCAAGTTTCGTGCATAACAAACCATGTTTGAGCGACTTTACGCGCGGAATTGACAAAAACGCTTAAAAACGCATAAAATCGCAACTTAACTTCTAATTTCTAGTGTATGACTATTATTATCAATTCTTACCATTTCAACACAATAATATATGCCAAATAGTGTTGTGTTCCAAGTTTCGTGCATAACAAACCATGTTTGACCTACTTTACGCGCGAAATTGACAAAAACGCTTAAAAACGCATAAAATCGCAACTTAACTTCTAATTTCTAGCATATGACTATTATTATCAATTCTAACCATTTCAAAACAATAATATATGCCAAATAGTGTTGTGTGCCAAGTTTCGTGCATAACAAACCATGTTTGACCTACTTTACGCGCGAATTTGACAAATAAAAACGCGAAATTGACAGCATCAAACTAGTGACCAAACCACCTTGCACGACACGTGGAGACCAAACCTATTCATCCAGGACCTAGGCTAAAGTGGAAATGGAATCTTGGTACTTGGATCTAGCTATCAAGGTCCTAAAACCATTCTAACAATCCCCGTGGACTCCTAGAAGCTGAGCCGAAGGAGGGCTGGTCGACAGTTTGCCAGATCAGAATCTTGTTTAAGTGTTTTTGGTTGTTTCGTGTTCTTTTCATGATCATTTGTAGTTTTTCACTGTGTCATTAATCAAAGCTTACGCACAACATTAATCCTTGCATAACCAAGGCCTTAATCAGCCCCGGTTTCGCATCAAAACCAAGTTTGAGCGACTTTACGCGCGGAATTGACAAAAACGCTTAAAAACGCATAAAATCGCAACTTAACTTCTAATTTCTAGCATATGACTATTATTATCAATTCTAACCATTTCAACACAATAATATATGCCAAATAGTGTTGTGTGCCAAGTTTCGTGCATAACAAACCATGTTTGACCTACTTTACGCGCGAAATTGACAAAAACGATTAAAAACGCATAAAATCGCAACTTAACTTCTAATTTTTTAGCATATGACTATTATTATCAATTCTAACCATTTCAACACAATAATATATGCCAAATAGTGTTGTGTGCCAAGTTTCGTGCATAACAAACCATGTTTGACCTACTTTACGCGCGAAATTGACAAAAACGCTTAAAAACGCATAAAATCGCAACTTAACTTCTAATTTCTAGCATATGACTATTATTATCAATTCTAACCATTTCAACACAATAATATATGCCAAATAGTGTTGTGTGCCATGTTTCGTGCATAACAAACCATGTTTGACCTACTTTACGCGCGAATTTGACAAATAAAAACGCGAAATTGACAGCATCAAACTAGTGACCAGACCACCTTGCACGACACGTGGAGACCAAACCTATTCATCCAGGACCTAGGCTAAAGTGGAAATGGAATCTTGGAACTTGGATCTAGCTATCAAGGTCCTAAAACCATTCTAACAATCCCCGTGGACTCCTAAAAGCTGAGCCGAAGGAGGGCTGGTCGACAGTTTGCCAGATCAGAATTTTGTTTAAGTGTATGTGGTTGTTTCGTGTTCTTTTCATGATCATTTGTAGTTTTTCACTGTGTCATTAATCAAATCTTACGCACAACATTAATCCTTGCATAACCAAGGCCTTAATCAGTCCCGGTTTCGCATCAAAACCAAGTTTGAGCTACTTTACGCGCGGAATTGACAAAAACGCTTAAAAACGCATAAAATCGCAACTTAACTTCTAATTTCTAGCATATGACTATTATTATCAATTCTAACAATTTCAACACAATAATATATGCCAAATAGTGTTGTGTGCCAAGTTTCGTGCATAACAAACCATGTTTGACCTACTTTACGCGCGAAATTGACAAAAATGCTTAAAAACGCATAAAATCGCAACTTAACTTCTAATTTCTAGCATATGACTATTATTATCAAGTATAACCATTTCAACACAATAATATATGCCAAATAGTGTTGTGAGCCAAGTTTAGTGCATAACAAACCATGTTTGACCTACTTTACGCGCGAAATTGACAAAAACGCTTAAAAACCCATAAAATCGCAACTTAACTTCTAATTTCTAGCATATGACAATTATTATCAAGTATAACCATTTCAACACAATAATATATGCCAAATAGTGTTGTGTGCCAAGTTTCGTGCATAACAAACCATGTTTGACCTACTTTACGCGCGAAATTGACAAAAACGCTTAAAAACGCATAAAATCGCAACTTAACTTCTAATTTCTAGCATATGACTATTATTATCAATTCTAACCATTTCAAAACAATAATATATGCCAAATAGTGTTGTGTGCCAAGTTTCGTGCATAACAAACCATGTTTGACCTACTTTACGCGCGAATTTGACAAATAAAAACGCGAAATTGACAGCATCAAACTAGTGACCAAACCACCTTGCACGACACGTGGAGACAAAACCTATTCATCCAGGACCTAGGCTAAAGTGGAAATGGAATCTTGGTACTTGGATCTAGCTATCAAGGTCCTAAAACCATTCTAACAATCCCCGTGGACTCCTAGAAGCTGAGCCGAAGGAGGGCTGGTCGACAGTTTGCCAGATCAGAATCTTGTTTAAGTGTTTTTGGTTGTTACGTGTTCTTTTCATGATCATTTGTAGTTTTTCACTGTGTCATTAATCAAAGCTTACGCACAACATTAATCCTTGCATAACCAAGGCCTTAATCAGCCCCGGTTTCGCATCAAAACCAAGTTTGAGCGACTTTACGCGCGGAATTGACAAAAACGCTTAAAAACGCATAAAATCGCAACTTAACTTCTAATTTCTAGCATATGACTATTATTATCAATTCTAACCATTTCAACACAATAATATATGCCAAATAGTGTTGTGTGCCAAGTTTCGTGCATAACAAACCATGTTTGACCTACTTTACGCGCGAAATTGACAAAAACGCTTAAAAACGCATAAAATCGCAACTTAACTTCTAATTTCTAGCATATGACTATTATTATCAATTCTAACCATTTCAACACAATAATATATGCCAAATAGTGTTGTGTGCCAAGTTTGGTGCATAACAAACCATGTTTGACCTACTTTACGCGCGAAATTGACAAGAACGCTTAAAAACCCATAAAATCGCAACTTAACTTCTAATTTCTAGCATATGACTATTATTATCAATTCTAACCATTTCAACACAATAATATATGCCAAATAGTGTTGTGTGCCAAGTTTCGTGCATAACAAACCATGTTTGACCTACTTTACGCGCGAAATTGACAAAAACGCTTAAAAACGCATAAAATCGCAACTTAACTTCTAATTTCTAGCATATGACTATTATTATCAATTCTAACCATTTCAACACAATAATATATGCCAAATAGTGTTGTGTTCCAAGTTTCGTGCATAACAAACCATGTTTGACCTACTTTACGCTCGAAATTGACAAAAACGCTTAAAAACCCATAAAATCGCAACTTAACTTCTAATTTCTAGCATATGACTATTATTATCAAGTATAACCATTTCAACACAATAATATATGCCAAATAGTGTTGTGTGCCAAGTTTAGTGCATAACAAACCATGTTTGACCTACTTTACGCGCGAAATTGACAAAAACGCTTAAAAACGCATAAAATCGCAACTTAACTTCTAATTTCTAGCATATGACTATTATTATCAATTCTAACCATTTCAACACAATATTATATGCCAAATAGTGTTGTGTGCCAAGTTTCGTGCATAACAAACCATGTTTGACCTACTTTACGCGCGAAATTGACAAAAATGCTTAAAAACCCATAAAATCGCAACTTAACTTCTAATTTCTAGCATATGACTATTATTATCAAGTATAACCATTTCAACACAATAATATATGCCAAATAGTGTTGTGTGCCAAGTTTCGTGCATAACAAACCATGTTTGACCTACTTTACGCGCGAAATTGACAAAAACGCTTAAAAACGCATAAAATCGCAACTTGACTTCTAATTTCTAGCATATGACTATTATTATCAATTCTAACCATTTCAACACAATAATATATGCCAAATAGTGTTGGTGTGCCATGTTTCGTGCATAACAAACCATGTTTGACCTACTTTACGCGCGAATTTGACAAATAAAAACGCGAAATTGACAGCATCAAACTAGTGACCAGACCACCTTGCACGACACGTGGACACCAAACCTATTCATCCAGGACCTAGGCTAAAGTGGAAATGGAATCTTGGAACTTGGATCTAGCTATCAAGGTCCTAAAACCATTCTAACAATCCCCGTGGACTCCTAAAAGCTGAGCCGAAGGAGGGCTGGTCGACAGTTTGCCAGATCAGAATTTTGTTTAAGTGTATGTGGTTGTTTCGTGTTCTTTTCATGATCATTTGTAGTTTTTCACTGTGTCATTAATCAAATCTTACGCACAACATTAATCCTTGCATAACCAAGGCCTTAATCAGTCCCGGTTTCGCATCAAAACCAAGTTTGAGCTACTTTACGCGCGGAATTGACAAAAACGCTTAAAAACGCATAAAATCGCAACTTAACTTCTAATTTCTAGCATATGACTATTATTATCAATTCTAACAATTTCAACACAATAATATATGCCAAATAGTGTTGTGTGCCATGTTTCGTGCATAACAAACCATGTTTGACCTACTTTACGCGCGAAATTGACAAAAATGCTTAAAAACGCATAAAATCGCAACTTAACTTCTAATTTCTAGCATATGACTATTATTATCAAGTATAACCATTTCAACACAATAATATATGCCAAATAGTGTTGTGTGCCAAGTTTAGTGCATAACAAACCATGTTTGACCTACTTTACGCGCGAAATTGACAAAAACGCTTAAAAACCCATAAAATCGCAACTTAACTTCTAATTTCTAGCGTATGACTATTATTATCAATTCTAACCATTTCAACACAATAATATATGCCAAATAGTGTTGTGTTCCAAGTTTCGTGCATAACAAACCATGTTTGACCTACTTTACGCGCGAAATTGACAAAAACGCTTAAAAACCCATAAAATCGCAACTTAACTTCTAATTTCTAGCATATGACTATTATTATCAAGTATAACCATTTCAACACAATAATATATGCCAAATAGTGTTGTGTGCCAAGTTTCGTGCATAACAAACCATGTTTGACCTACTTTACGCGCGAAATTGACAAAAACGCTTAAAAACGCATAAAATCGCAACTTAACTTCTAATTTCTAGCATATGACTATTATTATCAATTCTAACCATTTCAAAACAATAATATATGCCAAATAGTGTTGTGTGCCAAGTTTCGTGCATAACAAACCATGTTTGACCTACTTTACGCGCGAATTTGACAAATAAAAACGCGAAATTGACAGCATCAAACTAGTGACCAAACCACCTTGCACGACACGTGGAGACCAAACCTATTCATCCAGGACCTAGGCTAAAGTGGAAATGGAATCTTGGTACTTGGATCTAGCTATCAAGGTCCTAAAACCATTCTAACAATCCCCGTGGACTCCTAGAAGCTGAGCCGCAGGAGGGCTGGTCGACAGTTTGCCAGATCAGAATCTTGTTTAAGTGTTTTTGGTTGTTTCGTGTTCTTTTCATGATCATTTGTAGTTTTTCACTGTGTCATTAATCAAAGCTTACGCACAACATTAATCCTTGCATAACCAAGGCCTTAATCAGCCCCGGTTTCGCATCAAAACCAAGTTTGAGCGACTTTACGCGCGGAATTGACAAAAACGCTTAAAAACGCATAAAATCGCAACTTAACTTCTAATTTCTAGCATATGACTATTATTATCAATTCTAACCATTTCAACACAATAATATATGCCAAATAGTGTTGTGTGCCAAGTTTCGTGCATAACAAACCATGTTTGACCTACTTTACGCGCGAAATTGACAAAAACGCTTAAAAACGCATAAAATCGCAACTTAACTTCTAATTTCTAGCATATGACTATTATTATCAATTCTAACCATTTCAACACAATAATATATGCCAAATAGTGTTGTGTGCCAAGTTTCGTGCATAACAAACCATGTTTGACCTACTTTACGCGCGAAATTGACAAGAACGCTTAAAAACCCATAAAATCGCAACTTAACTTCTAATTTCTAGCATATGACTATTATTATCAATTCTAA
>NC_080052.1:13739515-13809089 GCF_026212465.1 Amaranthus tricolor
CTTTACGCGCGAAATTGACAAAAACGCTTAAAAATGCATAAAATCGCAACTTAACTTCTAATTTCTAGCATATGACTATTATTATCAATTCTAACCATTTCAACACAATAATATATGCCAAATAGTGTTGTGTGCCAAGTTTCGTGCATAACAAACCATGTTTGACCTACTTTACGCGCGAATTTGACAAATAAAAACGCGAAATTGACAGCATCAAACTAGTGACCGGACCACCTTGCACGACACGTGGAGACCAAACCTATTCATCCAGGACCTAGGCTAAAGTGGAAATGGAATCTTGGTACTTGGATCTAGCTATCAAGGTCCTAAAACCATTCTAACAATCCCCGTGGACTCCTAGAAGCTGAGCCGATGGAGGGCTGGTCGACAGTTTGCCAGATCAGAATTTTGTTTAAGTGTTTGTCGTTGTTTCGTGTTCTTTTCATGATCATTTGTAGTTTTTCACTGTGTCATTAATCAAAGCTTACGCACAACATTAATCCTTGCATAACCAAGGCCTTAATCAGCCCCGGTTTCGCATCAAAACCAAGTTTGAGCTACTTTACGCGCGGAATTGACAAAAACGCTTAAAAACGCATAAAATCGCAACTTAACTACTAATTTCTAGCATATGACTATTATTATCAATTCTAACCATTTCAACACAATAATATATGCCAAATAGTGTTGTGTGCCAAGTTTCGTGCATAACAAACCATGTTTGACCTACTTTACGCGCGAAATTGACAAAAACGCTTAAAAATGCATAAAATCGCAACTTAACTTCTAATTTCTAGCATATGACTATTATTATCAAGTATAACAATTTCAACACAATAATATATGCCAAATAGTGTTGTGTGCCAAGTTTCGTGCATAACAAACCATGTTTGACCTACTTTACGCGCGAAATTAACAAAAACGCTTAAAAACGCATAAAATTGCAACTTAACTTCTAATTTCTAGCATATGACTATTATTATGAATTCTAACCATTTCAACACAATAATATATGCCAAATAGTGTTGTGTGCCAAGTTTCGTGCATAACAAACCAAGTTTGAGTACTTTACGCGCGAAATTGACAAAAACGCTTTAAAACGCATAAAATCGCAACTTAACTTCTAATTTCTAGCATATGACTATTATTATCAACTCTAACCATTTCAATACAATAATATATGCCAAATAGTGTTGTGTGCCAAGTTTCGTGCATAACAAACCATGTTTGACCTTCTTTACGCGTGAAATTGACAAAAATGCTTAAAAACCCATAAAATCGCAACTTAACTTCTAATTTCTAGCATATGACTATTATTATCAAGTATAACCATTTCAACACAATAATATATGCCAAATAGTGTTGTTTGCCAAGTTTCGTGCATAACAAACCATGTTTGACCTACTTTACGCGCGAAATTGACAAAAACGCTTAAAAACGCATAAAATCGCAACTTAACTTCTAATTTCTAGCATATGACTATTATTATCAATTCTAACCATTTCAACATAATAATATATGCCAAATAGTGTTGTGTGCCAAGTTTCGTGCATAACAAACCATGTTTGACCTACTTTACGCGCGAAATTGACAAAAACGCTTAAAAACGCATAAAATCGCAACTTAACTTCTAATTTTTAGCATATGACTATTATTATCAATTCTAACCATTTCAACACAATAATATATGCCAAATAGTGTTGTGTGCCAAGTTTCGTGCATAACAAACCATGTTTGACCTACTTTACGCGCGAAATTGTCAAAAACGCTTAAAAACCCATAAAATCGCAACTTAACTTCTAATTTCTAGCATATGACTATTATTATCAAGTATAACCATTTCAACACAATAATATATGCCAAATAGTGTTGTGTGCCAAGTTTCGTGCATAACAAACCATGTTTGACCTACTTTACGCGCGAAATTGACAAAAACGCTTAAAAATGCATAAAATCGCAACTTAACTTCTAATTTCTTGCATATGACTATTATTATCAATTCTAACCATTTCAACACAATAATATATGCCAAATAGTGTTGTGTGCCAAGTTTCGTGCATAACAAACCATGTTTGACCTACTTTACGCGCGAATTTGACAAATAAAAACGCGAAATTGACAGCATCAAACTAGTGACCAGACCACCTTGCACGACACGTGGAGACCAAAACTATTCATCCAGGACCTAGGCTAAAGTGGAAATGGAATCTTGGTACTTGGATCTAGCTATCAAGGTCCTAAAACCATTCTAACAATCCCCGTGGACTCCTAGAAGCTGAGCCGATGGAGGGCTGGTCGACAGTTTGCCAGATCAGAATTTTGTTTAAGTGTTTGTCGTTGTTTCGTGTTCTTTTCATGATCATTTGTAGTTTTTCACTGTGTCATTAATCAAAGCTTACGCACAACATTAATCCTTGCATAACCAAGGCCTTAATCAGCCCCGGTTTCGCATCAAAACCAAGTTTGAGCTACTTTACGCGCGGAATTGACAAAAACGCTTAAAAACGCATAAAATCGCAACTTAACTACTAATTTCTAGCATATGACTATTATTATCAATTCTAACCATTTCAATACAATAATATATGCCAAATAGTGTTGTGTGCCAAGTTTCGTGCATAACAAACCATGTTTGACCTACTTTACGCGCGAAATTGACAAAAATGCTTAAAAACCCATAAAATCGCAATTTAACTTCTAATTTCTAGCATATGAATATTATTATCAAGTATAACCATTTCAACACAATAATATATGCCAAATAGTGTTGTGTGCCAAGTTTCGTGCATAACAAACCATGTTTGAACTACTTTACGCGCGAAATTGACAAAAACGCTTAAAAATGCATAAAATCGCAACTTAACTTCTAATTTCTAGCATATGACTATTATTATCAAGTATAACAATTTCAACACAATAATATATGCCAAATAGTGTTGTGTGCCAAGTTTCGTGCATAACAAACCATGTTTGACCTACTTTACGCGCGAAATTAACAAAAACGCTTAAAAACGCATAAAATTGCAACTTAACTTCTAATTTCTAGCATATGACTATTATTATGAATTCTAACCATTTCAACACAATAATATATGCCAAATAGTGTTGTGTGCCAAGTTTCGTGCATAACAAACCAAGTTTGAGTACTTTACGCGCGAAATTCACAAAAACGCTTTAAAACGCATAAAATCGCAACTTAACTTCTAATTTCTAGCATATGACTATTATTATCAACTCTAACCATTTCAATACAATAATATATGCCAAATAGTGTTGTGTGCCAAGTTTCGTGCATAACAAACCATGTTTGACCTACTTTACGCGTGAAATTGACAAAAATGCTTAAAAACCCATAAAAATCGCAACTTAACTTCTAATTTCTAGCATATGACTATTATTATCAAGTATAACCATTTCAACACAATAATATATGCCAAATAGTGTTGTTTGCCAAGTTTCGTGCATAACAAACCATGTTTGACCTACTTTACGCGCGAAATTGACAAAAACGCTTAAAAACGCATAAAATCGCAACTTAACTTCTAATTTCTAGCATATGACTATTATTATCAATTCTAACCATTTCAACATAATAATATATGCCAAATAGTGTTGTGTGCCAAGTTTCGTGCATAACAAACCATGTTTGACCTACTTTACGCGCGAAATTGACAAAAACGCTTAAAAACGCATAAAATCGCAACTTAACTTCTAATTTTTAGCATATGACTATTATTATCAATTCTAACCATTTCAACACAATAATATATGCCAAATAGTGTTGTGTGCCAAGTTTCGTGCATAACAAACCATGTTTGACCTACTTTACGCGCGAAATTGATAAAAACGCTTAAAAACCCATAAAATCGCAACTTAACTTCTAATTTCTAGCATATGACTATTATTATCAAGTATAACAATTTCAACACAATAATATATGCCAAATAGTGTTGTGTGCCAAGTTTCGTGCATAACAAACCATGTTTGACCTACTTTACGCGCGAAATTGACAAAAACGCTTAAAAATGCATAAAATCGCAACTTAACTTCTAATTTCTAGCATATGACTATTATTATCAATTCTAACCATTTCAACACAATAATATATGCCAAATAGTGTTGTGTGCCAAGTTTCGTGCATAACAAACCATGTTTGACCTACTTTACGCGCGAATTTGACAAATAAAAACGCGAAATTGACAGCATCAAACTAGTGACCAGACCACCTTGCACGACACGTGGAGACCAAACCTATTCATCCAGGACCTAGGCTAAAGTGGAAATGGAATCTTGGTACTTGGATCTAGCTATCAAGGTCCTAAAACCATTCTAACAATCCCCGTGGACTCCTAGAAGCTGAGCCGATGGAGGGCTGGTCGACAGTTTGCCAGATCAGAATTTTGTTTAAGTGTTTGTCGTTGTTTCGTGTTCTTTTCATGATCATTTGTAGTTTTTCACTGTGTCATTAATCAAAGCTTACGCACAACATTAATCCTTGCATAACCAAGGCCTTAATCAGCCCCGGTTTCGCATCAAAACCAAGTTTGAGCTACTTTACGCGCGGAATTGACAAAAACGCTTAAAAACGCATAAAATCGCAACTTAACTTCTAATTTCTAGCATATGACTATTATTATCAATTCTAACCATTTCAACACAATAATATATGCCAAATAGTGTTGTGTGCCAAGTTTCGTGCATAACAAACCATGTTTGACCTACTTTACGCGCGAAATTGACAAAAATGCTTAAAAACCCATAAAATCGCAATTTAACTTCTAATTTCTAGCATATGAATATTATTATCAAGTATAACCATTTCAACACAATAATATATGCCAAATAGTGTTGTGTGCCAAGTTTCGTGCATAACAAACCATGTTTAAACTACTTTACGCGCGAAATTGACTAAAACGCTTAAAAACGCATAAAATCGCAACTTAACTTCTAATTTCTAGCATATGACTATTATTATCAATTCTAACCATTTCAACACAATGATATATGCCAAATAGTGTTGTGTGCCATGTTTCGTGCATAACAAACCATGTTTGACCTACTTTATGCGCGAATTTGACAAATAAAAACGCGAAATTGACAGCATCAAACTAGTGACCAGACCACCTTGCACGACACGTGGAGACCAAACCTATTCATCCAGGACCTAGGCTAAAGTGGAAATGGAATCTTGGTACTTGGATCTAGCTATCAAGGTCCTAAAACCATTCTAACAATCCCCGTGGACTCCTAGAAGCTGAGCCGAAGGAGGGCTGGTCGACAGTTTGCCAGATCAGAATTTTGTTTAAGTGTTTGTGGTTGTTTCGTGTTCTTTTCATGATCATTTGTAGTTTTTCACTGTGTCATTAATCAAAGCTTACGCACAACATTAATCCTTGCATAACCAAGGCCTTAATCAGCCCCGGTTTCGCATCAAAACCAAGTTTGAGCTACTTTACGCGCGGAATTGACAAAAACGCTTAAAAACGCATAAAATCGCAACTTAACTTCTAATTTCTAGCATATGACTATTATTATCAATTCTAACCATTTCAACACAATAATATATGCCAAATAGTGTAGTGTGCCAAGTTTCGTGCATAACAAACCAAGTTTGAGTACTTTACGCGCGAAATTGAGAAAAACGCTTTAAAACGCATAAAATCGCAACTTAACTTCTAATTTCTAGCATATGACTATTATTATCAACTCTAACCATTTCAATACAATAATATATGCCAAATAGTGTTGTGTGCCAAGTTTCGTGCATAACAAACCATGTTTGACCTACTTTACGCGCGAAATTGACAAAAATGCTTAAAAACCCATAAAATCGCAACTTAACTTCTAATTTCTAGCATATGACTATTATTATCAAGTATAACCATTTCAACACAATAATATATGCCAAATAGTGTATTGTGCCAAGTTTCGTGCATAACAAACCATGTTTGACCTACTTTACGCGCGAAATTGACAAAAACGCTTAAAAACGCATAAAATCGCAACTTAACTTCTAATTTCTAGCATATGACTATTATTATCAATTCTAACCATTTCAACATAATAATATATGCCAAATAGTGTTGTGTGCCAAGTTTCGTGCATAACAAACCATGTTTGACCTACTTTACGCGCGAAATTGACAAAAACGCTTAAAAACGCATAAATCACAACTTAACTTCTAATTTCTAGCATATGACTATTATTATCAATTCTAACCATTTCAACACAATAATATATGCCAAATAGTGTTGTGTGCCAAGTTTCGTGCATAACAAACCATGTTTGACCTACTTTACGCGCGAAATTGACAAAAACGCTTAAAAACCCATAAAATCGCAACTTAACTTCTAATTTCTAGCATATGACTATTATTATCAAGTATAACCATTTCAACACAATAATATATGCCAGATAGTGTTGTGTGCCAAGTTTCGTGCATAACAAACCATGTTTGACCTACTTTACGCGCGAAATTGACAAAAACGCTTAAAAATGCATAAAATCGCAACTTAACTTCTAATTTCTAGCATATGACTATTATTATCAATTCTAACCATTTCAACACAATAATATATGCCAAATAGTGTTGTGTGCCAAGTTTCGTGCATAACAAACCATGTTTGACCTACTTTACACGCGAATTTGACAAATAAAAACGCGAAATTGACAGCATCAAACTAGTGACCAGACCACCTTGCACGACACGTGGAGACCAAACCTATTCATCCAGGACCTAGGCTAAAGTGGAAATGGAATCTTGGTACTTGGATCTAGCTATCAAGGTCCTAAAACCATTCTAACAATCCCCGTGGACTCCTAGAAGCTGAGCCGATGGAGGGCTGGTCGACAGTTTGCCAGATCAGAATTTTGTTTAAGTGTTTGTGGTTGTTTCGTGTTCTTTTCATGATCATTTGTAGTTTTTCACTGTGTCATTAATCAAAGCTTACGCACAACATTAATCCTTGCATAACCAAGGCCTTAATCAGCCCCGGTTTCGCATCAAAACCAAGTTTGAGCTACTTTACGCGCGGAATTGACAAAAACGCTTAAAAACGCATAAAATCGCAACTTAACTTCTAATTTCTAGCATATGACTATTATTATCAATTCTAACCATTTCAACACAATAATTATATGCCAAATAGTGTTGTGTGCCAAGTTTCGTGCATAACAAACCATGTTTGACCTACTTTACGCGCGAAATTGACAAAAATGCTTAAAAACCCATAAAATCGCAATTTAACTTCTAATTTCTAGCATATGACTATTATGATCAAGTATAACCATTTCAACACAATAATATATGCCAAATAGTGTTGTGTGCCAAGTTTCGTGCATAACAAACCATGTTTGAACTACTTTACGCGAGAAATTGACAAAAACGCTTAAAAACGCATAAAATCGCAACTTAACTTTTAATTTCTAGCATATGACTATTATTATCAATTCTAACCATTTCAACACAATAATATATGCCAAATAGTGTTGTGTGCCATGTTTCGTGCATAACAAACCATGTTTGACCTACTTTATGTGCGAATTTGACAAATAAAAACGCGAAATTGACAGCATCAAACTAGTGACCAGACCACCTTGCACGACACGTGGAGACCAAACCTATTCATCCAGGACCTAGGCTAAAGTGGAAATGGAATCTTGGTACTTGGATCTAGCTATCAAGGTCCTAAAACCATTCTAACAATCCCCGTGGACTCCTAGAAGTTGAGCCGAAGGAGGGCTGGTCGACAGTTTGCCAGATCAGAATTTTGTTTAAGTGTTTGTGGTTGTTTCGTGTTCTTTTCATAATCCTTTGTAGTTTTTCACTGTGTCATTAATCAAAGCTTACGCACAACATTAATCCTTGCATAACCAAGGCCTTAATCAGCCCCGGTTTCGCATCAAAACCAAGTTTGAGCTACTTTACGCGCGGAATTGACAAAAACGCTTAAAAACGCATAAAATCGCAACTTAACTTCTAATTTCTAGCATATGACTATTATTATCAATTCTAACCATTTCAACATAATAATATATGCCAAGTAGTGTTGTGTGCCAAGTTTCGTGCATAACAAACCATGTTTGACCTACTTTACGCGCGAAATTGACAAAAACGCTTAAAAACGCATAAAATCGCAACTTAACTTCTAATTTCTAGCATATGACTATTATTATCAATTCTAACCATTTCAACACAATAATATATGCCAAATAGTGTTGTGTGCCAAGTTTCGTGCATAACAAACCATGTTTGACCTACTTTACGCGCGAAATTGACAAAAACGCTTAAAAACCCATAAAATCGCAACTTAACTTCTAATTTCTAGAATATGACTATTATTATCAAGTATAACCATTTCAACACAATAATATATTCCAAATAGTGTTGTGTGCCAAGTTTCGTGCATAACAAACCATGTTTGACCTACTTTACGCGCGAAATTGACAAAAACGCTTAAAAACGCATAAAATCGCAACTTAACTTCTAATTTCTAGCATATGACTATTATTATCAATTCTAACCATTTCAACACAATAATATATGCCAAATAGTGTTGTGTGCCAAGTTTCGTGCATAACAAACCATGTTTGACCTACTTTACGCGCGAATTTGACAAATAAAAACGCGAAATTGACAGCATCAAACTAGTGACCAGACCACCTTGCACGACACGTGGAGACCAAACCTATTCATCCAGGACCTAGGCTAAAGTGGAAATGGAATCTTGGTACTTGGATCTAGCTATCAAGGTCCTAAAACCATTCTAACAATCCCCGTGGACTCCTAGAAGCTGAGCCGATGGAGGGCTGGTCGACAGTTTGCCAGATCAGAATTTTGTTTAAGTGTTTGTCGTTGTTTCGTGTTCTTTTCATGATCATTTGTAGTTTTTCACTGTGTCATTAATCAAAGCTTACGCACAACATTAATCCTTGCATAACCAAGGCCTTAATCAGCCCCGGTTTCGCATCAAAACCATGTTTGAGATACTTTACGCGCGGAATTGACAAAAACGCTTAAAAACGCATAAAATCGCAACTTAACTTCTAATTTCTAGCATATGACTATTATTATCAAATCTAACCATTTCAACACAATAATATATGCCAAATAGTGTTGTGTGCCAAGTTTCGTGCATAACAAACCATGTTTGACCTACTTTACGCGCGAAATTGACAAAAATGCTTAAAAACCCATAAAATCGCAATTTAACTTCTAATTTCTAGCATATGACTATTATTATCAAGTATAACCATTTCAACACAATAATATATGCCAAATAGTGTTGTGTGCCATGTTTCGTGCATAACAAACCATGTTTGACCTACTTTACGCGCGAAATTGACAAAAACGCTTAAAAACGCATAAAATCGCAACTTAACTTCTAATTTCTAGCATATGACTATTATTATCAATTCTAACCATTTCAACACAATAATATATGCCAAATAGTGTTGTGTGCCAAGTTTCGTGCATAACAAACCATGTTTGACCTACTTTATGCGCGAATTTGACAAATAAAAACGCGAAATTGACAGCATCAAACTAGTGACCAGACCACCTTGCACGACACGTGGAGACCAAACCTATTCATCCAGGACCTAGGCTAAAGTGGAAATGGAATCTTGGTACTTGGATCTAGCTATCAAGGTCCTAAAACCATTCTAACAATCCCCGTGGACTCCTAGAAGTT
This sequence comes from Amaranthus tricolor, assembly GCF_026212465.1. NCBI lineage: Eukaryota > Viridiplantae > Streptophyta > Magnoliopsida > Caryophyllales > Amaranthaceae > Amaranthus > Amaranthus tricolor. The sequence continues at coordinate 13,749,208 of NC_080052.1, forward strand.
GAGCCGAAGGAGGGCTGGTCGACAGTTTGCCAGATTAGAATTTTGTTTAAGTGTTTGTGGTTGTTTCGTGTTCTTTTCATGATCCTTTGTAGTTTTTCACTGTGTCATTAATCAAAGCTTACGCACAACATTAATCCTTGCATAACCAAGGCCTTAATCAGCCCCGGTTTCGCATCAAAACCAAGTTTGAGCTACTTTACGCGCGGAATTGACAAAAACGCTTAAAAACGCATAAAATCGCAACTTAACTTCTAATTTCTAGCATATGACTATTATTATCAATTCTAACCATTTCAACATAATAATATATGCCAAGTAGTGTTGTGTGCCAAGTTTCGTGCATAACAAACCATGTTTGACCTACTTTACGCGCGAAATTAACAAAAACGCTTAAAAACGCATAAAATCGCAACTTAACTTCTAATTTCTAGCATATGACTATTATTATCAATTCTAACCATTTCAACACAATAATATATGCCAAATAGTGTTGTGTGCCAAGTTTCGTGCATAACAAACCATGTTTGACCTACTTTACGCGCGAAATTGACAAAAACGCTTAAAAACCCATAAAATCGCAACTTAACTTCTAATTTCTAGAATATGACTATTATTATCAAGTATAACCATTTCAACACAATAATATATTCCAAATAGTGTTGTGTGCCAAGTTTCGTGCATAACAAACCATGTTTGACCTACTTTACGCGCGAAATTGACAAAAACGCTTAAAAACGCATAAAATCGCAACTTAACTTCTAATTTCTAGCATATGACTATTATTATCAATTCTAACCATTTCAACACAATAATATATGCCAAATAGTGTTGTGTGCCAAGTTTCGTGCATAACAAACCATGTTTGACCTACTTTACGCGCGAATTTGACAAATAAAAACGTGAAATTGACAGTATCAAACTAGTGACCAGACCACCTTGCACGACACGTGGAGACCAAACCTATTCATCCAGGACATGGCTAAAGTGGAAATGGAATCTTGGTACTTGGATCTAGCTATCAAGGTCCTAAAACCATTCTAACAATCCCCGTGGACTCCTAGAAGTTGAGCCGAAGGAGGGCTGGTCGACAGTTTGCCAGATCAGAATTTTGTTTAAGTGTTTGTGGTTGTTTCGTGTTCTTTTCATAATCCTTTGTAGTTTTTCACTGTGTCATTAATCAAAGCTTACGCACAACATTAATCCTTGCATAACCAAGGCCTTAATCAGCCCCGGTTTCGCATCAAAACCAAGTTTGAGCTACTTTACGCGCGGAATTGACAAAAACGCTTAAAAACGCATAAAATCGCAACTTAACTTCTAATTTCTAGCATATGACTATTATTATCAATTCTAACCATTTCAACACAATAATATATGCCAAATAGTGTTGTGTGCCAAGTTTCGTGCATAACAAACCATGTTTGACCTACTTTACGCGCGAAATTGACAAAAATGCTTAAAAACCCATAAAATCGCAATTTAACTTCTAATTTCTAGCATATGACTCTTATTATCAAGTATAACCATTTCAACACAATAATATATGCCAAATAGTGTTGTGTGCCAAGTTTCGTGCATAACAAACCATGTTTGAACTACTTTACGCGCGAAATTGACAAAAACGCTTAAAAACGCATAAAATCGCAACTTAACTTTTAATTTCTAGCATATGACTATTATTATCAATTCTAACCATTTCAACACAATAATATATGCCAAATAGTGTTGTGTGCCATGTTTCGTGCATAACAAACCATGTTTGACCTACTTTATGCGCGAATTTGACAAATAAAAACGCGAAATTGACAGCATCAAACTAGTGACCAGACCACCTTGCACGACACGTGGAGACCAAACCTATTCATCCAGGACCTAGGCTAAAGTGGAAATGGAATCTTGGTACTTGGATCTAGCTATCAAGGTCCTAAAACCATTCTAACAATCCCCGTGGACTCCTAGAAGTTGAGCCGAAGGAGGGCTGGTCGACAGTTTGCCAGATCAGAATTTTGTTTAAGTGTTTGTGGTTGTTTCGTGTTCTTTTCATAATCCTTTGTAGTTTTTCACTGTGTCATTAATCAAAGCTTACGCACAACATTAATCCTTGCATAACCAAGGCCTTAATCAGCCCCGGTTTCGCATCAAAACCAAGTTTGAGCTACTTTACGCGCGGAATTGACAAAAACGCTTAAAAACGCATAAAATCGCAACTTAACTTCTAATTTCTAGCATATGACTATTATTATCAATTCTAACCATTTCAACATAATAATATATGCCAAGTAGTGTTGTGTGCCAAGTTTCGTGCATAACAAACCATGTTTGACCTACTTTACGCGCGAAATTGACAAAAACGCTTAAAAACGCATAAAATAGCAACTTAACTTCTAATTTCTAGCATATGACTATTATTATAGATTCTAACCATTTCAACACAATAATATATGCCAAATAGTGTTGTGTGCCAAGTTTCGTGCATAACAAACCATGTTTGACCTACTTTACGCGCGAAATTGACAAAAACGCTTAAAAACCCATAAAATCGCAACTTAACTTCTAATTTCTAGAATATGACTATTATTATCAAGTATAACCATTTCAACACAATAATATATTCCAAATAGTGTTGTGTGCCAAGTTTCGTGCATAACAAACCATGTTTGACCTACTTTACGCGCGAAATTGACAAAAACGCTTAAAAACGCATAAAATCGCAACATAACTTCTAATTTCTAGCATATGACTATTATTATAAATTCTAACCATTTCAACACAATAATATATGCCAAATAGTGTTGTGTGCCAAGTTTCGTGCATAACAAACCATGTTTGACCTACTTTACGCGCGAATTTGACAAATAAAAACGTGAAATTGACAGTATCAAACTAGTGACCAGACCACCTTGCACGACACGTGGAGACCAAACCTATTCATCCAGGACCTAGGCTAAAGTGGAAATGGAATCTTGGTACTTGGATCTAGCTATCAAGGTCCTAAAACCATTCTAACAATCCCCGTGGACTCCTAGAAGCTGAGCCGATGGAGGGCTGGTCGACAGTTTGCCAGATCAGAATTTTGTTTAAGTGTTTGTCGTTGTTTCGTGTTCTTTTCATGATTATTTGTAGTTTTTCACTGTGTCATTAATCAAAGCTTACGCACAACATTAATCCTTGCATAACCAAGGCCTTAATCAGCCCCGGTTTCGCATCAAAACCAAGTTTGAGATACTTTACGCGCGGAATTGACAAAAACGCTTAAAAACGCATAAAATCGCAACTTAACTTCTAATTTCTAGCATATGACTATTATTATCAATTCTAACCATTTCAACACAATAATATATGCCAAATAGTGTTGTGTGCCAAGTTTCGTGCATAACAAACCATGTTTGACCTACTTTACGCGCGAAATTGACAAAAATGCTTAAAAACCCATAAAATCGCAATTTAACTTCTAATTTCTAGCATATGACTATTATTATCAAGTATAACCATTTCAACACAATAATATATGCCAAATAGTGTTGTGTGCCAAGTTTCGTGCATAACAAACCATGTTTGACCTACTTTACGCGCGAAATTGACAAAAACGCTTAAAAACGCATAAAATCGCAACTTAACTTCTAATTTCTAGCATATGACTATTATTATCAATTCTAACCATTTCAACACAATAATATATGCCAAATAGTGTTGTGTGCCAAGTTTCGTGCATAACAAACCATGTTTGACCTACTTTATGCGCGAATTTGACAAATAAAAACGCGAAATTGACAGCATCAAACTAGTGACCAGACCACCTTGCACGACACGTGGAGACCAAACCTATTCATCCAGGACCTAGGCTAAAGCGGAAATGGAATCTTGGTACTTGGATCTAGCTATCAAGGTCCTAAAACCATTCTAACAATCCCCGTGGACTCCTAGAAGCTGAGCCGATGGAGGGCTGGTCGATAGTTTGCCAGATCAGAATTTTGTTTAAGTGTTTGTGGTTGTTTCGTGTTCTTTTCATGATCATTTGTAGTTTTTCACTGTGTCATTAATCCAAGCTTACGCACAACATTATTCCTTGCATAACCAAGGCCTTAATCAGCCCCGGTTTCGCATCAAAACCAAGTTTTAGATACTTTACGCGCGGAATTGACAAAAACGCTTAAAAACGCATAAAATCGCAACTTAACTTCTAATTTCTAGCATATGACTATTATTATCAATTCTAACCATCTCAACACAATAATATATGCCAAATAGTGTTGTGTGCCAAGTTTCGTGAATAACAAACCATGTTTGACCTACTTTACGCGCGAAATTGACAAAAACGCTTAAAAACCCATAAAATCGCAACTTAACTTCTAATTTCTAGCATATGACTATTATTATCTATTCTAATCATTTCAAAACAATAATATATGCCAAATAGTGTTGTGTGCCAATTTTCGTGCATAACAAACCATGTTTGACCTACTTTACGCGCGAATTTGACAAATAAAAACGCGAAATTGACAGCATCAAACTAGTGACCAGACCACCTTGCACGACACGTGGAGACCAAACCTATTCATCCAGGACCTAGGCTAAAGTGGAAATGGAATCTTGGTACTTGGATATAGTTATCAAGGTCCTAAAACCATTCTAACAATCCCCGTGGACTCCTAGAAGCTGAGCCGATGGAGGGCTGGTCGATAGTTTGCCAGATCAGAATTTTGTTTAAGTGTTTGTCGTTCTTTCATGTTCTTTTCATGATCATTTGTAGTTTTTCACTGTGTCATTAATCAAAGCTTACGCACAACATTAATCCTTGCATAACCAAGGCCTTAATCAGCCCCGGTTTCGCATCAAAACCAAGTTTGAGCTACTTTACGCGCGGAATTGACAAAAACGCTTAAAAACGCATAAAATCGCAACTTAACTTCTAATTTCTAGCATATGACTATTATTATCAATTCTAACCATTTCAACATAATAATATATGCCAAGTAGTGTTGTGTGCCAAGTTTCGTGCATAACAAACCATGTTTGACCTACTTTACGCGCGAAATTGACAAAAACGCTTAAAAACGCATAAAATCGCAACTTAACTTCTATTTTCTAGCATATGACTATTATTATCAATTCTAACCATTTCAACACAATAATATATGCCAAATAGTGTTGTGTGCCAAGTTTCGTGCATAACAAACCATGTTTGACCTACTTTACGCGCGAATTTGACAAATAAAAACGCGAAATTGACAGCATCAAACTAGTGACCAGACCACCTTGCACGACACGTGGAGACCAAACCTATTCATCCAGGACCTAGGCTAAAGTGGAAATGGAATCTTGGTACTTGGATCTAGCTATCAAGGTCCTAAAACCATTCTAACAATCCCCGTGGACTCCTAGAAGCTGAGCCGATGGAGGGCTGGTCGACAGTTTGCCAGATCAGAATTTTGTTTAAGTGTTTGTCGTTGTTTCGTGTTCTTTTCATGATCATTTGTAGTTTTTCACTGTGTCATTAATCAAAGCTTACGCACAACATTAATCCTTGCATAACCAAGGCCTTAATCAGCCCCGGTTTCGCATCAAAACCATGTTTGAGATACTTTACGCGCGGAATTGACAAAAACGCTTAAAAACGCATAAAATCGCAACTTAACTTCTAATTTCTAGCATATGACTATTATTATCAATTCTAACCATTTCAACACAATAATATATGCCAAATAGTGTTGTGTGCCAAGTTTCGTGCATAACAAACCATTTTTGACCTACTTTACGCGCGAAATTGACAAAAATGCTTAAAAACCCATAAAATCGCAATTTAACTTCTAATTTCTAGCATATGACTATTATTATCAAGTATAACCATTTCAACACAATAATATATGCCAAATAGTGTTGTGTGCCATGTTTCGTGCATAACAAACCATGTTTGACCTACTTTACGCGCGAAATTGACAAAAACGCTTAAAAACGCATAAAATCGCAACTTAACTTCTAATTTCTAGCATATGACTATTATTATCAATTCTAACCATTTCAACACAATAATATATGCCAAATAGTGTTGTGTGCCAAGTTTCGTGCATAACAAACCATGTTTGACCTACTTTATGCGCGAATTTGACAAATAAAAACGCGAAATTGACAGCATCAAACTAGTGACCAGACCACCTTGCACGACACGTGGAGACCAAACCTATTCATCCAGGACCTAGGCTAAAGTGGAAATGGAATCTTGGTACTTGGATCTAGCTATCAAGGTCCTAAAACCATTCTAACAATCTCCGTGGACTCCTAGAAGCTGAGCCGAAGGAGGGCTGGTCGACAGTTTGCCAGATCAGAATTTTGTTTAAGTGTTTGTGGTTGTTTCGTGTTCTTTTCATGATCCTTTGTAGTTTTTCACTGTGTCATTAATCAAAGCTTACGCACAACATTAATCCTTGCATAACCAAGGCCTTAATAAGCCCCGGTTTCGCATCAAAACCAAGTTTGAGCTACTTTACGCGCGGAATTGACAAAAACGCTTAAAAACGCATAAAATCGCAACTTAACTTCTAATTTCTAGCATATGACTATTATTATCAATTCTAACCATTTCAACATAATAATATATGCCAAGTAGTGTTGTGTGCCAAGTTTCGTGCATAACAAACCATGTTTGACCTACTTTACGCGCGAAATTGACAAAAACGCTTAAAAACGCATAAAATCGCAACTTAACTTCTAATTTCTAGCATATGACTATTATTATCAATTCTAACCATTTCAACACAATAATATATGCCAAATAGTGTTGTGTGCCAAGTTTCGTGCATAACAAACCATGTTTGACCTACTTTACGCGCGAATTTGACAAATAAAAACGTGAAATTGACAGTATCAAACTAGTGACCAGACCACCTTGCACGACACGTGGAGACCAAACCTATTCATCCAGGACCTAGGCTAAAGTGGAAATGGAATCTTGGTACTTGGATCTAGCTATCAAGGTCCTAAAACCATTCTAACAATCCCCGTGGACTCCTAGAAGCTGAGCCGATGGAGGGCTGGTCGACAGTTTGCCAGATCAGAATTTTGTTTAAGTGTTTGTCGTTGTTTCGTGTTCTTTTCATGATTATTTGTAGTTTTTCACTGTGTCATTAATCAAAGCTTACGCACAACATTAATCCTTGCATAACCAAGGCCTTAATCAGCCCCGGTTTCGCATCAAAACCAAGTTTGAGATACTTTACGCGCGGAATTGACAAAAACGCTTAAAAACGCATAAAATCGCAACTTAACTTCTAATTTCTAGCATATGACTATTATTATCAATTCTAACCATTTCAACACAATACTATATGCCAAATAGTGTTGTGTGCCAAGTTTCGTGCATAACAAACTATGTTTGACCTACTTTACGCGCGAAATTGACAAAAATGCTTAAAAACCCATAAAATCGCAATTTAACTTCTAATTTCTAGCATATGACTATTATTATCAAGTATAACCATTTCAACACAATAATATATGCCAAATAGTGTTGTGTGCCAAGTTTCGTGCATAACAAACCATGTTTGACCTACTTTACGCGCGAAATTGACAAAAACGCTTAAAAACGCATAAAATCGCAACTTAACTTCTAATTTCTAGCATATGACTATTATTATCAATTCTAACCATTTCAACACAATAATATATGCCAAATAGTGTTGTGTGCCAAGTTTCGTGCATAACAAACCATGTTTGACCTACTTTATGCGCGAATTTGACAAATAAAAACGCGAAATTGACAGCATCAAACTAGTGACCAGACCACCTTGCACGACACGTGGAGACCAAACCTATTCATCCAGGACCTAGGCTAAAGCGGAAATGGAATCTTGGTACTTGGATCTAGCTATCAAGGTCCTAAAACCATTCTAACAATCCCCGTGGACTCCTAGAAGCTGAGCCGATGGAGGGCTGGTCGATAGTTTGCCAGATCAGAATTTTGTTTAAGTGTTTGTGGTTGTTTCGTGTTCTTTTCATGATCATTTGTAGTTTTTCACTGTGTCATTAATCAAAGCTTACGCACAACATTATTCCTTGCATAACCAAGGCCTTAATCAGCCCCGGTTTCGCATCAAAACCAAGTTTTAGATACTTTACGCGCGGAATTGACAAAAACGCTTAAAAACGCATAAAATCGCAACTTAACTTCTAATTTCTAGCATATGACTATTATTATCAATTCTAACCATCTCAACACAATAATATATGCCAAATAGTGTTGTGTGCCAAGTTTCGTGAATAACAAACCATGTTTGACCTACTTTACGCGCGAAATTGACAAAAACGCTTAAAAACCCATAAAATCGCAACTTAACTTCTAATTTCTAAAATATGACTATTATTATCTATTCTAATCATTTCAAAACAATAATATATGCCAAATAGTGTTGTGTGCCAATTTTCGTGCATAACAAACCATGTTTGACCTACTTTACGCGCGAATTTGACAAATAAAAACGCGAAATTGACAGCATCAAACTAGTGACCAGACCACCTTGCACGACACGTGGAGACCAAACCTATTCATCCAGGACCTAGGCTAAAGTGGAAATGGAATCTTGGTACTTGGATATAGTTATCAAGGTCCTAAAACCATTCTAACAATCCCCGTGGACTCCTAGAAGCTGAGCCGATGGAGGGCTGGTCGATAGTTTGCCAGATCAGAATTTTGTTTAAGTGTTTGTCGTTGTTTCATGTTCTTTTCATGATCATTTGTAGTTTTTCACTGTGTCATTAATCAAAGCATACGCACAACATTAATCCTTGCATAACCAAGGCCTTAATCAGCCCCGGTTTCGCATCAAAACCAAGTTTGAGCTACTTTACGCGCGGAATTGATAAAAACGCTTAAAAACGCATAAAATCGCAACTTAACTTCTAATTTCTAGCATATGACTATTATTATCAATTCTAACCATTTCAACATAATAATATATGCCAAGTAGTGTTGTGTGCCAAGTTTCGTGCATAACAAACCATGTTTGACCTACTTTACGCGCGAAATTGACAAAAACGCTTAAAAACGCATAAAATCGCAACTTAACTTCTAATTTCTAGCATATGACTATTATTATCAATTCTAACCATTTCAACACAATAATATATGCCAAATAGTGTTGTGTGCCAAGTTTCGTGCATAACAAACCATGTTTGACCTACTTTACGCGCGAAATTGACAAAAACGCTTAAAAACCCATAAAATCGCAACTTAACTTCTAATTTCTAGAATATGACTATTATTATCAAGTATAACCATTTCAACACAATAATATATTCCAAATAGTGTTGTGTGCCAAGTTTCGTGCATAACAAACCATGTTTGACCTACTTTACGCGCGAAATTGACAAAAACGCTTAAAAACGCATAAAATCGCAACTTAACTTCTAATTTCTAGCATATGACTATTATTATCAATTCTAACCATTTCAACACAATAATATATGCCAAATAGTGTTGTGTGCCAAGTTTCGTGCATAACAAACCATGTTTGACCTACTTTACGCGCGAATTTGACAAATAAAAACGTGAAATTGACAGTATCAAACTAGTGACAAGACCACCTTGCACGACACGTGGAGACCAAACCTATTCATCCAGGACCTAGGCTAAAGTGGAAATGGAATCTTGGTACTTGGATCTAGCTATCAAGGTCCTAAAACCATTCTAACAATCCCCGTGGACTCCTAGAAGCTGAGCCGATGGAGGGCTGGTCGACAGTTTGCCAGATCAGAATTTTGTTTAAGTGTTTGTCGTTGTTTCGTGTTCTTTTCATGATTATTTGTAGTTTTTCACTGTGTCATTAATCAAAGCTTACGCACAACATTAATCCTTGCATAACCAAGGCCTTAATCAGCCCCGGTTTCGCATCAAAACCAAGTTTGAGATACTTTACGCGCGGAATTGACAAAAACGCTTAAAAACGCATAAAATCGCAACTTAACTTCTAATTTCTAGCATATGACTATTATTATCAATTCTAACCATTTCAACACAATAATATATGCCAAATAGTGTTGTGTGCCAAGTTTCGTGCATAACAAACCATGTTTGACCTACTTTACGCGCGAAATTGACAAAAATGCTTAAAAACCCATAAAATCGCAATTTAACTTCTAATTTCTAGCATATGACTATTATTATCAAGTATAACCATTTCAACACAATAATATATGCCAAATAGTGTTGTGTGCCAAGTTTCGTGCATAACAAACCATGTTTGACCTACTTTACGCGCGAAATTGACAAAAACGCTTAAAAACGCATAAAATCGCAACTTAACTTCTAATTTCTAGCATATGACTATTATTATCAATTCTAACCATTTCAACACAATAATATATGCCAAATAGTGTTGTGTGCCAAGTTTCGTGCATAACAAACCATGTTTGACCTACTTTATGCGCGAATTTGACAAATAAAAACGCGAAATTGACAGCATCAAACTAGTGACCAGACCACCTTGCACGACACGTGGAGACCAAACCTATTCATCCAGGACCTAGGCTAAAGCGGAAATGGAATCTTGGTACTTGGATCTAGCTATCAAGGTCCTAAAACCATTCTAACAATCCCCGTGGACTCCTAGAAGCTGAGCCGATGGAGGGCTGGTCGATAGTTTGCCAGATCAGAATTTTGTTTAAGTGTTTGTGGTTGTTTCGTGTTCTTTTCATGATCATTTGTAGTTTTTCACTGTGTCATTAATCAAAGCTTACGCACAACATTATTCCTTGCATAACCAAGGCCTTAATCAGCCCCGGTTTCGCATCAAAACCAAGTTTTAGATACTTTACGCGCGGAATTGACAAAAACGCTTAAAAACGCATAAAATCGCAACTTAACTTCTAATTTCTAGCATATGACTATTATTATCAATTCTAACCATCTCAACACAATAATATATGCCAAATAGTGTTGTGTGCCAAGTTTCGTGAATAACAAACCATGTTTGACCTACTTTACGCGCGAAATTGACAAAAACGCTTAAAAACCCATAAAATCGCAACTTAACTTCTAATTTCTAGCATATGACTATTATTATCTATTCTAATCATTTCAAAACAATAATATATGCCAAATAGTGTTGTGTGCCAATTTTCGTGCATAACAAACCATGTTTGACCTACTTTACGCGCGAATTTGACAAATAAAAACGCGAAATTGACAGCATCAAACTAGTGACCAGACCACCTTGCACGACACGTGGAGACCAAACCTATTCATCCAGGACCTAGGCTAAAGTGGAAATGGAATCTTGGTACTTGGATATAGCTATCAAGGTCCTAAAACCATTCTAACAATCCCCGTGGACTCCTAGAAGCTGAGCCGATGGAGGGCTGGTCGATAGTTTGCCAGATCAGAATTTTGTTTAAGTGTTTGTCGTTGTTTCATGTTCTTTTCATGATCATTTGTAGTTTTTCACTGTGTCATTAATCAAAGCTTACGCACAACATTAATCCTTGCATAACCAAGGCCTTAATCAACCCCGGTTTCGCATCAAAACAAAGTTTGAGCTACTTTACGCGCGGAATTGACAAAAACGCTTAAAAACGCATAAAATCGCAACTTAACTTCTAATTTCTAGCATATGACTATTATTATCAATTCTAACCATTTCAACACAATAATATATGCCAAATAGTGTTGTGTGCCAAGTTTCATGCATAACAAACCATGTTTGACCTACTTTACGCGCGAAATTGACAAAAATGCTTAAAAACCCATAAAATCGCAATTTAACTTCTAATTTCTAGCATATGACTATTATTATCAAGTATAACCATTTCAACACAATAATATATGCCAAATAGTGTTGTGTGCCAAGTTTCGTGCATAACAAACCATGTTTGACCTACTTTACGCGCGAAATTGACAAAAACGCTTAAAAACGCATAAAATCGCAACTTAACTTCTAATTTCTAGCATATGACTATTATTATGAATTCTAACCATTTCAACACAATAATATATGCCAAATAGTGTTGTGTGCCAAGTTTCGTGCATAACAAACCATGTTTGACCTACTTTATGCGCGAATTTGACAAATAAAAACGCGAAATTGACAGCATCAAACTAGTGACCAGACCACCTTGCACGACACGTGGAGACCAAACCTATTCATCCAGGACCTAGGCTAAAGTGGAAATGGAATCTTGGTACTTGGATCTAGCTATCAAGGTCCTAATACCATTCTAACAATCCCCGTGGACTCCTAGAAGCTGAGCCGAAGGAGGGCTGGTCGACAGTTTGCCAGATCAGAATGTTGTTTAAGTGTTTGTGGTTGTTTCGTGTTCTTTTCATGATCATTTGTAGTTTTTCACTGTGTCATTAATCAAAGCTTACGCACAACATTAATCCTTGCATAACCAAGGCCTTAATCAACCCCGGTTTCGTATCAAAACCAAGTTTTAGATACTTTACGCACGGAATTGACAAAAACGCTTAAAAACGCATAAAATCGCAACTTAACTTTTAATTTCTAGCATATGACTATTATTATCAATTCTAACCATTTCAACACAATAATATATGCCAAATAGTGTTGTGTGCCAAGTTTCGTGCATAACAAACCATGTTTGACCTACTTTACGCGCGAAATTGACAAAAATGCTTAAAAACCCATAAAATCGCAATTTAACTTCTAATTTCTAGCATATGACTATTATTATCAAGTATAATCATTTCAACACAATAATATATGCCAAATAGTGTTGTGTGCCAAGTTTCGTGCATAACAAACCATGTTTGACCTACTTTACGCGCGAAATTGACAAAAACGCTTAAAAACGCATAAAATCGCAACTTAACTTCTAATTTCTAGCATATGACTATTATTATCAATTCTAACCATTTCAACACAATAATATATGCCAAATAGTGTTGTGTGCCAAGTTTCGTGCATAACAAACCATGTTTGACCTACTTTATGCGCGAATTTGACAAATAAAAACGCGAAATTGACAGCATCAAACTAGTGACCAGACCACCTTGCACGACACGTGGAGACCAAACCTATTCATCCAGGACCTAGGCTAAAGTGGAAATGGAATCTTGGTACTTGGATCTAGCTATCAAGGTCCTAAAACCATTCTAACAATCCCCGTGGACTCCTAGAAGCTGAGCCGAAGGAGGGCTGGTCGACAGTTTGCCAGATCAGAATGTTGTTTAAGTGTTTGTGGTTGTTTCGTGTTCTTTTCATGATAATTTGTATTTTTTCACTGTGTCATTAATCAAAGCTTACGCACAACATTAATCCTTGCATAACCAAGGCCTTAATCAACCCCGGTTTCGCATCAAAACCAAGTTTTAGATACTTTACGCGCGGAATTGACAAAAACGCTTAAAAACGCATAAAATCGCAACTTAACTTCTAATTTCTAGCATATGACTATTATTATCAATTATAACCATTTCAACACAATAATATATGCCAAATAGTGTTGTGTGCCAAGTTTCGTGCATAACAAACCATGTTTGACCTACTTTACGCTCGAAATTGACAAAAACGCTTAAAAACCCATAAAATCGCAACTTAACTTCTAATTTCTAGCATATGACTATTATTATCAATTCTAACCATTTCAACACAATAATATATGCCAAATAGTGTTGTGTGCCAATTTTCGTGCATAACAAACCATGTTTGACCTACTTTACGCGCGAATTTGACAAATAAAAACGCGAAATTGACAGCATTAAACTAGTGACCAGACCACCTTGCACGACACGTGCAGACCAAACCTATTCATCCAGGACCTAGGCTAAAGTGGAAATGGAATCTTGGTACTTGGATCTAGCTATCAAGGTCCTAAAACCATTCTAACAATCCCCGTGGACTCCCAGAAGCTGAGCCGATGGAGGGCTGGTCGATAGTTTGCCAGATCAGAATTTTGTTTAAGTGTTTGTCGTTGTTTCGTGTTCTTTTCATGGTCATTTGTAGTTTTTCACTGTGTCATTAATCAAAGCTTACGCACAACATTAATCCTTGCATAACCAAGGCCTTAATCAGCCCCGGTTTCGCATCAAAACCAAGTTTGAGCTACTTTACGCGCGGAATTGACAAAAACGCTTAAAAATGCATAAAATCGCAACTTAACTTCTAATTTCTAGCATATGACTATTATTATCAATTCTAACCATTTCAACACAATAATATATGCCAAATAGTGTTGTGTGCCAAGTTTCGTGCATAACAAACCATGTTTGACCTACTTTACGCGCGAAATTGACAAAAATGCTTAAAAACCCATAAAATCGCAATTTAACTTCTAATTTCTAGCATATGACTATTATTATCAAGTATAACCATTTCAACACAATAATATATGCCAAATAGTGTTGTGTGCCATGTTTCGTGCATAACAAACCATGTTTGACCTACTTTACGCGCGAAATTGACAAAAACGCTTAAAAACGCATAAAATCGCAACTTAACTTCTAATTTCTAGCATATGACTATTATTATCAATTCTAACCATTTCAACACAATAATATATGCCAAATAGTGTTGTGTGCCAAGTTTCGTGCATAACAAACCATGTTTGACCTAGTTTTTGCGCGAATTTGACAAATAAAAACGCGAAATTGACAGCATCAAACTAGTGACCAGACCACCTTGCACGACACGTGGAGACCAAACCTATTCATCCAGGACCTAGGCTAAAGTGGAAATGGAATCTTGGTACTTGGATCTAGCTATCAAGGTCCTAAAACCATTCTAACAATCCCCGTGGACTCCTAGAAGCTGAGCCGAAGGAGGGCTGGTCGACAGTTTGCCAGATCAGAATTTTGTTTAAGTGTTTGTGGTTGTTTCGTGTTCTTTTCATGATCATTTGTAGTTTCTCACTGTGTCATTAATCAAAGCTTACGCACAACATTAATCCTTGCATAACCAAGGCCTTAATCAGCCCCGGTTTCGCATCAAAACCAAGTTTGAGCTACTTTACGCGCGGAATTGACAAAAACGCTTAAAAACGCATAAAATCGCAACTTAACTTCTAATTTCTAGCATATGACTATTATTATCAATTCTAACAATTTTAACACAATAATATATGCCAAATAGTGTTGTGTGCCAAGTTTCCTGCATAACAAACCAAGTTTGAGTACTTTACGCGCGAAATTGACAAAAACACTTAAAAACGCATAAAATCGCAACTTAACTTCTAATTTCTAGCATATGACTATTATTATCAATTCTAACCATTTCAACACAATAATATATTCCAAATAGTTTTGTGTGCCAAGTTTCGTGCATAACAAACCAAGTTTGAGTACTTTACGCGCGAAATTGACAAAAACGCTTTAAAACGCATAAAATCGCAACTTAACTTCTAATTTCTAGCATATGACTATTATTATCAATTCTAACCATTTCAACACAATAATATATGCCAAATAGTATTGTGTGCCAAGTTTCGTGCATAACAAACCATGTTTGACCTTCTTTATGCGCGAATTTGACAAATAAAAACGCGAAATTGACAGCATCAAACTAGTGACCAGACCACCTTGCACGACACGTGGAGACCAAACCTATTCATCCAGGACCTAGGCTAAAGTGCAAATGGAATCTTGGTACTTGGATCTAGCTATCAAGGTCCTAAAACCATTCTGACAATCCCCGTGGACTCCTAGAAGCTGAGCCGAAGGAGGGCTGGTCGACAGTTTGCCAGATCAGAATTTTGTTTAAGTGTTTGTGGTTGTTTCGTGTTCTTTTCATGATCATTTGTAGTTTTTCACTGTGTCATTAATCAAATCTTACGCACAACATTAATCCTTGCATAACCAAGGCCTTAATCAGCCCCGGTTTCGCATCAAAACCAAGTTTGAGCTACTTTACGCGCGGAATTGACAAAAACGCTTAAAAACGCATAAAATCGCAACTTGACTTCTAATTTCTAGCATCTGACTATTATTATCAATTCTAACCATTTCAACACAATAATATATGCCAAATAGTGTTGTGTGCCAAGTTTCGTGCATAACAAACCAAGTTTGAGTACTTTACGCGCGAAATTGACAAAAACGCTTAAAAACGCATAAAATCGCAACTTAACTTCTAATTTCTAGCATAAGACTATTATCATCAATTCTAACCTTTTCAACACAATAATATATGCCAAGTAGTGTTGTGTGCCAAGTTTCGTGCATAACAAACCAAGTTTGAGTACTTTACGCGCGAAATTGACAAAAACGCTTAAAAACGCATAAAATCGCAACTTAACTTCTAATTTCTAGCATATGACTATTATTATCAATTCTAACCATTTCAACACAATAATATATGCCAAATAGTATTGTGTGCCAAGTTTCGTGCATAACAAACCATGTTTGACCTACTTTATGCGCGAATTTGACAAATAAAAACGCGAAATTGACAGCATCAAACTAGTGACCAGACCACCTTGCACGACACGTGGAGACCAAACCTATTCATCCAGGACCTAGGCTAAAGTGCAAATGGAATCTTGGTACTTGGATCTAGCTATCAAGGTCCTAAAAC
Organism: Amaranthus tricolor; assembly: GCF_026212465.1. Lineage (NCBI taxonomy): Eukaryota > Viridiplantae > Streptophyta > Magnoliopsida > Caryophyllales > Amaranthaceae > Amaranthus > Amaranthus tricolor. Next base: position 13,765,725 of record NC_080052.1, read on the forward strand.
CATTCTGACAATCCCCGTGGACTCCTAGAAGCTGAGCCGAAGGAGGGCTGGTCGACAGTTTGCTAGATCAGAATTTTGTTTAAGTGTTTGTGGTTGTTTCGTGTTCTTTTCATGATCATTTGTAGTTTTTCACTGTGTCATTAATCAAATCTTACGCACAACATTAATCCTTGCATAACCAAGGCCTTAATCAGCCCCGGTTTCGCATCAAAACCAAGTTTGAGCTACTTTACGCGCGGAATTGACAAAAACGCTTAAAAACGCATAAAATCGCAACTTAACTTCTAATTTCTAGCATCTGACTATTATTATCAATTCTAACCATTTCAACACAATAATATATGCCAAATAGTGTTGTGTGCCAAGTTTCGTGCATAACAAACCAAGTTTGAGTACTTTACGCGCGAAATTGACAAAAACGCTTAAAAACGCATAAAATCGCAACTTAACTTCTAATTTCTAGCATAAGACTATTATCATCAATTCTAACCTTTTCAACACAATAATATATGCCAAGTAGTGTTGTGTGCCAAGTTTCGTGCATAACAAACCAAGTTTGAGTACTTTACGCGCGAAATTGACAAAAACGCTTAAAAACGCATAAAATCGCAACTTAACTTCTAATTTCTAGCATATGACTATTATTATCAATTCTAACCATTTCAACACAATAATATATGCCAAATAGTATTGTGTGCCAAGTTTCGTGCATAACAAACCATGTTTGACCTACTTTATGCGCGAATTTGACAAATAAAAACGCGAAATTGACAGCATCAAACTAGTGACCAGACCACCTTGCACGACACGTGGAGACCAAACCTATTCATCCAGGACCTAGGCTAAAGTGCAAATGGAATCTTGGTACTTGGATCTAGCTATCAAGGTCCTAAAACCATTCTGACAATCCCCGTGGACTCCTAGAAGCTGAGCCGAAGGAGGGCTGGTCGACAGTTTGCTAGATCAGAATTTTGTTTAAGTGTTTGTGGTTGTTTCGTGTTCTTTTCATGATCATTTGTAGTTTTTCACTGTGTCATTAATCAAATCTTACGCACAACATTAATCCTTGCATAACCAAGGCCTTAATCAGCCCCGGTTTCGCATCAAAACCAAGTTTGAGCTACTTTACGCGCGGAATTGACAAAAACGCTTAAAAACGCATAAAATCGCAACTTAACTTCTAATTTCTAGCATCTGACTATTATTATCAATTCTAACCATTTCAACACAATAATATATGCCAAATAGTGTTGTGTGCCAAGTTTCGTGCATAACAAACCAAGTTTGAGTACTTTACGCGCGAAATTGACAAAAACGCTTAAAAACGCATAAAATCGCAACTTAACTTCTAATTTCTAGCATAAGACTATTATCATCAATTCTAACCTTTTCAACACAATAATATATGCCAAGTAGTGTTGTGTGCCAAGTTTCGTGCATAACAAACCAAGTTTGAGTACTTTACGCGCGAAATTGACAAAAACGCTTAAAAACGCATAAAATCGCAACTTAACTTCTAATTTCTAGCATATGACTATTATTATCAATTCTAACCATTTCAACACAATAATATATGCCAAATAGTGTTGTGTGCTAAGTTTCGTGCAAAACAAACCATGTTTGACCTACTTTATGCGCGAATTTGACAAATAAAAACGCGAAATTGACAGCATCAAACTAGTGACCAGACCACCTTGCACAACACGTGGAGACCAAACCTATTCATCCAGGAGCTAGGCTAAAGTGGAAATGGAATCTTGGTACTTGGATCTAGATATCAAGGTCCTAAAACCATTCTAACAATCCCCGTGGACTCCTAGAAGCTGAGCCGAAGGAGGGCTGGTCGACAGTTTGCCAGATCAGAATTTTGTTTAAGTGTTTGTGGTTGTTTCGTGTTCTTTTCAAGATCATTTGTAGTTTTTCACTGTGTCATTAATCAAAGCTTACGCACAACATTAATCCTTGCATAACCAAGGCCTTAATCAGCCCCGGTTTCGCATCAAAACCAAGTTTGAGCTACTTTACGCGCGGAATTGACAAAAACGCTTAAAAACGCATAAAATCGCAACTTAACTTATAATTTCTAGCATATGACTATTATTATCAATTCTAACCATTTCAACACAATAATATATGCCAAATAGTGTTGTGTGCCAGGTTTCGTGCATAACAAACCATGTTTGACCTACTTTACGCGCGAAATTGACAAAAACGCTTAAAAACGCATAAAATCGCAACTTAACTTCTAATTTCTAGCATATGACTATTATTATCAATTCTAACCATTTCAACACAATAATATATGCCAAATAGTGTTGTGTGCCAAGTTTCGTGCATAACAAACCATGTTTCACCTACTTTACGCGCGAAATTGACAAAAACGCTTAAAAACCCATAAAATCGCAACTTAACTTCTAATTTCTAACATATGACTATTATTATCAAGTATAACCATTTCAACACAATAATATATGCCAAATAGTGTTGTGTGCCATGTTTCGTGCATAACAAACCATGTTTGACCTACTTTACGCGCGAAATTGACTAAAACGCTTAAAAACGCATAAAATCGCAACTTAACTTCTAATTTCTAGCATATGACTATTATTATCAATTATAACATTTTCAACACAATAATATATGCCAAATAGTGTTGTGTGCCAAGTTTCGTGCATAACAAACCATGTTTGACCTACTTTATGCGCGAATTTGACAAATAAAAACGCGAAATTGACAGCATCAAACTAGTGACCAGACCACCTTGCACGACACGTGGAGACCAAACCTATTCATCCAGGACCTAGGCTAAAGTGCAAATGGAATCTTGGTACTTGGATCTAGCTATCAAGGTCCTAAAACCATTCTAACAATCCCCGTGGACTCCCAGAAGCTGAGCCGAAGGAGGGCTGGTCGACAGTTTGCCAGATCAGAATTTTGTTTAAGTGTTTGTGGTTGTTTTGTGTTCTTTTCATGATCATTTGTAGTTTGTCACTGTGTCACTAATCAAAGCTTACGCACAACATTAATCCTTGCATAAACAAGGCCTTAATCAGCCCCCGGTTTCGCATGAAAACCAAGTTTGAGCTACTTTACGCGCGGAATTGACAAAAACGCTTCAAAACGCATAAAATCGCAACTTAACTTCTAATTTCTAGCATATGACTATTATTGTCAATTCTAACCATTTCAACACAATAATATATGCCAAATAGTGTTGTGTGCCAAGTTTCGTGCATAACAAACCAAGTTTGAGTACTTTAAGCGCGAAATTGACAAAAACGTTTAAAAACGCATAAAATCGCAACTTAACTTCTAATTTCTAGCATATGACTATTATTATCAATTCTAACCTTTTCAACACAATAATATATGCCAAATAGTGTTGTGTGCCAAGTTTCGTGCATAACAAACCAAGTTTGAGTACTTTACGCGCGAAATTGACAAAAACGCTTAAAAACGCATAAAATCGCAACTTAACTTCTAATTTCTAGCATATGACTATTATTATCAATTATAACCATTTCAACACAATAATATATGCCAAATAGTGTTGTGTGCCATGTTTCGTGCATAACAAACCATGTTTGATCTACTTTACGCGCGAAATTGACAAAAATGCTTAAAAACCCATAATATCGCAACTTAACTTCTAATTTCTAGCATATGACTATTATTATCAAGTATAACCATTTCAACACAATAATATATGCCAAATAGTGTTGTGTGCCAAGTTTCGTGCATAACAAACCATGTTTGACCTACTTTACGCGCGAAATTGACAAAAATGCTTAAAAACCCATAAAATCGCAATTTAACTTCTAATTTCTAGCATATGACTATTATTATCAAGTATAACCATTTCAACACAATAATATATGCCAAATAGTGTTGTGTGCCAAGTTTCGTGCATAACAAACCATGTTTGAACTACTTTACGCGCGAAATTGACAAAAACGCTTAAAAACGCATAAAATCGCAACTTAACTTCTAATTTCTAGCATATGACTATTATTATCAATTCTAACCATTTCAACACAATAATATATGCCAAATAGTGTTGTGTGCCAAGTTTCGTGCATAACAAACCATGTTTGACCTACTTTATGCGCGAATTTGACAAATAAAAACGCGAAATTGACAGCATCAAACTAGTGACCAGACCACCTTGCACGACACGTGGAGACCAAACCTATTCATCCAGGACCTAGGCTAAAGTGGAAATGGAATCTTGGTACTTGGATCTAGCTATCAAGGTCCTAAAACCATTCTAACAATCCCCGTGGACTCCTAGAAGCTGAGCCGAAGGAGGGGTGGGTCGACAGTTTGCCAGATCAGAATTTTGTTTAAGTGTTTGTGGTTGTTTCGTGTTCTTTTCATGATCATTTGTAGTTTTTCACTGTGTCATTAATCAAAGCTTACGCACAACATTAATCCTTGCATAACCAAGGGCTTTAATCAGCCCCGGGTTTCGCATCAAAACCAAGTTTGAGGTACTTTACGCGCGGAATTGACAAAAACGCTTAAAAACGCATAAAATCGCAACTTAACTTCTAATTTCTAGCATATGACTATTATTATCAATTCTAACCATTTCAACACAATAATATATTCCAAATAGTGTTGTGTGCCATGTTTCGTGCATAACAAACCATGTTTGACCTACTTTACGCGCGAAATTGACAAAAACGCTTAAAAACGCATAAAATCGCAACTTAACTTCTAATTTCTAGCATATGACTATTATTATCAATTCTAACCATTTCAACACAATAATATATGCCAAATAGTGTTGTGTGCCAAGTTTCGTGCATAACAAACCATGTTTGACCTACTTTACGCGCGAATTTGACAAATAAAAACGCGAAATTGACAGCATCAAACTAGTGACCAGACCACCTTGCACGACACGTGGAGACCAAACCTATTCATCCAGGACCTAGGCTAAAGTGGAAATGGAATCTTGGTACTTGGATCTAGCTATCAAGGTCCTAAAACGATTCTAACAATCCCCGTGGACTCCTAGAAGCTGAGCCGATGGAGGGGCTGGTCGACAGTTTGCCAGATCAGAATTTTGTTTAAGTGTTTGTCGTTGTTTCGTGTTCTTTTCATGATCATTTGTAGTTTTTCACTGTGTCATTAATCAAAGCTTACGCACAACATTAATCCTTGCATAACCAAGGCCTTAATCAGCCCCGGTTTCGCATCAAAACCAAGTTTGAGCTACTTTACGCGCGGAATTGACAAAAACGCTTAAAAACGCATAAAATCGCAACTTAACTTCTAATTTCTAGCATATGACTATTATTATCAATTCTAACCATTTCAAAATAATAATATATGCCAAATAGTGTTGTGTGCCAAGTTTCGTGCATAACAAACCATGTTTGACCTACTTTACGCGCGAAATTGACAAAAACGCTTAAAAACGCATAAAATCGCAACTTTACTTATAATTTCTAGCATATGACTATTATTATCAATTATAACCATTTCAACACAATAATATATGCCAAATAGTGTTGTGTGCCAAGTTTCGTGCATAACAAACTATGTTTGACCTACTTTACGCGCGAAATTGACAAAAACGCTTAAAAACCATAAAATCGCAACTTAACTTCTAATTTCTAGAATATGACTATTATTATCAATTATAACCATTTCAACACAATAATATATTCCAAATAGTGTTGTGTGCCAAGTTTCGTGCATAACAAACCATGTTTGACCTACTTTACGCGCGAAATTGACAAAAACGCTTAAAAACGCATAAAATCGCAACTTAACTTCTAATTTCTAGCATATGACTATTATTATCAATTTTAACCATTTCAACACAATAATATATGCCAAATAGTGTTGTGTGCCAAGTTTCGTGCATAACAAACCATGTTTGACCTACTTTACGCGCGAATTTGACAAATAAAAACGCGAAATTGACAGCATCAAACTAGTGACCAGACCACCTTGCACGACACGTGGAGACCAAACCTATTCATCCAGGACCTAGGCTAAAGTGGAAATGGAATCTTGGTACTTGGATCTAGCTATCAAGGTCCTAAAACCATTCTAACAATCCCCGTGGACTCCTAGAAGCTGAGCCGATGGAGGGCTGGTCGACAGTTTGCCAGATCAGAATTTTGTTTAAGTGTTTGTCGTTGTTTCGTGTTCTTTTCATGATCATTTGTAGTTTTTCACTGTGTCATTAATCAAAGCTTACGCACAACATTAATCCTTGCATAACCAAGGCCTTAATCAGCCCCGGTTTCGCATCAAAACCAAGTTTGAGCTACTTTACGCGCGGAATTGACAAAAACGCTTAAAAACGCATAAAATCGCAACTTAACTTCTAATTTCTAGCATATGACTATTATTATCAATTCTAACCATTTCAACACAATAATATATGCCAAATAGTGTTGTGTGCCAAGTTTCGTGCATAACAAACCATGTTTGACCTACTTTACGCGCGAAATTGACAAAAATGCTTAAAAAACCCATAAAATCGCAATTTAACTTCTAATTTCTAGCATATGACTATTATTATCAAGTATAACCATTTCAACACAATAATATATGCCAAATAGTGTTGTGTGCCAAGTTTCGTGCATAACAAACCATGTTTGACCTACTTTACGCGCGAAATTGACAAAAACGCTTAAAAACGCATAAAATCGCAACTTAACTTCTAATTTCTAGCATATGACTATTATTATCAATTCTAACCATTTCAACACCAATAATATATGCCAAATAGTGTTGTGTGCCAAGTTTCGTGCATAACAAACCATGTTTGACCTACTTTATGTGCGAATTTGACAAATAAAAACGCGAAATTGACCGCATCAAACTAGTGACCAGACCACCTTGCACGACACGTGGAGACCAAAACTATTCATCCAGGACCTAGGCTAAAGTGGAAATGGAATCTTGGTACTTGGATCTAGCTATCAAGGTCCTAAAACCATTCTAACAATCCCCGTGGACTCCTAGAAGCTGAGCCGATGGAGGGCTGGTCGATAGTTTGCCAGATCAGAATTTTGTTTAAGTGTTTGTGGTTGTTTCGTGTTCTTTTCATGATCATTTGTAGTTTTTCACTGTGTCATTAATCAAAGCTTACGCACAACATTAATCCTTGCATAACCAAGGCCTTAATCAGCCCCGGTTTCGCATCAAAACCAAGTTTTAGATACTTTACGCGCGGAATTGACAAAAACGCTTAAAAACGCATAAAATCGCAACTTAACTTCTAATTTCTAGCATATGACTATTATTATCAATTCTAACCATTTCAACACAATAATATATGCCAAATAGTGTTCTGTGCCAAGTTTCGTGAATAACAAACCATGTTTGACCTACTTTACGCGCGAAATTGACAAAAACGCTTAAAAACCTATAAAATCGCAACTTAACTTCTAATTTCTAGCATATGACTATTATTATCTATTCTAACCATTTCAACACAATAATATATGCCAAATAGTGTTGTGTGCCAATTTTCGTGCATAACAAACCATGTTTGACCTACTTTACGCGCGAATTTGACAAATAAAAACGCGAAATTGACAGCATCAAACTAGTGACCAGACCACCTTGCACGACACGTGGAGACCAAAACTATTCATCCAGGACCTAGGCTAAAGTGGAAATGGAATCTTGGTACTTGGATCTAGCTATCAAGGTCCTAAAACCATTCTAACAATCCCCGTGGACTCCTAGAAGCGGAGCCGATGGAGGGCTGGTCGATAGTTTGCCAGATCAGAATTTTGTTTAAGTGTTTGTCGTTGTTTCGTGTTCTTTTCATGATCATTTGTAGTTTTTCACTGTGTCATTAATCAAAGCTTACGCACAACATTAATCCTTGCATAACCAAGGCCTTAATCAACCCCGGTTTCGCATCAAAACCAAGTTTGAGCTACTTTACGCGCGGAATTGACAAAAACGCTTAAAAATGCATAAAATCGCAACTTAACTTCTAATTTCTAGCATATGACTATTATTATAAATTCTAACCATTTCAACACAATAATATATGCCAAATAGTGTTGTGTGCCAAGTTTCGTGCATAACAAACCATGTTTGACCTACTTTACGCGCGAAATTGACAAAAATGCTTAAAAACCCATAAAATCGCAATTTAACTTCTAATTTCTAGCATATGACTATTATTATCAAGTATAACCATTTCAACACAATAATATATGCCAAATAGTGTTGTGTGCCAAGTTTCGTGCATAACAAACCATGTTTGACCTACTTTACGCGCGAAATTGACAAAAACGCTTAAAAACGCATAAAATCGCAACTTAACTTCTAATTTCTAGCATATGACTATTATTATCAATTCTAACCATTTCAACACAATAATATATGCCAAATAGTGTTGTGTGCCAAGTTTCGTGCATAACAAACCATGTTTGACCTACTTTATGCGCGAATTTGACAAATAAAAACGCGAAATTGACAGCATCAAACTAGTGACCAGACCACCTTGCACGACACGTGGAGACCAAACCTATTCATCCAGGACCTAGGCTAAAGTGGAAATGGAATCTTGGTACTTGGATCTAGCTATCAAGGTCCTAAAACCATTCTAACAATCCCCGTGGACTCCTAGAAGCTGAGCCGAAGGAGGGCTGGTCGACAGTTTGCCAGATCAGAATGTTGTTTAAGTGTTTGTGGTTGTTTCGTGTTCTTTTCATGATCATTTGTAGTTTTTCACTGTGTCATTAATCAAAGCTTACGCACAACATTAATCCTTGCATAACCAAGGCCTTAATCAACCCCAGTTTCGCATCAAAACCAAGTTTTAGATAGTTTACGCGCGGAATTGACAAAAACGCTTAAAAACGCATAAAATCGCAACTTAACTTCTAATTTCTAGCATATGACTATTATTATCAATTCTAACCATTTCAACACAATAATATATGCCAAATAGTGTTGTGTGCCAAGTTTCGTGCATAACAAACTATGTTTGACCTACTTTACACGCGAAATTGACAAAAACGCTTAAAAACCCATAAAATCGCAACTTAACTTCTAATTTCTAGCATATGACTATTATTATCAATTCTAACCATTTCAACACAATAATATATGCCAAATAGTGTTGTGTGCCAAGTTTCGTGCATAACAAACCATGTTTGACCTACTTTACGCGCGAATTTGACAAATAAAAACGCGAAATTGACAGCATCAAACTAGTGACCTGACCACCTTGCACGACACGTGGAGACCAAACCTATTCATCCAGGACCTAGGCTAAAGTGGAAATGGAATCTTGGTACTTGGATCTAGCCATCAAGGTCCTAAAACCATTCTAACAATCCCCGTGGACTCCCAGAAGCTGAGCCGATGGAAGGCTGGTCGATAGTTTGCCAGATCAGAATTTTGTTTAAGTGTTTGTCGTTGTTTCGTGTTCTTTTCATGGTCATTTGTAGTTTTTCACTGTGTCATTAATCAAAGCTTACGCACAACATTAATCCTTGCATAACCAAGGCCTTAATCAGCCCCGGTTTCGCATCAAAACCAAGTTTGAGCTACTTTACGCGCGGAATTGACAAAAACGCTTAAAAATGCATAAAATCGCAACTTAACTTCTAATTTCTAGCATATGACTATTATTATCAATTCTAACCATTTCAACACAATAATATATGCCAAATAGTGTGGTGTGCCAAGTTTCGTACATAACAAACCATGTTTGACCTACTTTACGCGCGAAATTGACAAAAATGCTTAAAAACCCATAAAATCGCAATTTAACTTCTAATTTCTAGCATATGACTATTATTATCAAGTATAACCATTTCAACACAATAATATATGCCAAATAGTGTTGTGTGCCATGTTTCGTGCATAACAAACCATGTTTGACCTACTTTACGCGCGAAATTGACAAAAACGCTTAAAAACGCATAAAATCGCAACTTAACTTCTAATTTCTAGCATATGACTATTATTATCAATTCTAACCATTTCAACACAATAATATATGCCAAATAGTGTTGTGTGCCAAGTTTCGTGCATAACAAACCATGTTTGACCTACTTTATGCGCGAATTTGACAAATAAAAACGCGAAATTGACAGCATCAAACTAGTGACCAGACCACCTTGCACGACACGTGGAGACCAAACCTATTCATCCAGGACCTAGGCTAAAGTGGAAATGGAATCTTGGTACTTGGATCTAGCTATCAAGGTCCTAAAACCATTCTAACAATCCCCGTGGACTCCTAGAAGCTGAGCCGAAGGAGGGCTGGTCGACAGTTTGCCAGATCAGAATGTTGTTTAAGTGTTTGTGGTTGTTTCGTGTTCTTTTCATGATCATTTGTAGTTTTTCACTGTGTCATTAATCAAAGCTTACGCACAACATTAATCCTTGCATAACCAAGGCCTTAATCAACCCCGGTTTCGCATCAAAACCAAGTTTTAGATAGTTTACGCGCGGAATTGACAAAAACGCTTAAAAACGCATAAAATCGCAACTTAACTTCTAATTTCTAGCATATGACTATTATTATCAATTCTAACCATTTCAACACAATAATATATGCCAAATAGTGTTGTGTGCCAAGTTTCGTGCATAACAAACCATGTTTGACCTACTTTACGCGCGAAATTGACAAAAACGCTTAAAAACGCATAAAATCGCAACTTAACTTCTAATTTCTAGCATATGACTATTATTATCAATTCTAACCATTTCAACACAATAATATATGCCAAATAGTGTTGTGTGCCAAGTTTCGTGCATAACAAACCATGTTTGACCTACTTTATGTGCGAATTTGACAAATAAAAACGCGAAATTGACCGCATCAAACTAGTGACCAGACCACCTTGCACGACACGTGGAGACCAAAACTATTCATCCAGGACCTAGGCTAAAGTGGAAATGGAATCTTGGTACTTGGATCTAGCTATCAAGGTCCTAAAACCATTCTAACAATCCCCGTGGACTCCTAGAAGCTGAGCCGATGGAGGGCTGGTCGATAGTTTGCCAGATCAGAATTTTGTTTAAGTGTTTGTGGTTGTTTCGTGTTCTTTTCATGATCATTTGTAGTTTTTCACTGTGTCATTAATCAAGGCTTACGCACAACATTAATCCTTGCATAACCAAGGCCTTAATCAGCCCCGGTTTCGCATCAAAACCAAGTTTTAGATACTTTACGCGCGGAATTGACAAAAACGCTTAAAAACGCATAAAATCGCAACTTAACTTCTAATTTCTAGCATATGACTATTATTATCAATTCTAACCATTTCAACACAATAATATATGCCAAATAGTGTTGTGTGCCAAGTTTCGTGAATAACAAACCATGTTTGACCTACTTTACGCGCGAAATTGACAAAAACGCTTAAAAACCTATAAAATCGCAACTTAACTTCTAATTTCTAGCATATGACTATTATTATCTATTCTAACCATTTCAACACAATAATATATGCCAAATAGTGTTGTGTGCCAATTTTCGTGCATAACAAACCATGTTTGACCTACTTTACGCGCGAATTTGACAAATAAAAACGCGAAATTGACAGCATCAAACTAGTGACCAGACCACCTTGCACGACACGTGGAGACCAAAACTATTCATCCAGGACCTAGGCTAAAGTGGAAATGGAATCTTGGTACTTGGATCTAGCTATCAAGGTCCTAAAACCATTCTAACAATCCCCGTGGACTCCTAGAAGCGGAGCCGATGGAGGGCTGGTCGATAGTTTGCCAGATCAGAATTTTGTTTAAGTGTTTGTCGTTGTTTCGTGTTCTTTTCATGATCATTTGTAGTTTTTCACTGTGTCATTAATCAAAGCTTACGCACAACATTAATCCTTGCATAACCAAGGCCTTAATCAACCCCGGTTTCGCATCAAAACCAAGTTTGAGCTACTTTACGCGCGGAATTGACAAAAACGCTTAAAAATGCATAAAATCGCAACTTAACTTCTAATTTCTAGCATATGACTATTATTATAAATTCTAACCATTTCAACACAATAATATATGCCAAATAGTGTTGTGTGCCAAGTTTCGTGCATAACAAACCATGTTTGACCTACTTTACGCGCGAAATTGACAAAAATGCTTAAAAACCCATAAAATCGCAATTTAACTTCTAATTTCTAGCATATGACTATTATTATCAAGTATAACCATTTCAACACAATAATATATGCCAAATAGTGTTGTGTGCCAAGTTTCGTGCATAACAAACCATGTTTGACCTACTTTACGCGCGAAATTGACAAAAACGCTTAAAAACGCATAAAATCGCAACTTAACTTCTAATTTCTAGCATATGACTATTATTATCAATTCTAACCATTTCAACACAATAATATATGCCAAATAGTGTTGTGTGCCAAGTTTCGTGCATAACAAACCATGTTTGACCTACTTTATGCGCGAATTTGACAAATAAAAACGCGAAATTGACAGCATCAAACTAGTGACCAGACCACCTTGCACGACACGTGGAGACCAAACCTATTCATCCAGGACCTAGGCTAAAGTGGAAATGGAATCTTGGTACTTGGATCTAGCTATCAAGGTCCTAAAACCATTCTAACAATCCCCGTGGACTCCTAGAAGCTGAGCCGAAGGAGGGCTGGTCGACAGTTTGCCAGATCAGAATGTTGTTTAAGTGTTTGTGGTTGTTTCGTGTTCTTTTCATGATCATTTGTAGTTTTTCACTGTGTCATTAATCAAAGCTTACGCACAACATTAATCCTTGCATAACCAAGGCCTTAATCAACCCCAGTTTCGCATCAAAACCAAGTTTTAGATAGTTTACGCGCGGAATTGACAAAAACGCTTAAAAACGCATAAAATCGCAACTTAACTTCTAATTTCTAGCATATGACTATTATTATCAATTCTAACCATTTCAACACAATAATATATGCCAAATAGTGTTGTGTGCCAAGTTTCGTGCATAACAAACTATGTTTGACCTACTTTACACGCGAAATTGACAAAAACGCTTAAAAACCCATAAAATCGCAACTTAACTTCTAATTTCTAGCATATGACTATTATTATCAATTCTAACCATTTCAACACAATAATATATGCCAAATAGTGTTGTGTGCCAAGTTTCGTGCATAACAAACCATGTTTGACCTACTTTACGCGCGAATTTGACAAATAAAAACGCGAAATTGACAGCATCAAACTAGTGACCTGACCACCTTGCACGACACGTGGAGACCAAACCTATTCATCCAGGACCTAGGCTAAAGTGGAAATGGAATCTTGGTACTTGGATCTAGCCATCAAGGTCCTAAAACCATTCTAACAATCCCCGTGGACTCCCAGAAGCTGAGCCGATGGAAGGCTGGTCGATAGTTTGCCAGATCAGAATTTTGTTTAAGTGTTTGTCGTTGTTTCGTGTTCTTTTCATGGTCATTTGTAGTTTTTCACTGTGTCATTAATCAAAGCTTACGCACAACATTAATCCTTGCATAACCAAGGCCTTAATCAGCCCCGGTTTCGCATCAAAACCAAGTTTGAGCTACTTTACGCGCGGAATTGACAAAAACGCTTAAAAATGCATAAAATCGCAACTTAACTTCTAATTTCTAGCATATGACTATTATTATCAATTCTAACCATTTCAACACAATAATATATGCCAAATAGTGTGGTGTGCCAAGTTTCGTACATAACAAACCATGTTTGACCTACTTTACGCGCGAAATTGACAAAAATGCTTAAAAACCCATAAAATCGCAATTTAACTTCTAATTTCTAGCATATGACTATTATTATCAAGTATAACCATTTCAACACAATAATATATGCCAAATAGTGTTGTGTGCCATGTTTCGTGCATAACAAACCATGTTTGACCTACTTTACGCGCGAAATTGACAAAAACGCTTAAAAACGCATAAAATCGCAACTTAACTTCTAATTTCTAGCATATGACTATTATTATCAATTCTAACCATTTCAACACAATAATATATGCCAAATAGTGTTGTGTGCCAAGTTTCGTGCATAACAAACCATGTTTGACCTACTTTATGCGCGAATTTGACAAATAAAAACGCGAAATTGACAGCATCAAACTAGTGACCAGACCACCTTGCACGACACGTGGAGACCAAACCTATTCATCCAGGACCTAGGCTAAAGTGGAAATGGAATCTTGGTACTTGGATCTAGCTATCAAGGTCCTAAAACCATTCTAACAATCCCCGTGGACTCCTAGAAGCTGAGCCGAAGGAGGGATGGTCGACAGTTTGCCAGATCAGAATGTTGTTTAAGTGTTTGTGGTTGTTTCGTGTTCTTTTCATGATCATTTGTAGTTTTTCACTGTGTCATTAATCAAAGCTTACGCACAACATTAATCCTTGCATAACCAAGGCCTTAATCAACCCCGGTTTCGCATCAAAACCAAGTTTTAGATAGTTTACCGCGCGGAATTGACAAAAACGCTTAAAAACGCATAAAATCGCAACTTAACTTCTAATTTCTAGCATATGACTATTATTATCAATTCTAACCATTTCAACACAATAATATATGCCAAATAGTGTTGTGTGCCAAGTTTCGTGCATAACAAACCATGTTTGACCTACTTTACGCGCGAAATTGACAAAAACGCTTAAAAACGCATAAAATCGCAACTTAACTTCTAATTTCTAGCATATGACTATTATTATCAATTCTAACCATTTCAACACAATAATATATGCCAAATAGTGTTGTGTGCCAAGTTTCGTGCATAACAAACCATGTTTGACCTACTTTATGTGCGAATTTGACAAATAAAAACGCGAAATTGACCGCATCAAACTAGTGACCAGACCACCTTGCACGACACGTGGAGACCAAAACTATTCATCCAGGACCTAGGCTAAAGTGGAAATGGAATCTTGGTACTTGGATCTAGCTATCAAGGTCCTAAAACCATTCTAACAATCCCCGTGGACTCCTAGAAGCTGAGCCGATGGAGGGCTGGTCGATAGTTTGCCAGATCAGAATTTTGTTTAAGTGTTTGTGGTTGTTTCGTGTTCTTTTCATGATCATTTGTAGTTTTTCACTGTGTCATTAATCAAAGCTTACGCACAACATTAATCCTTGCATAACCAAGGCCTTAATCAGCCCCGGTTTCGCATCAAAACCAAGTTTTAGATACTTTACGCGCGGAATTGACAAAAACGCTTAAAAACGCATAAAATCGCAACTTAACTTCTAATTTCTAGCATATGACTATTATTATCAATTCTAACCATTTCAACACAATAATATATGCCAAATAGTGTTGTGTGCCAAGTTTCGTGAATAACAAACCATGTTTGACCTACTTTACGCGCGAAATTGACAAAAACGCTTAAAAACCTATAAAATCGCAACTTAACTTCTAATTTCTAGCATATGACTATTATTATCTATTCTAACCATTTCAACACAATAATATATGCCAAATAGTGTTGTGTGCCAATTTTCGTGCATAACAAACCATGTTTGACCTACTTTACGCGCGAATTTGACAAATAAAAACGCGAAATTGACAGCATCAAACTAGTGACCAGACCACCTTGCACGACACGTGGAGACCAAAACTATTCATCCAGGACCTAGGCTAAAGTGGAAATGGAATCTTGGTACTTGGATCTAGCTATCAAGGTCCTAAAACCATTCTAACAATCCCCGTGGACTCCTAGAAGCGGAGCCGATGGAGGGCTGGTCGATAGTTTGCCAGATCAGAATTTTGTTTAAGTGTTTGTCGTTGTTTCGTGTTCTTTTCATGATCATTTGTAGTTTTTCACTGTGTCATTAATCAAAGCTTACGCACAACATTAATCCTTGCATAACCAAGGCCTTAATCAACCCCGGTTTCGCATCAAAACCAAGTTTGAGCTACTTTACGCGCGGAATTGACAAAAACGCTTAAAAATGCATAAAATCGCAACTTAACTTCTAATTTCTAGCATATGACTATTATTATAAATTCTAACCATTTCAACACAATAATATATGCCAAATAGTGTTGTGTGCCAAGTTTCGTGCATAACAAACCATGTTTGACCTACTTTACGCGCGAAATTGACAAAAATGCTTAAAAACCCATAAAATCGCAATTTAACTTCTAATTTCTAGCATATGACTATTATTATCAAGTATAACCATTTCAACACAATAATATATGCCAAATAGTGTTGTGTGCCAAGTTTCGTGCATAACAAACCATGTTTGACCTACTTTACGCGCGAAATTGACAAAAACGCTTAAAAACGCATAAAATCGCAACTTAACTTCTAATTTCTAGCATATGACTATTATTATCAATTCTAACCATTTCAACACAATAATATATGCCAAATAGTGTTGTGTGCCAAGTTTCGTGCATAACAAACCATGTTTGACCTACTTTATGCGCGAATTTGACAAATAAAAACGCGAAATTGACAGCATCAAACTAGTGACCAGACCACCTTGCACGACACGTGGAGACCAAACCTATTCATCCAGGACCTAGGCTAAAGTGGAAATGGAATCTTGGTACTTGGATCTAGCTATCAAGGTCCTAAAACCATTCTAACAATCCCCGTGGACTCCTAGAAGCTGAGCCGAAGGAGGGCTGGTCGACAGTTTGCCAGATCAGAATGTTGTTTAAGTGTTTGTGGTTGTTTCGTGTTCTTTTCATGATCATTTGTAGTTTTTCACTGTGTCATTAATCAAAGCTTACGCACAACATTAATCCTTGCATAACCAAGGCCTTAATCAACCCCAGTTTCGCATCAAAACCAAGTTTTAGATAGTTTACGCGCGGAATTGACAAAAACGCTTAAAAACGCATAAAATCGCAACTTAACTTCTAATTTCTAGCATATGACTATTATTATCAATTCTAACCATTTCAACACAATAATATATGCCAAATAGTGTTGTGTGCCAAGTTTCGTGCATAACAAACTATGTTTGACCTACTTTACACGCGAAATTGACAAAAACGCTTAAAAACCCATAAAATCGCAACTTAACTTCTAATTTCTAGCATATGACTATTATTATCAATTCTAACCATTTCAACACAATAATATATGCCAAATAGTGTTGTGTGCCAAGTTTCGTGCATAACAAACCATGTTTGACCTACTTTACGCGCGAATTTGACAAATAAAAACGCGAAATTGACAGCATCAAACTAGTGACCTGACCACCTTGCACGACACGTGGAGACCAAACCTATTCATCCAGGACCTAGGCTAAAGTGGAAATGGAATCTTGGTACTTGGATCTAGCCATCAAGGTCCTAAAACCATTCTAACAATCCCCGTGGACTCCCAGAAGCTGAGCCGATGGAAGGCTGGTCGATAGTTTGCCAGATCAGAATTTTGTTTAAGTGTTTGTCGTTGTTTCGTGTTCTTTTCATGGTCATTTGTAGTTTTTCACTGTGTCATTAATCAAAGCTTACGCACAACATTAATCCTTGCATAACCAAGGCCTTAATCAGCCCCGGTTTCGCATCAAAACCAAGTTTGAGCTACTTTACGCGCGGAATTGACAAAAACGCTTAAAAATGCATAAAATCGCAACTTAACTTCTAATTTCTAGCATATGACTATTATTATCAATTCTAACCATTTCAACACAATAATATATGCCAAATAGTGTGGTGTGCCAAGTTTCGTACATAACAAACCATGTTTGACCTACTTTACGCGCGAAATTGACAAAAATGCTTAAAAACCCATAAAATCGCAATTTAACTTCTAATTTCTAGCATATGACTATTATTATCAAGTATAACCATTTCAACACAATAATATATGCCAAATAGTGTTGTGTGCCATGTTTCGTGCATAACAAACCATGTTTGACCTACTTTACGCGCGAAATTGACAAAAACGCTTAAAAACGCATAAAATCGCAACTTAACTTCTAATTTCTAGCATATGACTATTATTATCAATTCTAACCATTTCAACACAATAATATATGCCAAATAGTGTTGTGTGCCAAGTTTCGTGCATAACAAACCATGTTTGACCTACTTTATGCGCGAATTTGACAAATAAAAACGCGAAATTGACAGCATCAAACTAGTGACCAGACCACCTTGCACGACACGTGGAGACCAAACCTATTCATCCAGGACCTAGGCTAAAGTGGAAATGGAATCTTGGTACTTGGATCTAGCTATCAAGGTCCTAAAACCATTCTAACAATCCCCGTGGACTCCTAGAAGCTGAGCCGAAGGAGGGCTGGTCGACAGTTTGCCAGATCAGAATGTTGTTTAAGTGTTTGTGGTTGTTTCGTGTTCTTTTCATGATCATTTGTAGTTTTTCACTGTGTCATTAATCAAAGCTTACGCACAACATTAATCCTTGCATAACCAAGGCCTTAATCAACCCCGGTTTCGCATCAAAACCAAGTTTTAGATAGTTTACGCGCGGAATTGACAAAAACGCTTAAAAACGCATAAAATCGCAACTTAACTTCTAATTTCTAGCATATGACTATTATTATCAATTCTAACCATTTCAACACAATAATATATGCCAAATAGTGTTGTGTGCCAAGTTTCGTGCATAACAAACCATGTTTGACCTACTTTACGCGCGAAATTGACAAAAACGCTTAAAAACCCATAAAATCGCAACTTAACTTCTAATTTCTAGCATATGACTATTATTATCAATTCTAACCATTTCAACACAATAATATATGCCAAATAGTGTTGTGTGCCAAGTTTCGTGCATAACGAACCATGTTTGACCTACTTTACGCGCGAATTTGACAAATAAAAACGCGAAATTGACAGCATCAAACTAGTGACCAGACCACCTTGCACGACACGTGGAGACCAAACCTATTCATCCAGGACCTAGGCTAAAGTGGAAATGGAATCTTGGTACTTGGATCTAGCCATGAAGGTCCTAAAACCATTCTAACAATCCCCGTGGACTCCCAGAAGCTGAGCCGATGGAGGGCTGGTCGATAGTTTGCCAGATCAGAATTTTGTTTAAGTGTTTGTCGTTGTTTCGTGTTCTTTTCATGGTCATTTGTAGTTTTTCACTGTGTCATTAATCAAAGCTTACGCACAACATTAATCCTTGCATAACCAAGGCCTTAATCAGCCCCGGTTTCGCATCAAAACCAAGTTTGAGCTACTTTACGCGCGGAATTGACAAAAACGCTTAAAAATGCATAAAATCGCAACTTAACTTCTAATTTCTAGCATATGACTATTATTATCAATTCTAACCATTTCAACACAATAATATATGCCAAATAGTGTTGTGTGCCAAGTTTCGTACATAACAAACCATGTTTGACCTACTTTACGCGCGAAACTGACAAAAATGCTTAAAAACCCATAAAATCGCAATTTAACTTCTAATTTCTAGCATATGACTATTATTATCAAGTATAACCATTTCAACACAATAATATATGCCAAATAGTGTTGTGTGCCATGTTTCGTGCATAACAAACCATGTTTGACCTACTTTACGCGCGAAATTGACAAAAACGCTTAAAAACGCATAAAATCGCAACTTAACTTCTAATTTCTAGAATATGACTATTATTATCAATTCTAACCATTTCAACACAATAATATATGCCCAATAGTGTTGTGTGCCAAGTTTCGTGCATAACAAACCATGTTTGACCTACTTTATGCGCGAATTTGACAAATAAAAACGCGAAATTGACAGCATCAAACTAGTGACCAGACCACCTTGCACGACACGTGGAGACCAAACCTATTCATCCAGGACCTAGGCTAAAGTGGAAATGGAATCTTGGTACTTGGATCTAGCTATCAAGGTCCTAAAACCATTCTAACAATCCCCGTGGACTCCTAGAAGCTGAGCCGAAGGAGGGCTGGTCGACAGTTTGCCAGATCAGAATTTTGTTTAAGTGTTTGTGGTTGTTTCGTGTTCTTTTCATGATCATTTGTAGTTTTTCACTGTGTCATTAATCAAAGCTTACGCACAACATTAATCCTTGCATAACCAAGGCCTTAATCAGCCACGGTTTCGCATCAAAACCAAGTTTGAGCTACTTTACGCGCGGAATTGACAAAAACGCTTAAAAACGCATAAAATCGCAACTTAACTTCTAATTTCTAGCATATGACTATTATTATCAATTCTAACTATTTCAACACAATAATATATGCCAAATAGTGTTATGTGCCAAGTTTCCTACATAACAAACCAAGTTTGAGTACTTTACGCGCGAAATTGACAAAAACACTTAAAAACGCATAAAATCGCAACTTAACTTCTAATTTCTAGCATATGACTATTATTATCAAGTATAACCATTTCAACACAGTAATATATGCCAAATAGTGTTGTGTGCCAAGTTTCGTGCATAACAAACCAAGTTTGAGTACTTTACGCGCGAAATTGACAAAAACGCTTTAAAACGCATAAAATCGCAACTTAACTTCTAATTTCTAGCAGATGACTATTATTATCAATTCTAACCATTTCAACACAATAATATGTGCCAAATAGTGTTGTGTGCCAAGTTTCGTGCATAACAAACCATGTTTGACCTATTTTACGCGCGAAATTGACAAAAATGCTTAAAAACCCATAAAATCGCAACTTAACTTCTAATTTCTAGCATATGACTATTATTATCAAGTATAACCATTTCAACACAATAATATATGCCAATTAGTGTTGTGTGCCAAGTTTCGTGCATAACAAACCATGTTTGACCTACTTTACGCGCGAAATTGTCAAAAACGCTTAAAAACGCATAAAATCGCAACTTAACTTCTAATTTCTAGCATATGACTATTATTATCAATTCTAACCATTTCAACACAATAATATATGCCAAATAGTGTTGTGTGCCAAGTTTCGTGCATAACAAACCATGTTTGACCTACTTTACGCGCGAAATTGACAAAAACGCTTAAAAACCCATAAAATCGCAACTTAACTTCTAATTTCTAGCATATGACTATTATTATCAAGTATAACCATTTCAACACAATAATATATGCCAAATAGTGTTGTGTGCCAAGTTTCGTGCATAACAAACCATGTTTGACCTACTTTACGCGCGAAATTGACTAAAACTCTTAAAAACGCATAAAATCGCAACTTAACTTCTAATTTCTAGAATATGACTATTATTATCAATTATAACCATTTCAACACAATAATAAATGCCAAATAGTGTTGTGTGCCAAGGTTCGTGCATAACAAACAATGTTTGACCTACTTTATGCGCGAATTTGACAAATAAAAACGCGAAATTGACAGCATCAAACTAGTGACCAGACCACCTTGCACGACACGTGGAGACCAAACCTATTCATCCAGGACCTAGGCTAAAGCGCAAATGGAATCTTGGTACTTGGATCTAGCTATCAAGGTCCTAAAACCATTCTGACAATCCCCGTGGACTCCTAGAAGCTGAGCCGAAGGAGGGCTGGTCGACAGTTTGCTAGATCAGAATTTTGTTTAAGTGTTTGTGGTTGTTTCGTGTTCTTTTCATGATCATTTGTAGTTTTTCACTGTGTCATTAATCAAAGCTTACGCACAACATTAATCCTTGCATAACCAAGGCCTTAATCAGCCCCGGTTTCGCATCAAAACCAAGTTTGAGCTACTTTACGCGCGGAATTGACAAAAACGCTTAAAAACGCATAAAATCGCAACTGAACTTCTAATTTCTAGCATATGACTATTATTATCAATTCTAACCATTTCAAAACAATAATATATGCCAAATAGTGTTGTGTGCCAAGTTTCGTGCATAACAAACCAAGTTTGAGTACTTTACGCGCGAAATTGACAAAAACGCTTAAAAACGCATAAAATCGCAACTTAACTTCTAATTTCTAGCATATGACTATTATCATCAATTCTAACCTTTTCAACACAATAATATATGCCAAGTAGTGTTGTGTGCCAAGTTTCGTGCATAACAAACCAAGTTTGAGTACTTTACGCGCGAAATTGACAAAAACGCTTAAAAACGCATAAAATCGCAACTTAACTTCTAATTTCTAGCATATGACTATTATTATCAATTCTAACCATTTCAACACAATAATATATGCCAAATAGTGTTGTGTGCCAAGTTTCGTGCATAACAAACCATGTTTGATCTACTTTACGCGCGAAATTGACAAAAATGCTTAAAAACCCATAAAATCGCAACTTAACTTCTAATTTCTAGCATATGACTATTATTATCAAGTATAACCATTTCAACACAATAATATATGCCAAATAGTGTTGTGTGCCATGTTTCGTGCATAACAAACCATGTTTGACCTACTTTACGCGCGAAATTGACAAAAACGCTTAAAAACGCATAAAATCGCAACTTAACTTCTAATTTCTAGCATATGACTATTATTATCAATTCTAACCATTTCAACACAATAATATATGCCAAATAGTGTTGTGTGCCAAGTTTCGTGCATAACAAACCATGTTTGACCTACTTTACGCGCGAAATTGACTAAAACGCTTAAAAACGCATAAAATCGCAACTTAACTTCTAATTTCTAGCATATGACTATTATTATCAATTCTAACCATTTCAACACAATAATATATGCCAAATAGTTTTGTGTGCCAAGTTTCGTGCAAAACAAACCATGTTTGACCTACTTTATGCGCGAATTTGACAAATAAAAACGCGAAATTGACAGCATCAAACTAGTGACCAGACCACCTTGCACGACACGTGGAGACCAAACCTATTCATCCAGGAGCTAGGCTAAAGTGGAAATGGAATCTTGGTACTTGGATCTAGATATCAAGGTCCTAAAACCATTCTAACAATCCCCGTGGACTCCTAGAAGCTGAGCCGAAGGAGGGCTGGTCGACAGTTTGCCAGATCAGAATTTTGTTTAAGTGTTTGTGGTTGTTTCGTGTTCTTTTCATGATCATTTGTAGTTTTTCACTGTGTCATTAATCAAAGCTTACGCACAACATTAATCCTTGCATAACCAAGGCCTTAATCAGCCCCGGTTTCGCATCAAAACCAAGTTTGAGCTACTTTACGCGCGGAATTGACAAAAACGCTTAAAAACGCATAAAATCGCAACTTAACTTATAATTTCTAGCATATGACTATTATTATCAATTCTAACCATTTCAACACAATAATATATGCCAAATAGTGTTGTGTGCCAAGTTTCGTGCATAACAAACCATGTTTGACCTACTTTACGCGCGAAATTGACAAAAACGCATAAAAACGCATAAAATCGCAACTTAAGTTCTAATTTCTAGGATATGACTATTATTATCAATTCTAACCATTTCAACACAATAATATATGCCAAATAGTGTTGTGTGCCAAGTTTCGTGCATAACAAACCATGTTTCACCTACTTTACGCGCGAAATTGACAAAAACGCTTAAAAACCCATAAAATCGCAACTTAACTTCTAATTTCTAACATATGACTATTATTATCAAGTATAACCATTTCAACACAATAATATATGCCAAATAGTGTTGTGTGCCAAGTTTCGTGCATAACAAACCATGTTTGACCTACTTTACGCGCGAAATTGACTAAAACGCTTAAAAACGCATAAAATCGCAACTTAACTTCTAATTTCTAGCATATGACTATTATTATCAATTATAACAATTTCAACACAATAATATATGCCAAATAGTGTTGTGTGCCAAGTTTCGTGCATAACAAACCATGTTTGACCTACTTTATGCGCGAATTTGACAAATAAAAACGCGAAATTGACAGCATCAAACTAGTGACCAGACCACCTTGCACGACACGTGGAGACCAAACCTATTCATCCAGGACCTAGGCTAAAGTGCAAATGGAATCTTGGTACTTGGATCTAGCTATCAAGGTCCTAAAACCATTCTAACAATCCCCGTGGACTCCTAGAAGCTGAGCCGAAGGAGGGCTGATCGACAGTTTGCCAGATCAGAATTTCGTTTAAGTGTTTGTGGTTGTTTCGTGTTCTTTTTATGATCATTTGTAGTTTGTCACTGTGTCACTAATCAAAGCTTACGCACAACATTAATCATTGCATAACCAAGGCCTTAATCAGCTCCGGTTTCGCATCAAAACGAAGTTTGAGCTACTTTACGCGCGGAATTGACAAAAACGCTTCAAAACGCATAAAATCGCAACTTAACTTCTAATTTCTAGCATATGACTATTATTATCAATTCTAACCATTTCAACACAATAATATATGCCAAATAGTGTTGTGTGCCAAGTTTCGTGCATAACAAACCAAGCTTGAGTACTTTACGCGCGAAATTGACAAAAACGCTTAAAAACGCATAAAATCGCAACTTAACTTCTAATTTCTAGCATATGACTATTATTATAAATTCTAACCTTTTCAACACAATAATATATGCCAAATAGTGTTGTGTGCCAAGTTTCGTGCATAACAAACCAAGTTTGAGTACTTTACGCGCGAAATTGACAAAAACGCTTAAAAACGCATAAAATCGCAACTTAACTTCTAATTTCTAGCATATGACTATTATTATCAAGTATAACCATTTCAACACAATAATATATGCCAAATAGTGTTGTGTGCGAAGTTTCGTGCATAACAAACCATGTTTGACCTACTTTACGCGCGAAATTGACTAAAACGCTTAAAAACGCATAAAATCGCAACTTAACTTCTAATTTCTAGCATATGACTATTATTATCAATTCTAACCATTTCAACACAATAATATATGCCAAATAGTGTTGTGTGCCAAGTTTCGTGCAAAACAAACCATGTTTGACCTACTTTAAGCGCGAATTTGACAAATAAAAACGCGAAATTGACAGCATCAAACTAGTGACCAGACCACCTTGCACGACACGTGGAGACCAAACCTATTCATCCAGGAGCTAGGCTAAAGTGGAAATGGAATCTTGGTACTTGGATCTAGATATCAAGGTCCTAAAACCATTCTAACAATCCCCGTGAACTCCTAGAAGCTGAGCCGAAGGAGGGCTGGTCGACAGTTTGCCAGATCAGAATTTTGTTTAAGTGTTTGTGGTTGTTTCGTGTTCTTTTCATGATCATTTGTAGTTTTTCACTGTGTCATTAATCAAAGCATACGCACAACATTAATCCTTGCATAACCAAGGCCTTAATCAGCCCCGGTTTCGCATCAAAACCAAGTTTGAGCTACTTTACGCGCGGAATTGACAAAAACGCTTAAAAACGCATAAAATCGCAACTTAACTTCTAATTTCTAGCATATGACTATTATTATCAATTCTAACCATTTCAACACAATAATATATGCCAAATAGTGTTGTGTGCCAAGTTTCGTGCATAACAAACCATGTTTGACCTACTTTACGCGCGAAATTGACAAAAACGCTTAAAAACGCATAAAATCGCAACTTAACTTCTAATTTCTAGCATATGACTATTATTATCAATTATAACCATTTCAACACAATAATATATGCCAAATAGTGTTGTGTGCCAAGTTTCGTGCATAACAAACCATGTTTCACCTACTTTACGCGCGAAATTGACAAAAACGCTTAAAAACCCATAAAATCGCAACTTAACTTCTAATTTCTAGCATATGACTATTATTATCAAGTATAACCATTTCAAAACAATAATATATGCCAAATAGTGTTGTGTGCCACGTTTCGTGCATAACAAACCATGTTTGACCTACTTTACGCGCGAAATTGACTAAAACGCTTAAAAACGCATAAAATCGCAACTTAACTTCTAATTTCTAGCATGTGACTATTATTATCAATTATAACCATTTCAACACAATAATATATGCCAAATAGTGTTGTGTGCCAAGTTTCGTGCATAACAAACCATGTTTGACCTACTTTATGCGCGAATTTGACAAATAAAAACGCGAAATTGACAGCATCAAACTAGAGACCAGACCACCTTGCACGACACGTGGAGACCAAACCTATTCATGCAGGACCTAGGCTAAAGTGGAAATGGAATCTTGGTACTTGGATCTAGCTATCAAGGTCCTAAAACCATTCTAACAATCCCCGTGGACTCCTAGAAGCTGAGTCGAAGGAGGGCTGGTCGACAGTTTGCCAGATCAGAATTTTGTTTAAGTGTTTGTGGTTGTTTCGTGTTCTTTTCATGATCATTTGTAGTTTTTCACTGTGTCATTAATCAAAGCATACGCACAACATTAATCCTTGCATAACCAAGGCCTTAATCAGCCCCGGTTTCGCATCAAAACCAAGTTTGAGCTACTTTACGCGCGGAATTGACAAAAACGCTTAAAAACGCATAAAATCGCAACTTAACTTCTAATTTCTAGCATATGACTATTATTATCAATTCTAACCATTTCAACACAATAATATATGCCAAATAGTGTTGTGTGCCAAGTTTCGTGCATAACAAACCATGTTTGACCTACTTTACGCGCGAAATTGACAAAAACGCTTAAAAACGCATAAAATCGCAACTTAACTTCTAATTTCTAGCATATGACTATTATTATCAATTCTAACCATTTCAACACAATAATATATGCCAAATAGTGTTGTGTGCCATGTTTCGTGCATAACAAACCATGTTTCACCTACTTTACGCGCGAAATTGACAAAAACGCTAAAAAACCCATAAAATCGCAACTTAACTTCTAATTTCTAGCATATGACGATTATTATCAAGTATAACCATTTCAAAACAATAATATATGCCAAATAGTGTTGTGTGCCACGTTTCGTGCATAACAAACCATGTTTGACCTACTTTACGCGCGAAATTGACTAAAACGCTTAAAAACGCATAAAATCGCAACTTAACTTCTAATTTCTAGCATATGACTATTATTATCAATTATAACCATTTCAACACAATAATATATGCCAAATAGTGTTGTGTGCCAAGTTTCGTGCATAACAAACCATGTTTGACCTACTTTATGCGCGAATTTGACAAATAAAAACGCGAAATTGACAGCATCAAACTAGTGACCAGACCACCTTGCACGACACGTGGAGACCAAACCTATTCATGCAGGACCTAGGCTAAAGTGGAAATGGAATCTTGGTACTTGGATCTAGCTATCAAGGTCCTAAAACCATTCTAACAATCCCCGTGGACTCCTAGAAGCTGAGCCGAAGGAGGGCTGGTCGACAGTTTGCCAGATCAGAATTTTGTTTAAGTTTTGTGGTTGTTTCGTGTTCTTTTCATGATCATTTGTAGTTTTTCACTGTGTCATTAATCAAAGCTTACGCACAACATTAATCCTTGCATAACCAAGGCCTTAATCAGCCCCGGTTTCGCATCAAAACCAAGTTTAAGCTACTTTACGCGCGGAATTGACAAAAACGCTTCAAAACGCATAAAATCGCAACTTAACTTCTAATTTCTAGCATATGACTATTATTATCAATTCTAACCATTTCAACACAATAATATATGCCAAATAGTGTTGTGTGCCAAGTTTCGTGCATAACAAACCAAGTTTGAGTACTTTACGCGCGAAATTGACAAAAACGCTTAAAAACGCATAAAATCGCAACTTAACTTCTAATTTCTAGCATATGACTATTATTATCAATTCTAACCATTTCAACACAATAATATATGCCAAATAGTGTTGTGTGCCAAGTTTCGTGCATAACAAACCATGTTTCACCTACTTTACGCGCGAAATTGACAAAAACGCTTAAAAACCCATAAAATCGCAACTTAACTTCTAATTTCTAGCATATGACTATTATTATCAAGTATAACCATTTCAAAACAATAATATATGCCAAATAGTGTTGTGTGCCAAGTTTCGTGCATAACAAACCATGTTTGACCTACTTTACGCGCGAAATTGACTAAAACGCTTAAAAACGCATAAAATCGCAACTTAACTTCTAATTTCTAGCATATGACTATTATTATCAATTTTAACCATTTCAAAACAATAATATATGCCAAATAGTGTTGTGTGCCAAGTTTCGTGCATAACAAACCATGTTTGACCTACTTTATGCGCGAGTTTGACAAATAAAAACGCGAAATTGACAGCATCAAACTAGTGACCAGACCACCTTGCACGACACGTGGAGACCAAACCTATTCATCCAGGACCTAGGCTAAAGTGCAAATGGAATCTTGGTACTTGGATCTAGCTATCAAGGTCCTAAAACCATTCTAACAATCCCCGTGGACTCCTAGAAGCTGAGCCGAAGGAGGGCTGGTCGACAGTTTGCCAGATCAGAATTTTGTTTAAGTTTTGTGGTTGTTTCGTGTTCTTTTCATGATCATTTGTAGTTTTTCACTGTTTCATTAATCAAAGCTTACGCACAACATTAATCCTTGCATAACCAAGGCCTTAATCAGCCCCGGTTTCGCATCAAAACCAAGTTTAAGCTACTTTACGCGCGGAATTGACAAAAACGCTTCAAAACGCATAAAATCGCAACTTAACTTCTAATTTATAGCATATGACTATTATTATCAATTCTAACCATTTCAACACAATAATATATGCCAAATAGTGTTGTGTGCCAAGTTTCGTGCATAACAAACCAAGTTTGAGTACTTTACGCGCGAAATTGACAAAAACGCTTAAAAACGCATAAAATCGCAACTTAACTTCTAATTTCTAGCATATGACTATTATTATCAATTCTAACCATTTCAACACAATAATATATGCCAAATAGTGTTGTGTGCCAAGTTTCGTGCATAACAAACCATGTTTCACCTACTTTACGCGCGAAATTGACAAAAGCGCTTAAAAACCCATAAAATCGCAACTTAACTTCTAATTTCTAGCATATGACTATTATTATCAAGTATAACCATTTCAAAACAATAATATATGCCAAATAGTGTTGTGTGCCAAGTTTCGTGCATAACAAACCATGTTTGACCTACTTTACGCGCGAAATTGACTAAAACGCTTAAAAACGCATAAAATCGCAACTTAACTTCTAATTTCTAGCATATGACTATTATTATCAATTTTAACCATTTCAAAACAATAATATATGCCAAATAGTGTTGTGTGCCAAGTTTCGTGCATAACAAACCATGTTTGACCTACTTTATGCGCGAATTTGACAAATAAAAACGCGAAATTGACAGCATCAAACTAGTGACCAGACCACCTTGCACGACACGTGGAGACCAAACCTATTCATCCAGGACCTAGGCTAAAGTGCAAATGGAATCTTGGTACTTGGATCTAGCTATCAAGGTCCTAAAACCATTCTAACAATCCCCGTGGACTCCTAGAAGCTGAGCCGAAGGAGGGCTGATCGACAGTTTGCCAGATCAGAATTTTGTTTAAGTGTTTGTGGTTGTTTCGTGTTCTTTTTATGATCATTTGTAGTTTGTCACTGTGTCACTAATCAAAGCTTACGCACAACATTAATCCTTGCATAACCAAGGCCTTAATCAGCTCCGGTTTCGCATCAAAGCCAAGTTTGAGCTACTTTACGCGCGGAATTGACAAAAACGCTTCAAAACGCATAAATCGCAACTTAACTTCTAATTTCTAGCATATGACTATTATTATCAATTCTAACCATTTCAACACAATAATATATACCAAATAGTGTTGTGTGCCAAGTTTCGTGCATAACAAACCAAGTTTGAGTACTTTACGCGCGAAATTGACAAAAACGCTTAAAAACGCATAAAATCGCAACTTAACTTCTAATTTCTAGCATATGACTATTATTATCAATTCTAACCTTTTCAACACAATAATATATGCCAAATAGTGTTGTGTGCCAAGTTTCGTGCATAACAAACCAAGTTTGAGTACTTTACGCGCGAAATTGACAAAAACGCTTAAAAACGCATAAAATCGCAACTTAACTTCTAATTTCTAGCATATGACTATTATTATCAATTCTAACCATTTCAACACAATAATATATGCCAAATAGTGTTGTGTGCCATGTTTCGTGCATAACTAACCATGTTTGATCTACTTTACGCGCGAAATTGACAAAAATGCTTAAAAACCCATAAAATCGCAACTTAACTTCTAATTTCTAGCATATGACTATTATTATCAAGTATAACCATTTCAACACAATAATATATGCCAAATAGTGTTGTGTGCGAAGTTTCGTGCATAACAAACCATGTTTGACCTACTTTATGCGCGAATTTGACAAATAAAAACGCGAAATTGACAGCATCAAACTAGTGACCAGACCACCTTGCACGACACGTGGAGACCAAACCTATTCATGCAGGACCTAGGCTAAAGTGGAAATGGAATCTTGGTACTTGGATCTAGCTATCAAGGTCCTAAAACCATTCTAACAATCCCCGTGGACTCCTAGAAGCTGAGCCGAAGGAGGGCTGGTCGACAGTTTGCCAGATCAGAATTTTGTTTAAGTTTTGTGGTTGTTTCGTGTTCTTTTCATGATCATTTGTAGTTTTTCACTGTGTCATTAATCAAAGCTTACGCACAACATTAATCCTTGCATAACCAAGGCCTTAATCAGCCCCGGTTTCGCATCAAAACCAAGTTTAAGCTACTTTACGCGCGGAATTGACAAAAACGCTTCAAAACGCATAAAATCGCAACTTAACTTCTAATTTCTAGCATATGACTATTATTATCAATTCTAACCATTTCAACACAATAATATATGCCAAATAGTGTTGTGTGCCAAGTTTCGTGCATAACAAACCATGTTTCACCTACTTTACGCGCGAAATTGACAAAAACGCTTAAAAACCCATAAAATCGCAACTTAACTTCTAATTTCTAGCATATGACTATTATTATCAAGTATAACCATTTCAAAACAATAATATATGCCAAATAGTGTTGTGTGCCAAGTTTCGTGCATAACAAACCATGTTTGACCTACTTTACGCGCGAAATTGACTAAAACGCTTAAAAACGCATAAAATCGCAACTTAACTTCTAATTTCTAGCGTATGACTATTATTATCAATTTTAACCATTTCAAAACAATAATATATGCCAAATAGTGTTGTGTGCCAAGTTTCGTGCATAACAAACCATGTTTGACCTACTTTATGCGCGAATTTGACAAATAAAAACGCGAAATTGACAGCATCAAACTAGTGACCAGACCACCTTGCACGACACGTGGAGACCAAACCTATTCATGCAGGACCTAGGCTAAAGTGGAAATGGAATCTTGGTACTTGGATCTAGCTATCAAGGTCCTAAAACCATTCTAACAATCCCCGTGGACTCCTAGAAGCTGAGCCGAAGGAGGGCTGGTCGACAGTTTGCCAGATCAGAATTTTGTTTAAGTTTTGTGGTTGTTTCGTGTTCTTTTCATGATCATTTGTAGTTTTTCACTGTGTCATTAATCAAAGCTTACGCACAACATTAATCCTTGCATAACCAAGGCCTTAATCAGCCCCGGTTTCGCATCAAAACCAAGTTTAAGCTACTTTACGCGCGGAATTGACAAAAACGCTTCAAAACGCATAAAATCGCAACTTAACTTCTAATTTCTAGCATATGACTATTATTATCAATTCTAACCATTTCAACACAATAATATATGCCAAATAGTGTTGTGTGCCAAGTTTCGTGCATAACAAACCATGTTTCACCTACTTTACGCGCGAAATTGACAAAAACGCTTAAAAACCCATAAAATCGCAACTTAACTTCTAATTTCTAGCATATGACTATTATTATCAAGTATAACCATTTCAAAACAATAATATATGCCAAATAGTGTTGTGTGCCAAGTTTCGTGCATAACAAACCATGTTTGACCTACTTTACGCGCGAAATTGACTAAAACGCTTAAAAACGCATAAAATCGCAACTTAACTTCTAATTTCTAGCATATGACTATTATTATCAATTTTAACCATTTCAAAACAATAATATATGCCAAATAGTGTTGTGTGCCAAGTTTCGTGCATAACAAACCATGTTTGACCTACTTTATGCGCGAATTTGACAAATAAAAACGCGAAATTGACAGCATCAAACTAGTGACCAGACCACCTTGCACGACACGTGGAGACCAAACCTATTCATCCAGGACCTAGGCTAAAGTGCAAATGGAATCTTGGTACTTGGATCTAGCTATCAAGGTCCTAAAACCATTCTAACAATCCCCGTGGACTCCTAGAAGCTGAGCCGAAGGAGGGCTGATCGACAGTTTGCCAGATCAGAATTTTGTTTAAGTGTTTGTGGTTGTTTCGTGTTCTTTTTATGATCATTTGTAGTTTGTCACTGTGTCACTAATCAAAGCTTACGCACAACATTAATCCTTGCATAACCAAGGCCTTAATCAGCTCCGGTTTCGCATCAAAGCCAAGTTTGAGCTACTTTACGCGCGGAATTGACAAAAACGCTTCAAAACGCATAAAATCGCAACTTAACTTCTAATTTCTAGCATATGACTATTATTATCAATTCTAACCATTTCAACACAATAATATATACCAAATAGTGTTGTGTGCCAAGTTTCGTGCATAACAAACCAAGTTTGAGTACTTTACGCGCGAAATTGACAAAAACGCTTAAAAACGCATAAAATCGCAACTTAACTTCTAATTTCTAGCATATGACTATTATTATCAATTCTAACCTTTTCAACACAATAATATATGCCAAATAGTGTTGTGTGCCAAGTTTCGTGCATAACAAACCAAGTTTGAGTACTTTACGCGCGAAATTGACAAAAACGCTTAAAAACGCATAAAATCGCAACTTAACTTCTAATTTCTAGCATATGACTATTATTATCAATTCTAACCATTTCAACACAATAATATATGCCAAATAGTGTTGTGTGCCAAGTTTCGTGCATAACAAACCAAGTTTGAGTACTTTACGCGCGAAATTGACAAAAACGCTTAAAAACGCATAAAATCGCAACTTAACTTCTAATTTCTAGCATATGACTATTATTATCAATTCTAACCATTTCAACACAATAATATATGCCAAATAGTGTTGTGTGCCAAGTTTCGTGCATAACAAACCATGTTTCACCTACTTTACGCGCGAAATTGACAAAAACGCTTAAAAACCCATAAAATCGCAACTTAACTTCTAATTTCTAGCATATGACTATTATTATCAAGTATAACCATTTCAAAACAATAATATATGCCAAATAGTGTTGTGTGCCAAGTTTCGTGCATAACAAACCATGTTTGACCTACTTTACGCGCGAAATTGACTAAAACGCTTAAAAACGCATAAAATCGCAACTTAACTTCTAATTTCTAGCATATGACTATTATTATCAATTTTAACCATTTCAAAACAATAATATATGCCAAATAGTGTTGTGTGCCAAGTTTCGTGCATAACAAACCATGTTTGACCTACTTTATGCGCGAATTTGACAAATAAAAACGCGAAATTGACAGCATCAAACTAGTGACCAGACCACCTTGCACGACACGTGGAGACCAAACCTATTCATCCAGGACCTAGGCTAAAGTGCAAATGGAATCTTGGTACTTGGATCTAGCTATCAAGGTCCTAAAACCATTCTAACAATCCCCGTGGACTCCTAGAAGCTGAGCCGAAGGAGGGCTGATCGACAGTTTGCCAGATCAGAATTTTGTTTAAGTGTTTGTGGTTGTTTCGTGTTCTTTTTATGATCATTTGTAGTTTGTCACTGTGTCACTAATCAAAGCTTACGCACAACATTAATCCTTGCATAACCAAGGCCTTAATCAGCTCCGGTTTCGCATCAAAGCCAAGTTTCAGCTACTTTACGCGCGGAATTGACAAAAACGCTTCAAAACGCATAAAATCGCAACTTAACTTCTAATTTCTAGCATATGACTATTATTATCAATTCTAACCATTTCAACACAATAATATATACCAAATAGTGTTGTGTGCCAAGTTTCGTGCATAACAAACCAAGTTTGAGTACTTTACGCGCGAAATTGACAAAAACGCTTAAAAACGCATAAAATCGCAACTTAACTTCTAATTTCTAGCATATGACTATTATTATCAATTCTAACCTTTTCAACACAATAATATATGCCAAATAGTGTTGTGTGCCAAGTTTCGTGCATAACAAACCAAGTTTGAGTACTTTACGCGCGAAATTGACAAAAACGCTTAAAAACGCATAAAATCGCAACTTAACTTTTAATTTCTAGCATATGACTATTATTATCAATTCTAACCATTTCAACACAATAATATATGCCAAATAGTGTTGTGTGCCATGTTTCGTGCATAACTAACCATGTTTGATCTACTTTACGCGCGAAATTAACAAAAATGCTTAAAAACCCATAAAATCGCAACTTAACTTCTAATTTCTAGCATATGACTATTATTATCAAGTATAACCATTTCAACACAATAATATATGCCAAATAGTGTTGTGTGCGAAGTTTCGTGCATAACAAACCATGTTTGACCTACTTTATGCGCGAATTTGACAAATAAAAACGCGAAATTGACAGCATCAAACTAGTGACCAGACCACCTTGCACGACACGTGGAGACCAAACCTATTCATGCAGGACCTAGGCTAAAGTGGAAATGGAATCTTGGTACTTGGATCTAGCTATCAAGGTCCTAAAACCATTCAAACAATCCCCGTGGACTCCTAGAAGCTGAGCCGAAGGAGGGCTGGTCGACAGTTTGCCAGATCAGAATTTTGTTTAAGTTTTGTGGTTGTTTCGTGTTCTTTTCATGATCATTTGTAGTTTTTCACTGTGTCATTAATCAAAGCTTACGCACAACATTAATCCTTGCATAACCAAGGCCTTAATCAGCCCCGGTTTCGCATCAAAACCAAGTTTAAGCTCCTTTACGCGCGGAATTGACAAAAACGCTTCAAAACGCATAAAATCGCAACTTAACTTCTAATTTCTAGCATATGACTATTATTATCAATTCTAACCATTTCAACACAATAATATATGCCAAATAGTGTTGTGTGCCAAGTTTCGTGCATAACAAACCATGTTTCACCTACTTTACGCGCGAAATTGACAAAAACGCTTAAAAACCCATAAAATCGCAACTTAACTTCTAATTTCTAGCATATGACTATTATTATCAAGTATAACCATTTCAAAACAATAATATATGCCAAATAGTGTTGTGTGCCAAGTTTCGTGCATAACAAACCATGTTTGACCTACTTTACGCGCGAAATTGACTAAAACGCTTAAAAACGCATAAAATCGCAACTTAACTTCTAATTTCTAGCATATGACTATTATTATCAATTTTAACCATTTCAAAACAATAATATATGCCAAATAGTGTTGTGTGCCATGTTTCGTGCATAACAAACCATGTTTGACCTACTTTATGCGCGAATTTGACAAATAAAAACGCGAAATTGACAGCATCAAACTAGTGACCAGACCACCTTGCACGACACGTGGAGACCAAACCTATTCATCCAGGACCTAGGCTAAAGTGCAAATGGAATCTTGGTACTTGGATCTAGCTATCAAGGTCCTAAAACCATTCTAACAATCCCCGTGGACTCCTAGAAGCTGAGCCGAAGGAGGGCTGATCGACAGTTTGCCAGATCAGAATTTTGTTTAAGTGTTTGTGGTTGTTTCGTGTTCTTTTTATGATCATTTGTAGTTTGTCACTGTGTCACTAATCAAAGCTTACGCACAACATTAATCCTTGCATAACCAAGGCCTTAATCAGCTCCGGTTTCGCATCAAAGCCAAGTTTGAGCTACTTTACGCGCGGAATTGACAAAAACGCTTCAAAACGCATAAAATCGCAACTTAACTTCTAATTTCTAGCATATGACTATTATTATCAATTCTAACCATTTCAACACAATAATATATACCAAATAGTGTTGTGTGCCAAGTTTCGTGCATAACAAACCAAGTTTGAGTACTTTACGCGCGAAATTGACAAAAACGCTTAAAAACGCATAAAATCGCAACTTAACTTCTAATTTCTAGCATATGACTATTATTATCAATTCTAACCTTTTCAACACAATAATATATGCCAAATAGTGTTGTGTGCCAAGTTTCGTGCATAACAAACCAAGTTTGAGTACTTTACGCGCGAAATTGACAAAAACGCTTAAAAACGCATAAAATCGCAACTTAACTTCTAATTTCTAGCATATGACTATTATTATCAATTCTAACCATTTCAACACAATAATATATGCCAAATAGTGTTGTGTGCCAAGTTTCGTGCATAACAAACCATGTTTCACCTACTTTACGCGCGAAATTGACAAAAACGCTTAAAAACCCATAAAATCGCAACTTAACTTCTAATTTCTAGCATATGACTATTATTATCAAGTATAACCATTTCAAAACAATAATATATGCCAAATAGTGTTGTGTGCCAAGTTTCGTGCATAACAAACCATGTTTGACCTACTTTACGCGCGAAATTGACTAAAACGCTTAAAAACGCATAAAATCGCAACTTAACTTCTAATTTCTAGCATATGACTATTATTATCAATTTTAACCATTTCAAAACAATAATATATGCCAAATAGTGTTGTGTGCCATGTTTCGTGCATAACAAACCATGTTTGACCTACTTTATGCGCGAATTTGACAAATAAAAACGCGAAATTGACAGCATCAAACTAGTGACCAGACCACCTTGCACGACACGTGGAGACCAAACCTATTCATCCAGGACCTAGGCTAAAGTGCAAATGGAATCTTGGTACTTGGATCTAGCTATCAAGGTCCTAAAACCATTCTAACAATCCCCGTGGACTCCTAGAAGCTGAGCCGAAGGAGGGCTGATCGACAGTTTGCCAGATCAGAATTTTGTTTAAGTGTTTGTGGTTGTTTCGTGTTCTTTTTATGATCATTTGTAGTTTGTCACTGTGTCACTAATCAAAGCTTACGCACAACATTAATCCTTGCATAACCAAGGCCTTAATCAGCTCCGGTTTCGCATCAAAGCCAAGTTTGAGCTACTTTACGCGCGGAATTGACAAAAACGCTTCAAAACGCATAAAATCGCAACTTAACTTCTAATTTCTAGCATATGACTATTATTATCAATTCTAACCATTTCAACACAATAATATATACCAAATAGTGTTGTGTGCCAAGTTTCGTGCATAACAAACCAAGTTTGAGTACTTTACGCGCGAAATTGACAAAAACGCTTAAAAACGCATAAAATCGCAACTTAACTTCTAATTTCTAGCATATGACTATTATTATCAATTCTAACCTTTTCAACACAATAATATATGCCAAATAGTGTTGTGTGCCAAGTTTCGTGCATAACAAACCAAGTTTGAGTACTTTACGCGCGAAATTGACAAAAACGCTTAAAAACGCATAAAATCGCAACTTAACTTCTAATTTCTAGCATATGACTATTATTATCAATTCTAACCATTTCAACACAATAATATATGCCAAATAGTGTTGTGTGCCAAGTTTCGTGCATAACAAACCATGTTTCACCTACTTTACGCGCGAAATTGACAAAAACGCTTAAAAACCCATAAAATCGCAACTTAACTTCTAATTTCTAGCATATGACTATTATTATCAAGTATAACCATTTCAAAACAATAATATATGCCAAATAGTGTTGTGTGCCAAGTTTCGTGCATAACAAACCATGTTTGACCTACTTTACGCGCGAAATTGACTAAAACGCTTAAAAACGCATAAAATCGCAACTTAACTTCTAATTTCTAGCATATGACTATTATTATCAATTTTAACCATTTCAAAACAATAATATATGCCAAATAGTATTGTGTGCCAAGTTTCGTGCATAACAAACCATGTTTGACCTACTTTATGCGCGAATTTGACAAATAAAAACGCGAAATTGACAGCATCAAACTAGTGACCAGACCACCTTGCACGACACGTGGAGACCAAACCTATTTATCCAGGACCTAGGCTAAAGTGCAAATGGAATCTTGGTACTTGGATCTAGCTATCAAGGTCCTAAAACCATTCTAACAATCCCCGTGGACTCCTAGAAGCTGAGCCGAAGGAGGGCTGATCGACAGTTTGCCAGATCAGAATTTTGTTTAAGTGTTTGTGGTTGTTTCGTGTTCTTTTTATGATCATTTGTAGTTTGTCACGGTGTCACTAATCAAAGCTTACGCACAACATTAATCCTTGCATAACCAAGGCCTTAATCAGCTCCGGTTTCGCATCAAAGCCAAGTTTGAGCTACTTTACGCGCGGAATTGACAAAAACGCTTCAAAACGCATAAAATCGCAACTTAACTTCTAATTTCTAGCATATGACTATTATTATCAATTCTAACCATTTCAACACAATAATATATACCAAATAGTGTTGTGTGCCAAGTTTCGTGCATAACAAACCAAGTTTGAGTACTTTACGCGCGAAATTGACAAAAACGCTTAAAAACGCATAAAATCGCAACTTAACTTCTAATTTCTAGCATATGACTATTATTATCAATTCTAACCTTTTCAACACAATAATATATGCCAAATAGTGTTGTGTGCCAAGTTTCGTGCATAACAAACCAAGTTTGAGTACTTTACGCGCGAAATTGACAAAAACGCTTAAAAACGCATAAAATCGCAACTTAACTTCTAATTTCTAGCATATGACTATTATTATCAATTCTAACCATTTCAACACAATAATATATGCCAAATAGTGTTGTGTGCCATGTTTCGTGCATAACTAACCATGTTTGATGTACTTTACGCGCGAAATTGACAAAAATGCTTAAAAACCCATAAAATCGCAACTTAACTTCTAATTTCTAGCATATGACTATTATTATCAAGTATAACCATTTCAACACAATAATATATGCCAAATAGTGTTGTGTGCGAAGTTTCGTGCATAACAAACCATGTTTGACCTACTTTATGCGCGAATTTGACAAATAAAAACGCGAAATTGACAGCATCAAACTAGTGACCAGACCACCTTGCACGACACGTGGAGACCAAACCTATTCATCCAGGACCTAGGCTAAAGTGCAAATGGAATCTTGGTACTTGGATCTAGCTATCAAGGTCCTAAAACCATTCTAACAATCCCCGTGGACTCCTAGAAGCTGAGCCGAAGGAGGGCTGGTCGACAGTTTGCCAGATCAGAATTTTGTTTAAGTTTTGTGGTTGTTTCGTGTTCTTTTCATGATCATTTGTAGTTTTTCACTGTGTCATTAATCAAAGCTTACGCACAACATTAATCCTTGCATAACCAAGGCCTTAATCAGCCCCCGGTTTCGCATCAAAACCAAGTTTAAGCTACTTTACGCGAGGAATTGACAAAAACGCTTCAAAACGCATAAAATCGCAACTTAACTTCTAATTTCTAGCATATGACTATTATTATCAATTCTAACCATTTCAACACAATAATATATGCCAAATAGTGTTGTGTGCCAAGTTTCGTGCATAACAAACCAAGTTTGAGTACTTTACGCGCGAAATTGACAAAAACGCTTAAAAACGCATAAAATCGCAACTTAACTTCTAATTTCTAGCATATGACTATTATTATCAATTCTAACCATTTCAACACAATAATATATGCCAAATAGTGTTGTGTGCCAAGTTTCGTGCATAACAAACCATGTTTCACCTACTTTACGCGCGAAATTGACAAAAACGCTTAAAAACCCATAAAATCGCAACTTAACTTCTAATTTCTAGCATATGACTATTATTATCAAGTATAACCATTTCAAAACAATAATATATGCCAAATAGTGTTGTGTGCCAAGTTTCGTGCATAACAAACCATGTTTGACCTACTTTACGCGCGAAATTGACTAAAACGCTTAAAAACGCATAAAATCGCAACTTAACTTCTAATTTCTAGCATATGACTATTATTATCAATTTTAACCATTTCAAAACAATAATATATGCCAAATAGTGTTGTGTGCCAAGTTTCGTGCATAACAAACCATGTTTGACCTACTTTTATGCGCGAATTTGACAAATAAAAACGCGAAATTGACAGCATCAAACTAGTGACCAGACCACCTTGCACGACACGTGGAGACCAAACCTATTTCATCCAGGACCTAGGCTAAAGTGCAAATGGAATCTTGGTACTTGGATCTAGCTATCAAGGTCCTAAAACCATTCTAACAATCCCCGTGGACTCCTAGAAGCTGAGCCGAAGGAGGGCTGATCGACAGTTTGTCAGATCAGAATTTTGTTTAAGTGTTTGTGGTTGTTTCGTGTTCTTTTTATGATCATTTGTAGTTTGTCACTGTGTCACTAATCAAAGCTTACGCACAACATTAATCCTTGCATAACCAAGGCCTTAATCAGCTCCGGTTTCGCATCAAAGCCAAGTTTGAGCTACTTTACGCGCGGAATTGACAAAAACGCTTCAAAACGCATAAAATCGCAACTTAACTTCTAATTTCTAGCATATGACTATTATTATCAATTCTAACCATTTCAACACAATAATATATATACCAAATAGTGTTGTGTGCCAAGTTTCGTGCATAACAAACCAAGTTTGAGTACTTTACGCGCGAAATTGACAAAAACGCTTAAAAAACGCATAAAATCGCAACTTAACTTCTAATTTCTAGCATATGACTATTATTATCAATTCTAACCTTTTCAACACAATAATATATGCCAAATAGTGTTGTGTGCCAAGTTTCGTGCATAACAAACCAAGTGTGAGTACTTTACGCGCGAAATTGACAAAAACGCTTAAAAACGAATAAAATCGCAACTTAACTTCTAATTTCTAGCATATGACTATTATTATCAATTCTAACCATTTCAACACAATAATATATGCCAAATATTGTTGTGTGCCATGTTTCGTGCATAACAAAACCATGTTTGATCTACTTTACGCGCGAAATTGACAAAAATGCTTAAAAACCCATAAAATCGCAACTTAACTTCTAATTTCTAGCATATGACTATTATTATCAAGTATAACCATTTCAACACAATAATATATGCCAAATAGTGTTGTGTGCGAAAGTTTCGTGCATAAGAAACCATGTTTGACCTACTTTACGCGCGAAATTGACAAAAACGCTTAAAAACGCATAAAATCGCAACTTAACTTCTAATTTCTAGCATATGACTATTATTATCAATTCGAACCATTTCAACACAATAATATATGCCAAATAGTGTTGTGTGCGAAGTTTCGTGCATAACAAACCATGTTTGAACCTACTTTACCGCGCGAAATTGAAAAAAAACGCTTAAAACCGCATAAAATCGCAACTTAACTTCTAATTTCTAACATATGACTATTATTATCATTATAACAACCATTTCAACACAATAATATATGCCAAATAGTGTTGTGTGCCAAGTTTCGAGCATAACAAACCATGTTTGACCTACTTTACGCGCGAAATTGACAAAAACGCTTAAAAACCCATAAAATCGCAACTTAACTTCTAATTTCTAGCATATGACTATTATTATCAAGTATAACCATTTCTACACAATAATATATGCCAAATAGTGTTGTGTGCCAAGTTTCGTTCATAACAAACATGTTTGACCTACTTTACACGCGAAATTGACAAAAACGCTTAAAAACGCATAAAATCGCAACTTAACTTCTAATTTCTAGCATATGACTATTATTATCAATTCTAACCATTTCAACACAATAATATATGCCAAATAGTGTAGTGTGCCAAGTTTCGTGCATAACTAACCATTTTTGACCTACTTTAACGCGCGAATTTGACAAATAAAAACGCGAAATTGACAGCAACAAACTAGTGACCAGACCACCTTGCACGACACGTGGCGACCAAACCTATTCATCCAGGACCTAGGCTAAAGTGGAAATGGAATCTTGGTACTTGGATCTAGCTATCAAGGTCCTAAAACCATTCTAACAATCCCCGTGGACTCCTAGAAGTTGAGCCGAAGGAGGGCTGGTCGACAGTTTGCCAGATCAGAATTTTGTTTAAGTGTTTGTGGTTGTTTCGTGTTCTTTTCATGATCATTTGTAGTTTTTCACTGTGTCATTAATCAAAGCTTACGCACAACATTAATCCTTGCATAACCAAGGCCTTAATCAGCCCCCGGTTTCGCATCAAAACCAAGTTTGAGCTACTTTACGCGCGGAATTGACAAAAACGCTTAAAAACGCATAAAATCGCAACTTAACTTCTAATTTCTAGCATATGACTATTATTATCAATTCTAACCATTTCAACACAATAATATATGCCAAATAGTGTTGTGTGCCAAGTTTCGTGCATAACAAACTATGTTTGCCCTACTTTACGCGCGAAATTGACAAAAACGCTTAAAAACGCATAAAATCGCAACTTAACTTCTCATTTCTAACATATGACTATTATTATCAATTCTAACCATTTCAACACAATAATATATGCCAAATAGTGTTGTGTGCCAAGTTTCGTGCATAACAAACCATGTTTGACCTACTTTACCGCGCGATATTGACAAAAATGCTTAAAAACCCATAAAATCGCAACTTAACTTCTAATTTCTAGCATATGACTATTATTATCAATTCTAACCATTTCAACACAATAATATATGCCAAATAGTGTTGTGTGCTAAGTTTTGTGCATAACAAACCATGTTTGACCTACTTTACGCGTGAAATTGACAAAAACGCTTAAAAACGCATAAAATCGCAACTTAACTTCTAATTTCTAGCATATGACTATTATTATCAATTCTAACCATTTCAACACAATAATATATGCCAAATAGTGTTGTGTGCCAAGTTTCGTGCATAACAAACCATGTTTGACCTACTTTACGCGCGAAATTGACAAAAACGCTTAAAAACCCATAAAATCGCAACTTAACTTCTAATTTCTAGCATATGACTATTATTATCAAGTATAACCATTTCAACACAATAATATATGCCAAATAGTGTTGTGTGCCAAGTTTCGTGCATAACAAACCATGTTTGACCTACTTTACACGCGAAATTGACAAAAACGCTTAAAAACGCATAAAATCGCAACTTAACTTCTAATTTCTAGCATATGACTATTATTATCAATTCTAACCATTTCAACACAATAATATATGCCAAATAGTGTTGTGTGCCAAGTTTCGTGCATAACTAACCATTTTTGACCTACTTTACGCGCGAATTTGACAAATAAAAACGCGAAATTGACAGCATCAAACTAGTGACCAGACCACCTTGCACGACACGTGGCGACCAAACCTATTCATTCCAGGACCTAGGCTAAAGTGGAAATGGAATCTTGGTACTTGGATCTAGCTATCAAGGTCCTATAACCATTCTAACATTCCCCGTGGACTCCCTAGAAGCTGAGCCGAAGGAGGGCTGGTCGACAGTTTGCCAGATCAGAATTTTGTTTAAGTGTTTGTCGTTGTTTCGTGTTCTTTTCATGATCATTTGTAGTTTTTCACTGTATCATTAATCAAAGCTTACGCACAACATTAATCCTTGCATAACCAAGGCCCTAATCAGCCCCGGT